>NW_012267253.1:8809702-8839762 GCF_000151885.1 Dipodomys ordii | reverse complement strand
GAGTTTGAAATTTGGTATTGATATTCCTCCAGCACTGTTCTTTCTGTTGAGGATCGTTTTTGCTATTCGGGGTCTTTTATTGTTCCATATGAATTCAATCTGGTCTCTTTTATAACTTTCTTGCTATGGAGATCACATAGCAGTATCTTTGTCTTGCTGAGAGATGGGTAGGTGATAGACAAGATTTCACACCAGGTCCCTCTACTTAGAATCTGAGTAATTTCAGGGAAATTGTGTACCTCTCAGAGCATGGTTTTCCCTTGCTGCAAGTGCCCTGCTAGCTTGAAATGAAGCACCTGTTATGAGGGTCTAATCAAATGGAATCTTCCACTGGGGAAGCTGCTATGCTTAATGTAACAGTTTCATTCATTCATTCAACAAATCTTTGCTGAGTGCCTGCCATGTAAAAACCAGGAGGAATACATACAAAAATCGACCTAAATTGGATTTCGCTCTCCAGGAATTCATAGTATGTAGTGGAGATGCAGGACCGACCCAAATGCCTTTGTTATAAAGAGGAGCACAGTTGCTACCAAGAGATATCACGGGGGGGGGAGAGAGGACAGGGATGGGACGTGGGGAAGGGAGAGATAACTGGCAGCAAAGAGTGAAGCCAAAAGAGAGGAGAAGCCTCTGAGCTGGCACTCCGCCCCCGTCTGGTGTGGGCATGGCATGGAGACATGAGCCCCTCTCACTGCTGAAGTAGATGAAGACTGGGAAGAGCCACGGATAACACAACCCCCGCTCCAGATGTGAGAAGGAGCAATCCGCAACTCCCCAACGCATTCCACTCCCTAAAACTTGGGCCCTCTGCAGGTGCTGAGGACAGGACAGGTCAGGGAAAACAGCGAAAGGACAGGGGTAGCTGGCCACTGTCCCAGGTCGAGGAGGAGGGGCGGGACGGCCGGGGACGCCTGGTGGGAGGGCAAGCCAAGGGGGCGGGCAGAGGGTACCTGGGTGCTGCAGCTCTCTGGCCCAGCCTCAGGAGCCCGCACTGGGACTTGGACGCCGTGGGGCGGCGCTGGGCGTTGGGGATGCTGCTGGTGTTCGGGATACTGCTGCTGCGGCCACCGCTGTCTGGATCGCTGCGCGGGGCGCTCTGCCCAGAGCCCTGCAAATGTGCGCCCCAGGGCGCCCTGCACTGCCCCGGCCCGCGCCTGGGCCTCACCCGACTGTGAGTACAGAGGCAGCCTGCCACCTCGGCCCCCCCACGGGGACACCGCTCTGGCTCCCGACTTTGCCACTCTCCTTTCTCCTGTCCCCTTTGCTGGAAGCTGGAGACAGACGCTGTGCCCCCAACAAACTTCCCCGTCCTTGAACGCAAATGAGACAGATCCAGAGTGAGGGCTCTTTGGCATCCTGAGCCTCCAGAGTAACCCAGATCTCCACCCACCCCCACCCCCAGCCCCTGCGCCAGTTTCCCCATCATTAAGCCCCAGGTTGGGTAGGGGGCTCAGAGCTACTCCCAAAGCCCCAGGAGAAGGCCTAGGACTTTACTGCTGCTAGAAGGGAACGTGGCTATGATGTTCTTCTGCCAAACTGGGTCGGCGGAGGGAGAAACCTCACTTGATCTTTGAGTCTTGGCCAGCCAGGCCAGCGCAGGTTGCTGAGGCTGTGGCGCCCTGGGGTCCTCTGGGAATGGAACGTGGTAATCTGGTAGTGTTCAGGAAGAGAGATGCTAGCAGGTTCACCTCTGGAAACCTGGGCGCACCTGTCTCTAGGTAAGCCTGCCTGCGTGGAGGTGAACAGACCCAGCCCTGATCTCCACTTCCACCTCAGCCATCTTAGCTAATTCGTAAAAGGAGAGATTCTGAGAATGTATACATCCAACAAGTGGATGGAGAGAGCAGTTGCCCCAACTCATAGGGTAAAGATAAAGCCTTTACTGCCAGAGTGTCGCCGAGTCTCATTTGTTACACCTGTTGTATGACTCTGTTTACATTGAATGGCCAGATGGACGGAAGCTGCCTGGGGCTTGGGGGAGGGGAAGGGAGATGGGGAGAACATGGGGTGGGGGGAATGCTAATGCGTGTGGGTTTGGGGTGATACAAAAATGTCTACCATCAGACTGCGGTAATGTTTGTACATAAACCTACGTTTTGTTTTGTTTGGGTTTTTTATGGCATGGTATACTTTAAGTGGGTGAATTTTGTTACATGTTTTGCATCTTGATACAACTGTTGAAAGAGGAAAGGAAAGCTGGGGGAAAAAGCACCACGCTGCTGGAGGTCCTTGTCCTGTTCTAACTGCTCGGGATATGGCATTCTATGCGGAGAACCTCCCCCCACCCACACCCCACACCCCACCCTCCGCCCCTTCACATCCCTTTGGGCCCTCCGCAGCCCGTCAGGGGCCTGCCTACTGGAGGAGTTCGTCTTCCCGGTGGAAGTTAATGGCCCTCTGGGAATAATTGTGGTTGAGAGAAACAGTTTAAGGGTTGAGGGGTTTATATTAATTAGTTTCCATTAATTATCTTGTCAGCTTGGTTCCCCGAAGGTGAGGACCATGCTGCTAAAATTTATTTCAATCAATCAGCAAATCCATGGAACCTGACTTCTGAGTTCCTGCCCTTGTCCTTTGGTGACAAACACTCCCGAGTTGCTCTTGTGAATGAATGATTATACCACTCATAGCCTTTCTCACTTGCCCAGTTCTTACACAGATTAGAAGAAAGTGCGATCCAAAGAAATAAAATAACTTGCTCAAGGTCCCTTGCAACATTACAAAGATAGCACTTTATCTTCTTTTTTTTTTTGTTTTGTTTTGTATTTGCTTGTCTTTGTAAAAAAAATTACGTCTACTTTAATTAAAAGAATATAAATACTCCCCAATTCCCCAAATTTGGTAGTGGGTAGTGAGCCCCCTGTTGCTGGGAATGGGGAAGGAATGGGTGAGTCTTAGCTTTTCCCTGAGATGTTTTTTTTTTTTTTTTTCCAATGGCTCCTGCCACCGCACCTACACCAGCCTCAGGAGGAAACCTCATTCCTCAGGAAACAAACCAGAATACTTTATCTCATCATCCCATACTACAGTTTTCAGAAGTCTGGAACGCCTCAAAAGATTTTTCAGTGCTAAGGCTAAGGGCGGAAATGGGGACAAGCATAAGAGAACACAGATAGCAAATCTGGATCTCAAAAGGGCAATGGTTCTCCAGGCTCTGAAATCCTTTACCATCCATGGGAGAGTCTAAAATCCTTGACTTCCTCCTCCATAGACCTATCTTAGCAACTACAATGGAGTGTGTCTCTCCTAGACCTTTGCCCTACATCAAACATGGTAACCCTCACAAGGTGGCGCTTCCTGAGGACTAGAAAGTTGGGAGGTAACTGAGACTTTCAGTGAGAACTGTGAGATTAAACCCTCTATGGGCCAAAACAGGGTCAGATCACATATCCACATCTAATATCCACATAACGAGAGAAGCCTATGACACCATTAGGAGGATTGTGATTTCAAGGCAATGCTTCTCAAACTGCAATTGTGGACCAGCAACAGAGGCAGGCAACAACACCCAGGAAATAGAAGATGTAGACTCTCAAACCATGCCCAACATACTCAACAAAACCTCTGGGGGTATCCCCCAGCAGTCTTCATTGTAACAACTCTCTCAAGAGATCTTGATAAATACTATTTGAAAACAAGGCATTGTTCTCCACCATAGAGGTACAGACTGCCTTGAGCCATGTGCCTCCTCTACCCCACCTCAACCCCATATATACAAAGCCCATTTATTGTGAAATAAAGAGGAATAAAATTAAATGATAAACCCCAAACTCAGAGATAGATGACAAATAAGCAGGATAGAGGAAAGAGTTTTTTCTTCAAAGGGGAAATGAAGAAAGAACATGTATATAATGGGTGAGATAATGGATGAGGGAAGATGAATACTGGTTACAGGAGAGAAGCAAAATCAAGGGAAGAATTAATTTTAGCATAGAGGTACTCTAGGTCCCAAACAAGGAAGGTGGATGGCTAAAGAATAATTCAATATGGCAGCAAAGGGCAGAAGTGCACAGGTTCATGCTGATATCTGTTCTTGGTGACAAGTAAATGAAACAGGAAACCATCATTACAAGATAGCAAGATGCTGTGAATAACAAGGTATCAAGAGTTCACAGAGAGATGAGAGCTGGAATTTTAAGGTAAGGCAACCAGAAGAGAGGGGTATACTACTTATCTTCTGGATTTGGCTCTGCAGAGAAAAGAGGAGCACTGTAGGATCTGGGATGTGGAGGAGGCTGAGTGCCATACAGCACATCCTAAAATTCGTCAGCATCCCTCCATTTCTGCTGTAATCTTTTCAGGCCCTGGTGTCTCTCCTTCCTAAAGTAGAGATATTGTGTTGTTTCAGTAGAAGCAGGGAAAAGGTACATGGGTTATAATTGCTTATCACTGACAAGGCCACCACTTACAAAATTTTGAATATGGCAATGTTCAAATTGTTCTTATCGTCCCACCCTTCCCACATTTCATTAAAAAATGTAAGTATTTAAAATAAATGATACAAGAAATAGCCTCCAACATTTTCACTCATTTTAATTGGGGTAAAAATAACTGAAAAAAAACATTTATTTAACATTTTTTCTTTTCCTTCTTTTTCATATTAGTTCCAGGCAACTAGAAGGAGGGGGGGGGAGAATCTCACCTTGCACATAGTTATATAAAGATCTTTGTCTCTATGACAACAGAAAGGTTGATCTGCTTGATATGGAAGCATTTTCTGAAAAATCTGTTAGTAGGAAAATGCTAATAATAAGTGCGGCAATTTATTTTTTGCATGTTGTGCCTGCTAAATAGAGATTAAACTCTTAGACTTTATTATAAAATACTATCTGAGACTCTGGAAGGATATAATGTACATAGCTACCAGTCCAGTGTCCCAGGAAGAGTCTAGTCTCCTGACACCTTTCCTGAGTGTATCATCCTGTTCCATCTTCAGTGAAAATCAGAACCCAGAACTGTGCTCAATGTTGTAGAGATATAAAACTAGTAAGGCTGCTTCCTCTCCTAGAGGAGCTCATAGTCTAGGTAGAAGCCCACCCGGGAGACTGGTATAAGTAAATAGAGAAAGACCATATGGCTCTGTGTAGTTCAAAGAAAGAGAGCCTCCAAGAGAAGGCTGCATGGGCAAAGGGTGAAGAAGTTGGACCTTGAAAGAAAAAAAACCAGGTGAGTCCAGATAGAAGAGCCATAGGTTAAAGTAGCCTCAAAAAACAAAGGAGAAGGTAAGTCTCCACTCTACATGCTTCTCTAGAGGGTTGTACAAACAAAGAAAAATTCAGCCGGGCACCAGTGGCTCACACCTGTAATCCTAGCTTCTCAGGAGGCTGAGATCTGAGGATCGCAATTCAAAACCAACCTGGGAAAGGAAAGTCTGTGAGTCTCTTATCTCCAAGTAACCACCAAAAAGCCAGAAGTGGAGCCTTAGCTTCCGTGGTAGAGCACCAGCTCTTTGGGGCAGTGCTCAGAGCTCAGTCTGACCCAAAATAATAATGATTTAACCATTTGTTCAATATGTGCCTTTTCTGCTAGGGCAAGTTTTTGGACTTTTAGCACCTTAACACTTGAGGCTAGATAACTGTTTGGGGGACAGTTTTACCTATGGTAGGCTATTTAGTAACATCCATTGGCCCCCAACCACTCAGTGCTAATAGCATTATTCTCTCAAATGATGATAACCAAAAATAGCTCTAAATAATTGCCAGATAACATCTGGGTTGGAAATTGCTTTTTTTTTATTTGCTGTACTGTGAAGAAAAAAACCAGCAACACTTAGAGATGTCTTATTCAACTTAAGATTCCCAGAATTTTGTTATGTATAATGATTAAACTGTTTATTGAACTACACAATAATTACACTGATTAGGCAGCCAAATAAGAACAATAGACCAGTTCAAAAAAGGAAAACCTGTCTGCCAGTCAGTATGTATCACATTTAAATGTCAATTTTGAAATCTCTACCTTAGATGATGGGGAGGTAGGAAGGTGCTCTAGGTAGTAAAGGAGCTCTTTGTGTTTTGTGTTAGGTCAGCATCTAGGTCCCAGAATCTGCAGGCTGCTAGTCTATGACTTGAAAAGGAATTAGTAGGCATATTAGCTTCAGAAAAACACACCTACAGCTTACTCATACAAATATAACCTGTCTAGATTATTTTAATTCAATGTTTATTTCATAGTCAGTAGAAAGGAAAACAAAGTAACCAGAAACAAACAAGCGACAAACAAAAACACCAGAGTGGCTGAGACAGATGGGTTTCAGTGCCAGAAATACCTGGCATTCCCCATTCAGGGATCATCAGTAAGCCACCCCAGGAAATGCATCTACAAGATAGAGACAGAACCTTCCAAGTTCTAACAAGGACAGCTAGACCCTACCTTCAACCACCCTACAGTCAGAACATCCAAAAATGTCATAATAATCGCAAATTTCACAAAGTATATCTTCCACTTTCCTTTACCTCTAAAGAAAAAAAAGGCCCAAGATAGAGTTGGATCTTGAACGTCAGTTCTATCTAGCCTTCCCTCCCAGCCATGCTTTAAAAGGCCATTCTTAAGCCTGACTGTGCTGATGAACAGATTGCTTCTAGGAAACTTTAGAAGGATCTGATTTTACTACTTAAAAACAAAAAAATCACACTTTGTAGAAAAATGAAAGATAGCCCCTAATAAGACATTGAAAAACAACTGAGCCCTTCAGAGCTCAACGGAAGTACGCAGCCAATAAGGTTCCGAGAGAAATCCTCTTCTCCCTTTGAGAGTAATGACTCCTGGAGTATTTTGTCTTGTTCGCTTCTTTCCATCCAAACTGGCCAGTTCAAGACTCAGTGCTGCTCCTTTTCCCCACATCTTTTTGCTGCCCAAGCCCTTCAGTTTGCCTTTGTTTCTTGTAATGAAACAACAAAAGTCTCTTCCAAAATTTGATCTTCTAAAGTGGTGACACAGGTAAACTATGAGTTGCAGTGCTAAAGATAGGCCCTGTTGCTCACTAGCCAACAGGAGGAAGATGGCTATTGGACCTAACGGCTCTGCTACTGCAGTTCCCCCTGGGTGTGAGAAAAAAATACAGATTTTACTAGAGATTTAAGCAAATTTCTCACTCGGACATTTTTTTTAAGAAGAGAATTTTTTTAATTCTATCCACCAAGCAGGTGGTCTATCTGCCTTGAAGGTCAACTTCTAGCAGCTTCTCTACAAGGGTTCTCATTTACTCTCAGCTCCCACCCCACTGGGAGATGACATCGCTCTCAGGTTGCAGGTCACTCACAGCCACCTCATTGGGCTCTTTAATACCATCTGAGCCAAACTCACAGGAATCCAATCTAGAAATGGAACTCAACTTGCAGCCATGGCATTTGTCCTTGACTTGAATTCAGTGAGGTGATTCCTGGATTCCAAACTCCTCATAACCAGAAGCAGACAGCATTTCTGAGCCCACAGAGATCAAAGACTGTGTGTGACATCATCACAGGGACACACAAAAACTGGTGTGGCCGGGGAGGGTCCAAAACAGCCCCTACATTATCTGAAGTGATCAGCAGAACAAACATGGGCTAACCAGGTCCTAACACCAGGCCCTTTTCACTGCAGGTGTGAGTGAGTACTGTCTGGAAGTGGCGTGGGATGATTCCTATCTCTGAGAGGGGCTGGCTTTAGTGAGGACAAACAAGACAACCGAGGTGCAAAGTATCAGGAAATCAAGGTTTCACACATGGGCAAAGTACTATTGTAGCAATCTAATGATTCCAAGAAGACCAAAACCCCACAGTCCATACATGAGGTTGGATAATTAATATCTATCATCTGAGAGAGAAGCCTAGTAGATCAGATTTGTTCCTCAGAGGTGTTAATTAGAGAAAATGACTCACTATATCTCTCAATCTGAAAGGTGACTAAGACAGAATCTCAAAATATCACAGCTCATTATTTCCTCAAGTCTGAGATTCTGGCTTTCTCAGTCCAGATTTAGCCATCTCTGAAACATCTCTCCTCATATTGATGGAATGTGTTTAGCTGTATCTACCCAGTAAAACATCCAAGAGTCTTTTCCTTTGGAGAGAGACCACCAACTAGTGTGTACCCTTTAAAATGAGCTAGTTCAAGCCAGGTATCAGGGTCTCAAGCCTGTAATCTTTGCTACTCAGAAGGCTGAGATCTGAGGATCACAGTTCAAAGCCAGAAGTAGAAGTGTGGCGCAAGTGTTCCAGTGCCAACCTTGAGCAAAAAAGCTAAGAGTCAGTGCCCAGCCCCTGAGTTCAATCACCAGTACTTGCATCAAACAAGGTGAAAGGCAGTTCCAAAGACTTCTCCTCCCTTTCCCTTAAATTCCCAACAAAGAGAATCTGATTAGTCAAAGCACATACATGTCACTCCTCTTCAACCCAGAGCAAACCTGCTCAGTCACTGAGACTTTTCCACCATCATGCACCCAGCAATAGCATGCTTGTAGAGAAGGGGGCATTCTTGAGCTAAGCAATCACACTAATCTACCCGGTTAAGGGAATTTGTAAAGAATAAAGGTGCATATGCCAGTAGTTTCAAGTACTTCAAACTGATCCTCAGATTAATTAAAAATATGCAGTGTATCAACTGCAAGTGATCATTTACATGCTCCCTCAAAAACAAAAGAATTTTTTAAGTGTCAGGTCTTGTAATGGAAGAACTTCCTGAAGCATAACTGCAGTGTCACTGCCCTGACAACATAATATTCTCTGCTTCTGAAAAATATTTTTGAGAAATCATTACAGATGACACAGACATTCCCCAGGGAGAATTCAACATGTAGTTTTATTTACCAGAGTTATTCTTGTCATGTTATATTATTGCTAGGAGAATTCTAGTTTAGGGGGTAGAATGGGTTATTTTGCTTTGTGTCTTTAGAAAACTTTAAATGGATTTTGAGAAAGGGCTCAGAGTGTTTGCCATTTTGCTCTGAGGCTCTATATTTTTAATTGAGTGGTTGCACAAATGACTTGGGAAAACTGCTATCCAGGACTCTTCTTAACATCTTGGTTCATAGGATAATTCGTAAACTCTTCACAGTAGCTTGTTGGATGCTCTGGAAGAAGGTTTTCGAGGAGTCATCCAAACTGCAATTTCCAATGGGGGAGTTCCAAACAACTGATTTTTTAAAATTAATGAGCAAATGTTAACCCTATAGAGTGGCTCTCTAGAGTCAAAGCATTTAATGAAAAGTTTTGCTGTTGTTGTTGCTGTTTTCATTTCCCTAAATGAAATGGCTATCAGGTAATACCTAGGACGTCTAAGCCCTAAAAAATGACACTAAGACAAGCATCCATAGCACACACCCATAATCCCAACTACTCCTAATACAGAGATCAGGAAGATTATGGCTACAAGCCTATCTTAAGACCCATCTCAATAGAAAAACTTGGCTGTGCTGGAATGTGCCTATGAGTGTATCGGAGCTATAGGAGCATAAATAAACAGGAGAATCATGGTCCAGGCCAACCCTAGGAAAAAGCACAAACAGCAAAATGAGCTAGAGAAGGAAGTTCAAATGGTAGACTATCTGCCAAGCAAGGATGAAACCTTGTGCTATGAATGACTCACAAATAAAATAAATCCCATATATAACCAGTGAAGAATCTACAGAATCAATAGTGAGGGACAAGCATAGATATTACACAGACTTAAGGATGTAACTCATGATAAAGGGAAGAGTCACTTCCCAGGTGACTCACCCACTCTCACCTCCTGCCAAAGAAGTAGAGCTGTCATGAGCTGTAGCCTGTGTTGCTTATACACAATGAAATTTTATGCTTCCATCAGAAAGAATGGCATCACCTCATTCGTAAGGAAATGGAAAGAATTGGAAAAAGTCCTATTAAGTGAAGCAAGCCAGACCCAAAGAAACATAGGCTCCATGTTTTCCCTCATTTGTAGTAATTCACTTATGTCTAGGATAGGCTTAGCAGAGGATCACAATAGCTCAATAGCTATGTACAGATGACCATATAAAATGATGCTAATTGAAATGAACTCCAAGATAGGGAAATAAGAGACTTTTTTGTTGTTGAAGTTGTTGTTTTAATGTACTGTATGAAGTTCTTTCTTTATTTCCCTTTGGTTTATCCCCTGTAGCCACTGTTTTTGATTCTGGTACCCTGTGTCTTATCTGTACATTTATCTGATTTGGGGAAGGGAAGGGGAAGAACAAAATGGTGAAACAAGAACAAGAGTGACCCAATGTAGCAGTGATACTCACAAGATACTAGGTTGGAAATGAACTTTACAACTTGGGGTTGGGGGGAGTCAGGGAGGAAGATAGTAGGAGAAAAATGAGGGAGGGGTAACAATGTTCAACAATGTTCTTATGTACCTGCAACCCCTCTGTATATCACCTTTGCAACAAATTTAAATTAGATTAAAAACATCTTTGACAGAGAGCAGCTGTGAATTAACAGCACTCACTGAGTTCCTGTCTTGTGCTAGATATTATATTAGTGTTATATAAGCATTTTTATCTAATCTCAGAACTGTTCAGACTTTTCAATTACACATATTTCTTTGGGTCTGGAATGAAGCTACGATTTGATGCCAGGCAGTGTGGCTGTAGAGTCTGCACTCAGCACACTACACTGCTCAACAGAGGAAACACAAGCTGTCATATGCGGGGTAGAATCTGGACCAAGGGTCAAATCTGATCAGATCTGCAGAAAGGTGGAGATGGGCCAGTCAGTGGGAACAGTGTGAATGAAGCAGGAAATGTGAAGCAAGTTCAAGAAGCATCAATAGTCTGACCATGGGAAGCCCTACTACCCCATTAAAAGGGAAAAAAAAAGAAGACATGAGTCACAGAAGTTAACACTTCTAGTAACCACATTTTTAAAAAAGGTTTATGCCGGGCTCCAGTGGCTCTCACCTGTAATCCTAGTTACCCAGGAGGCTGAGATCTGAGGATCACGGTTCAAAGCCAGCCCAGGCAGGAAAGTCCGTGAGACTCTTATCTCCAATAAGCCACCAGAAAACCAGAAGTGGTGCAGTGGTTCAAGCGGTAGAGAGCTTGCCTTGAGCTGAAGAGCGCAGGGACAGAGTCCAGACCCAGAGTTCAAGCCCCATGACCGACCAAAAAAAAAAAGGTTTATAAGGTGAAATGAATTTTTTTAATACTGTATTTAATCTAATATGTGTGATGTCACTTCAACCTAAAATCTATACAAAAAAAGGTTAATGAGAGATTCCACAACCATTTTCTTACCAAATCTTCAAGGCTTAGTATATAATTTATAGTTCAGCTTTAGCAGCTTATCTCACTTCAGACTGATCATAGTTCAACTGCCCAGTTAGTGGCCACACATGACTAGTAGCTACCACATTGGATGTTAAAGTCTAGTAGAGGAGGCTGGCGCCAGTGGCTCACACCTGTAATCCTAGCTACTCGGTGGGGCTGAGATCTGAAGATCCTGGTTCAAAGCCAGCCTGGGCAGGAAAATCCTTGAGACTCTTATCTCCAATTAACTACCAGAAAACACTGTGGCTCTAAGTGGTAGAGCACTAGCATTGAGCAAAAAAGCCCAGGGACAGTATCTAGGCCCTAAGCTCAAGCCCCACAACCAAAAAAAAAGAAGAAGAAAAGTCTAGTATAGAAAGGGAAGAGTAGGTTTGTGGGAGTGTAAACTTGTTCACCACTTTGGAAAGTGGTATGGAGGTTCCTCAAAAGACTTCACATAAGAAGTGGCGCTGTGGCTCAAGTGGTAGAGAGCGCTTGCCTAGAGCTGAGGGACAGCGCCCACACCCAGAGTTCAAGCCCCACGACCGACCAAAAAGAAAAGACTCCACATAAAGCTCCCCTATGACCCAGCAATCCCACTTTTGGGCATTTACCAAAATGTTCACAAACAAGACCATACTAAAGCTACCAGCACAGCTATGTTTATTGCAGCATTATTTACCATAGCTAAGACATGGAACCAACCCAGATGCCCCTCAGTAGATGAATGGATCAAGAAAATGTAGTATATATACACAATGGAATTCTATGCCTCCATCAGAAAGAATGACATTGCCCCATTTGTTAGGAAATGGAAAGACTTGGAAAAAATCATATGAAGTGAAGTAAGCCAGGCTCAAAGAAACAGAGGTCCCATGGTTTCCCTTATTTGCAATTACTAGTATATGTCTGGGACAAGCAGAAAAGGTCAAAAGCTATGTACATATGACCAGATAAGATGATGATAAGCAAAATGAACCCCAAGATAGGGACACAAGTGGCTTTTTCTTCCTTGCTATTGTTTCTAACGTATTTATAATGTACCATGTGATTTTTTTTTGTTGATTTGTATATTCCTCCCCCACGTACGACCCCTGTTTTCACTGTATTTGATGTCAGTCTAATTTGGGGAGGGGAAGGGAGAAAACAAAATGTTTAAATAGGGATACAGGTTGACCCATTGTAATAATGAGATGTACAAGACACTATGTTGAAAAATGAACTTTACAATTTAAGCATAGGGGTAGGAGGGTGGGGGAGGTGGGTAATTGTGGAGGTGGGAGGGAAGGGATGGTAGGGGAAAACAAAGGAGGAAGCAACAATGCTTGATAGGAAATGTACTCATTACCTTGCTCATGTATCTGTAACCCCTCTGTACAGTATTTTTACAATAAAAAACTGGTTTTAAAAAAGAAAGAAATGGAAGAGTAGGTGACTACAACAAGCAAATAAAGACTGAGAGTTGAATGCAAGGGACATTTGTAGAGAGGGAGATAAGCCATGGACAGGCACAGGAGGAAGGTGAGAGCTAGAATGGCACGGTGGGAGTTGTCAGGAAGAGGCATTTAGTTTGGACAGGAGAAAGCCAGAATGGCATGAAGAGACACCAGTTAGGGTACCCTAGCTGAGGCAGAGAAAAGAATAGCCAACAGTGGCGTTGGCTGAAGAATAAAGGGGCTGGAAATAAGCGACAGTGTAATCATGTAAGTACTTAGAAAACTCCCAATAGGATAGGAGGGAAAACATAGCAAAATCTGTAGGCACAGAAGAAAATAGAGAAAGATCAAAATCACTGTGCTAGGCTCCAAAGCTTCATGGAAGATCAGGAATTTGAACTGTGTCTTAAAGGTGAAGACTGAGCACATGCCCTCAATAAACTGCTGACTCCACTGAGAAGTCTAGAGTCTCACAGGAAGCACCATGGGTCATCCAGGGGGATGAATCAACAAGTCTCAATTCAATAACACTGTTATGGAGAATGCCACACTAGATCAGGAAAGAAGTGACTTACGTTCTAGGCCAGATCTGCCCTTGAACTGCTACATGGTTTCAGGAAAGTCCTTTCACTTCATCTGTAAAATGAGGGGTTGTATCAAAGGATGTGTAAGCATTCTCTTCACTCTAATTCATGGACCTAATAAAATAAGTGTTTCTGATAGTCACCAAACAATAAAGTCACTTGGATGTATTTTTAAGAAATAGTCTAAATTTCTCTGATATAAAGTGTGATCTCTTGGGTGTCCATCTATACTAACTTCATATTTCAGTTAAAATCATATAACCAGCTCTGTCTAGGTAAAAGCCAAAGACATGAGGCCAAGCAAAGGAAAACAGACTCTCTAATGAAGCTACCAAGTAGATTGAGGCCCTGGAAAAGCTTGAAGTTTAAAATCAAGCAGGCAAGCCAATGTTTGTTTGTTTTCATTCTAAGATGAAAACCAGTTTATTATGATTACTGAGCAATTTGAGAAGAACATAGAAATTCTTAAATCTGTTAAATGTAGAACATAAATAATTAAATAAACCCCTCCCATTTCCGCATGTTTATTAGGCACAAAAGCTTTGCCTTGCTAGGATTTCTCTTTACAGTCCTCTGATTTTATATCATTTTAAAAGTCAGGGTTGTGCTGGTTAATTTGAATTGTCAGCGTGATTGGATTGAGAGATTCCTAGGCTTAGTAAAGCTTGCATGTGAGGTGTCTGTGATTGTATTTCTAGAGGTGACTGGATCCTGAAGGCTCTGATCTGACGAATGGATTATTTCCTAGGTGCATGGTGACATTATTGGAAGGTGGTGGAGGGTAGTGTGTGGAGAAACACTAGTTAAAGGAAGTAGGTCACTGGAGTTGTGTCTTTAGGAGCTAAAACTTGCCTTGTCTACTCCTTGTATTCCCATTTCCCTGTTTTCCTGACTATCATGATACGTATTCTTTGCTACATCATGTCCTCCCTGCCATAATGGAATGACACCTCTGGAATCATGAGCTAAAATAAATCCTTCCTCTGTTAAGTTGTTTATGTCAGGTATTTTGGTCAAGAAGATGAAGAGCTAACTAATACAGGGTGTACTTCTAACAGTAAACTAATAGCCTGTGGAAAATAGATGGATGTTTGTAGCTTTCTTAAATCAATAATATGGATGGCTTTCTTAAACAATTAGAAGGTAGTGAGTAAAAATATTTCACCTCTGCCATTTGTTGCGCAGAAGGAAAGGCAAATGCTTCAGAAAGGTGACCAAATATCACACCCAGGCTTTGGAGACTTCTGATCAATGCTGAATTTCTTCCTTGGCTCTCCTTTCCTTCTGATACTGCTCAGACTATGGGCCTTAGAAAGTGACCCTGCCCAGAGAATCCGCTTTCATTCAAAAAAAAAAAATACTAGGGAAAGTGAAAGCCCTATAGTTACCACTTGCTTTATGAAATACCAGTCTTTCAAATAAAGAATATTAATAGAATCCTATTTTCCATTCATCTAAAGGAGTTGTTATTTAAAGGAATCATGCAGTGAATCCTTCTGCAGGACAAAGGATCTTTTAATAATGCAAATGTCTCTCAGTTGATAAAGTTTTATAAGCAAGAATTTCCAAATCTATCTGTTTCCTTGAAGGGGAATATTAGAGCCCTCCTAGAGATCTCTAGCTAGAGCCACTGAACTGGACAAACTGGCTCCTTCCAAGGTTGTATACAGTATTAAACTCAAAAGAAAAAGGGAGCGGGGGGGGGGGTTAGGGAGGGGGACCCAAGCCCCATCTGTGAGGATTCAAGAGACATTAGAAATGACTAGGGAAGGCATGATAAGCTGATGTTAGTTTCTTCAAGGTAATTGGATTTATCTGAATGATACAGATTTTCCCATGGCTGGACTCTGACAGAAGGAACAGTAGGAGCTTGGCATTCAGGTTGATTTTAAAAAGGATGGAGAACAGAATTCTGGTAGCTAACTTCTATAATCCTAGCAACTCAGGAGATCTGAGGCTAACTGTTCGTAGGCAGCCCAGGCAAGAAAGTCGGTGAGACTCACATCTCCAATAAACTACTGGGGGGAAAAAGAAAAAGAAAAAAGCAGAGCTGTAGCTCAAGTGGTACAGAACTAGCTTTGAGCAGAAGAGCACAGACACACTGTCCAAACCCTGAGTTTATCCAAAAAAGAAAGCAAGAGAGAGAGGAAAGGTGGTAATGAGGGAGGGTAGAAAAAGAAGGGAAAAAGAAATGGAGTCAACAGGAAGAAACATTGATAAGAAAGAGCTCTAAAGGTAGGGCAGTCCTTCTAAGAAGTCCTATTGTGAGACAAGAGATTGTACCTTTATTCTGTACATTGTCCAGTCAGTGGATAGGGGTGACTCTGGACAGAAGACATGATCTTTAGTGAGGTAGAAATCTTGGGATGAGAGTGTAGTTCAATTGAGAGATTCCGACACACTCTCTCCTAGAAAGTAGGAAAGTGAACTGATCCAAAGGGCAATTTTGGCAGTGCACAAGAGCATGGACTCAAGGAACTAATCTACTGCACGAGACAGCCCTGGCACAGGGCTTTCATCTATGCCAAAAGTCCTAGTCTGAAAGGAGAGATACTAGGTTGATCCTAACCCGACAGCAGTCAGGAACTGACCTGGGACAGCATTGGGACAGCAGAGATGTGGGGATCAGAATGGAGCATTTGGGAAGCAGGGAGGACAGGACCCAGCTGGAATCCTACTCTTAGATGGACTCTAGAACCACCAGGTGAGCTACAGGTTAAGGATTCAGGGTGAAACAACCCCTAAAGTGGGGTGGGGAAGGCAGAGCAGAGGCACTACTGCTCTCTAAAGATGGGGTTGGATCCAGGTTAGGCAATGTACAGGGCTTCACCAGACTCATGAGCAACCACAACCTCCCTAGACTAGGATGGATGGCTTCATTCCAACTCTAAGAACAAAGGCTGCATCTACTTCACCTTTAAGCTACGCATGAAAGGGTGGGAGACTTGCAAGCTAGATTCATGAGTAGATGAAGTTTATAAAACTCAGGTGGCCTTTGTCATCTGATCTAAATACTTATTTCAGGACTGGGAAGATGGCTTAGTGGTAGAGTGCTTGCCTTGCATGCATGAGGCCCTGGGTTTGATTCCTCAGCACCACATAAGCAGAAAAAGTTGGAAGTGGCGCTGTGGCTCAAGTGGTAGAGTGCTAGCCTTGAACTGAAGAGCTGAGGGACAGTGCCCAGGTCCAGAGTTCAGGCACCATGACTGACCCCTTCCCCCCTCCAAAAAAATACTTATTTCAACCTCTATGGCAAAGATTGTGGGCAAGTGGGGTTTGCCCACAATGCAGGTGCTACCCATGCTGCATCACTGATTTATAAAAGGACTGTCAGAGTGGGATAAATGTAAGTCTTGAATGATGCCACAGTCATGTCCTTCCACAGCTGTCTTCACTCACTTTGCAAGGGAGAATTTCCCACCCTGCAAGTTCAAACTCAAGTTGGAGCAGTACATTGGCTCTTTACCACTCATCCTTGATACTTTTCTTTCTTTCCTGTAGCCTGTGTGATAGCCCTAGAATCCATCTAGGCATGGAGCCATTCTAATTCCTGCCTTTCTTCCTTCCATCCAGTATTTCTGCTTCTTAGAGACAGATGCATCATCTGGATGCTCACCTCCTTGTTTGAAGCATCTATACCAGAGAACAGTCCCACCAAGCACACTGTTCAACACCCCAAATTATTTAACTGGGGTTCTGAAAAGAACAGGGATAGTGGAGGGAGAAATCTTCTTGCAATGGCATGTTTGCTTACTATATTTCTTCTGGAAATTTCTGCTTTATGCATAACCGTCGATCTCTTTTGGACTCTGAACAGCAGAAACATTGAACTGTTTTTTGTTTTTGTTTTTTCTGGGGGTCTGGTCGTGCGGCCTGAACTCTGGGCCTGGGCGCTGTCCCTCAGCTCTTCAGCTCAAGGCTAGCACTCTACCACTGAGCCACCTTCCCAGCCCATGAACTGTTTTTCCTTTAGGCCTCTTTTCCCCCTTTTCTCCCTGACTTCTGCTCTGTGTCAAATGATGCTGACTAGAACTTTCCACAAGAGTGGAAACTCTTTAAAATACAACAAGGAAAAGGAGAGAAAGGCAGGGAGTCAGTTGGCCCAGCAAATGAAACTTTTCCTTGTTTCTCAGAGTTAAGTGGATGATAGTTTTTCATTCAAGAAGCATAGTCATCAGCCCACACACAGTCCTCTAGTTTTGCTTTTTAAATCTCCTTCTCCTACTTCTCTTCTTTCTATTCTCCAAGATAACCATCCTAATGTATGTTTATGCATCTGATTTTTTTTTTTGCATCCGGTGTGGGGCCTGAACTCTGGGCCTGGGCGCTGTCCCTCAGCTCTTCAGCTCAAGGCTAGCACTTTACCACTTGAGCCACAGCGCCACTTCCGGCTTTTTTCTTTTTGCTTATGTGGTGCTGAGGAATGGAACCCAGGACCTCATGCATGTAAGGCAAGTGCTCTACCACTGAGCCACCTTCCCAGCCCCAATGCATCTGATTTTTTAATATCTGTTCTGTGCACACATTTTAGTTTTACAAACAGTGCTTATATAGCTCAGCTCCTTCTTTGTCTCTTTTAGTTCCTTCTTTGTCTCTTTTAGCCCCATCATTCTAGAATCCACCCATGCTTTTCTGTGTGCCTTTAGAGCCTAGCTTCTGATTTGAGTGGTTACCTGCTCAGTTAGGTGTATACTGCTACATTTTCCTTGCTTCCTCACCAAGTCAAGGGTCTCCAACTCCCTGATGCCACAAGGCTATGAAGAAGTCTTGTAGAGCTCACCCTTACCTACGGGTGTAAGAATTTTGCTGGAATGGATATACACAGAGATGGATTTGTAGGACTATTTATACAATCATTTATATTTGCTAAACGTTTCTGATGTCCTGGAAAGAACAATAAGGACATCCACAGAGAAAAGAGCACTTTCATATGAATGTATACTCAAATCCCAACCAGATATGGTGGCACACACCTGTAATCCCAGTACATAACAAATCCCAACCAGGTATGGTGGTACACACCTGTAATCCCAGTACATAACAAATTCCAACCAGGTATGGTGGTACACACCTGTAATCCCAGTTTCTTGGGAGATGAATGTAGAAGGATATTGGTCTGAGAACCTGCACAGGCAATATCAGGAAACACTATGAAAAACAAACGAAAAGCCCAAGAACTAGGGGCTTAGCTCAAGTGACATATCACTTGCCTAACAAATGAGAGGCCATAAATTCAATCCCTTGTATCCAAAAATGACAAAATAAAATTTTTTTAAAAAACAAGTTACAGGTGGATAAGAAAAACAACTCCTAATGCCCTACAGCACAGTAGGTTAACTATGTTTGATAACGGTTAATTGCTTATTTCAAAATAGCTAACAGAGAAGATTTTGAATGTTTACAGCACAAAGAAAATGATACACATCTGATGTGGTAGATATGTCAATTACCCCAAGCTGATCATTGAGATATCACTCTGCACCCCATAAATGTATATAACTGCTATGTGTTGATAAAAAAAAAACCTATTAAGACAAAATATATTAAGAACAACAACAACAAAAACAAATCATGGGTCACACCACGAACAGACAAATTTATATACAGAAAGCAAATACTTGAATGCTTAGGAACTGATGCCAACTGACGACAAATGAGAAATGAAAATACACGTTGGAATAAAATTGTAAGTCACTGGGGAAAGTAGTTGTGATTGGTTTGGATGTGCAGATCCACATTCTCCATGGAGCTTCCTGGATCTACCTTTGCTGTAAAAATATCCATCAATAAATAAAAGGCACAATACACCTGCCTCCCCTCACTCCTCTGGTCCCAGGAGTCTTGCTTGACCCAGGTCCACAAAGTTGCAGGCTGTTCCTTCCGTGTCTCTTTTATGGTGGGGATTCTATTTTCATTCTCATCTCAGCTGCCTCTCCAGGTCTGTAGTCCCATATTGACATCAACTGCAAAATTTCATCTTGCACCAGGGCTGTTCTGGAGTCACTGGGGACAGCGGGTGCATGATCTACAGCTTCTCTCACTTCTGTCCAACCTTTGCTCCTCATCCTTCATCTCCACCCCCCACCCCACATCCATCAAGAGCTCAGGCAACCTCCCTGGTCAAATCTAAACCAAACTACTCCTCTGGGAGCCACAGCAGGCTCTTATTTGGAAGAGGAGGCTGCCTGCTGCAAGGTCCCTGCTTCTGGGCTCCATTTGCATGAGTAAAGAGCTCTGAAGGGTTTGGTTTGAAGCTTTTATGTAAACACTCTCCGAAATATGTTCTGCACTGCATTACCCCTAGCAATAAAGATTCTGGAATCAGAATTTGGCTGTCACTTTTATTGATGTTGCATGGGGTACAGTAGAATACAGCTTTCTCTTCTGGAAATTTATTGGCTTGGCAGTGCAGCGAGTAATAAAACTGTGTTTTTAATCAGTAAGCCAAGCGGACATGATTCCAGAAGAAATATAGTAAGCAAACATGCCATTGCAAGAAGATTTCTCCCTCCACTATCCCTGTTCTTCTCAGAACCCCGGTTAAATAATTTGGGGTGTTGAACAGTGTGCTTGGTGGGACTGTTCTCTGGTATAGATGCAGTTTGGATTACAAAATTCTGGGCTGTGTCATCTGTGGGAAACTGTGGAACAAAAGCTTTTTTCTGAAATTTCTTTTCTTCCTTCCTTCCTTCTTCCCTTCTTCCTTCCTTCTTTCCTCCTCCTGCCTTCATTTATGTATGTATGTAGTTATTTATTTTGTCAAAGACCCAAACTTGAAGGTAATGTCTGATGCATCACACTCAGTGGTAGGCCACCTTACCACCTGAACCACGCCTCCAACCCCACTTGCTTTCTTTTGATCAAGGCTGGCACTCTACCACCTCAGGGACAGCTTCACTTGTAGTTCTAAGGTTTGTTTTTGTTTATTGATGGTTAATTGAAGATAAGGTTTTTTTTTGTTTATTGATGGTTAATTGAAGACTTTCTTGCCCCAGGCTAGCTTCAAACTGTGTTCCTCAGATCTCAGCCCTTTGAGTCACTAGGATAACAGGCATAAAGTACCAGCACTTGGCTTGAAATAAACTTTCGAAAACACCTATACATTAGCTTCAAGGGAAGAGCTGCTGGTAAGTGAGAGGAACAAAAGAGTGAGACATGCTTCCTTCCCAGAGAAGCAGGGCCACCACACCTTCCCTCCACCGTTCTTTATTCAAGCCAGGGTTACACCGTGGAAAGGGCATTCGGAGTCAGTCTGCTAGATGGTCATGAGTGACTTAATCCTCTCGTGACATAATTTCTTCTGCTACCAAAAGGAATAAACGCTTCACAACATCATGATGTAGATAAAATAAGGTTGTGAGCAAGTGTCCATATCTCACACAGTAGCTGGCACTCATAGCAACTCCCTTCTGACATCTCCATTGAACTCTGCTCATCAACAAGGAAGCATTCTTTCCTTGTAATTTCGGTCAACCCTGCTTCTTCAGCAAGATGTGATCTCTTGCCTTTCTCTTCATGTTCCTCCCCTCTCCTATTCTCTTGGTTCCTGTCAGTCATTAAGCCCAAATCTCTAACCACTGCCAAAGTTTAATCAATAGCTGATTGTTCACCCTTACCTTGCAGAAGCTTTCTCCTGAGTTACCTCAACCTTGAGTTCCTTTAAGACTCACATATTATCTTCTTACCGGTTTTGGTATGGCTGTCACTCTTTTCCCAACTATGACATCTTAAACAGCTTTTATCTCCATTTTTAAGAATATGTAGGCTGTCAATGGAGCTGTGCACATTTGAAGGAAGTGCTCTCATAGACATTCTCCCAAATGACTTGAGATGTCCAAGTGAGTTGGGTAACATTGCACAGGCTGCCTGAGGAAGGCACTGTGGGGCAAGGTGGGAACATGGCTCAGCGCATCCTCCCTTCCCTTCCCTGCATGTCTCCCCTCTTGTTCAGCAATAACTCTTCTGTGGATGCTAAGCTGTGCCCTTAACATTAGCTATCATATTTACTCGCTACCACAATTCTGTGAAATAGGAATTATTATTCTAATATTATTGATGAAGGAACTGAAGCAGACTACTGAAGTAGCATGCTGGGGTTACATAGCCAGGGAGTGGGGCAGTGGGGATATGATTCCAACATTGATGATGTTAACCACCAAAAGACACATTCTTTTATAAACATCAAGAATAAGTCATCGTGTATATCTTAACTGATACAAATTAGAATTCTCAACCTGAATTGCTGTTAACTCTATAGACAGACAGACACATACACATATTATCATAAATGTACAAGGCACACTGTCTTAAACTTTTAACTCTTTTTTTGTTGTTGTTGGTTGTGGGGTTTGAACTCTGGGGCTGTGCACTGTCCCTCAGCTCTTCAGCTCAAGGCTAGTGCTCTACCACTTGAGCCACAGTGCCACTTCTGGCTTTTTTTGCTTATGTAGTGCTGAGGAATTGAACCCAGGGCCTCATGCATGTGAGGCAAGCACTCTACCACTGAGCCAACTTCCCAGCCCCACCTTGAACTCTTTTTAACAGTTTAAGGATTTTCTTTTTTCTTTTGTAGATCGCTCACCTATCTCCCTGTCAAAGTAATTCCATCTCAAGCTTTCAGAGGACTTAATGAGGTCATAAAAATGTAAGTAAGATACTGCATATCAAAAGACATTCATAATTGAAATAATGAATTTTTCTAAGAGAAAACACAGTTGAAAGGGGATAATTTTTCTAGGAAAGAAATTGTATTTAGGAAACCCAAGTATTTTTATCTTTGTAATACAAAATAATATCTAGCTGCCTTTGAAGAAATGGCATGATTTTCAAGAGTCATTAAAACCCAGATAATTAACCTTGCTTCAAAGAACTGAATGCATTTTGATAAGTGACGATACACTTTTTAAGTAGAAAAGAGATAGATTCCAATCATGAAAATTCCCCTTTGGGTAAAGCAGCTATTATTCCCTTGTGTCACAATTTTGGATGGTTCCCACATAGTAGAAAATGTGCTGGAAGTTTACAGTGCATCAGAAGATAATCCTTGTGTCTAAAATGTAATAAATAGACGACAAAAACACAGTGTTTATAGATGCGTGGATGGAAGGCCTTTACCAAAACTGTAAAGCAGCCAGATAATGCAGTGTGATCTCAGATTTGTCAGGTGTAATTTCAGTCATTTGGTTTCAGCTTCTGGAGCTCCAAACCACATATGTGGAGAGAACTTACTCGGGGAAGAAAATGCTCCAGCATACTCCTGAATGTGAGCCTGAGTCAAAGGATCTCAGTAACCACTGCTTTTCCTCAAAGGTGCCTCTAATCTTCACAATCCACAGAACTTGCAACCTAGATTTGTGTCCCACTATCTTAGCTCCTTGGGGCACCTCTGCCCAAACTTAGGACATTAGAAAATGATAAAACTATTTTAAATAACCCCTCCAGTGTGTATCATAGAGAATTCACTATAGGGTACAGGTACATCAGTTTGCTGGAGCCTAAACCACACTCTTTTGCTCTCAAGTTAAAATGTTGAGTTTTGACGACTATTAGTACATTTATACCTCCTGCTAAGAAAAGCATCCAAAGTTAAACAAGCAAGCCATTAGGTAGGAATAAGATGAATCTGCCCTGGAGCAATTCTGCCCAAGGTTCTGCCTTTTTGTGGGCTAAAGCTCTCACCATCAGAAGCTTCGGTGAATCGTTAACTTAGAAACACACAGGATGTACAATTGTAAAGTCAAGACTCTTTTCTCAGCTGGTAGGAAGAGGTGGGCTTTTAGAACAACAGTGATATTACCAGCATACTTGGGGATTGTATTGGACAAAACTAATCCCTTTACTTTTTAAATAATCTGTTCAATCACCAGTCACTTGATTCATTTATTCATTCACTCCCTTAACTATGTCAGGTGACAGGAAGCCACGAAAGATTCAGAAGGAAATAGAATGTATTCCTTGTTGGAAGTAGAGTTGTGGCTCAAATGATAGAGTACCAGCCTTCTGTGAAAAAGCTAAGCAAGAGTGCCCAGGCCCAGAGTTCAAGCCCCAGTACCAGCACACACACACACACACACACACACACACACACACACTTTGTTCTTTAATCTATTCACAGAGTGAGATAGATTGTCAAGGAAGAGGATTATTATTACTATTACTATGTGTAATCACCTTGAAGTGGCCTCAGAAGACAGTTTTGGAAAACCCTTAAGAATTAGGAAACAAGGAGTCATATAGATGGGGAAAACCTGATCAAAGTACATTATATGCATGTAATAAATATCACAATAAAATCAAACTGTATAATTAATTTATGCTAATAATTTTTTAAAGAATGAAAAATTAGTTCAACCCAGAATACAGCCTCACAAGAGTGATATATCGGGACCCCAGAGATTCCCAACCCCAGTCTTGAACTTTCATACAAATACTACTTGCTTCTCCAGAGCTATAAAACAGGGAGACTGACCACATTTTCTCAAAGGGCCTATCACTACAAAGAATATGTGATTCTAAGTCATAGATAAACAAGTGAAACTTTCTGTCACATAAATAGGGTTACTGAAACTTGCATCTCAACTGCATCTGGGTTGTAGACACCCATCAGTGCTCCTAAAGGGAGATGTTAGTGCTTTATGATATAAAAACAACTTGCACGTTTCTGTGTGTGGTTTTTTATTTCAGAGACACACAATGAAGTCCCTTGTTGTTGGGTCTCATGCATAGCTCGTTATCATGCAGACCTGGTCACGTCTTTCATGTTTCTTCTCTTATTTTCCCTAGTGAAGTCTCTCAGAGCGATTCCCTGGAAAGGATCGAAGCTAATGCCTTTGACAGCCTCCTCAATTTGTCTGAAATGTAAGCATCAGCTAACAGATAGTTTATTGCTATACACGATTACCCTCCCTGGCTAGAGCCCACTCAGTATTTGTATTCAACCATCCACTGCTAGGAATCCAAGAAGAAAAGACTACAGCAATTACTAGGTCTGGGCAGGCACTAATTTCTCTCACTGCAGTGGCCTCCAGGTTGCCATGGTGACAACCGCTTCTCCCCAGGAGCTGTATAAACTCTGAAACATCACAACACAATGTTGGAAATTAAAATTGACATTGTGAAGTCCTGCCAAGTAGATCTTGCCTTATGCAAGGGAGTTTATGGAATATGTGGAACATTTGGAAAATTTGGAAAGAAGCTTATAGATCATGGATTTGTTTGTTGGAAGCTGTTCTAGCATATCCATACTTTCAAGTAAATGTTCCTTCAATACCTACCATAAAAATGCCCTGTGTTGAACTCATTGTGCCTTGTTAGTTTGGTGGCTGTCCTGTTTTAGAATTAACTCTTAAATGTAAGCCTTTCTAAATTATTCCCACCAATACTACCACCAATTCACAAAGGTGATTAGAGAAGACTAGCTCTATTCAGCATTTAGCCCAAAGGTTACTGAATTGCCTGATGACATATAGCAAGTTAGTGCTAGACCCAGACTAGAAACCAGGTCACATGATTGGTTGCCCCTTACTGGGTCTCTTACCACTACCCTGAGTGTTTGGAAGCATAGTCAAAAACCCCGAGGGGGGACATCAAGCGTAAGGGAGGGCAGCAATCAGTACCACGTGTTTTTTGAAGTCTTGTGCTTGACATTTCATATAGGTTGTATCATTAATCCTTACAACTATCCTGCAGAGTGGGATAATTGCCCTTTTCATCCAAAGCAAGGAATGGGAGAGGTGTGTGACTTGACCAGTGTGACACTTTAAACAATGACAGGGCAGGGATTCAACTCCTTGTCCATCTTTTTCTTCAAGGCTTGTGCATTTTCCACAAGGCATCCCTCTATAAATGGTCCAATGAGTAATTGTGTTAAGGGAATAATTTATCAATAAGTATGTGATTGTCCACCATGCATCACACATAATGCAGAGGAGCTAAAGTACAAACATTCACCGGGCCATGACAGGGTTGCCAGGGTGGTGAGACTTTTACAGAAAAATCTGAAGCCATGGGGTCTTTAAGTCTAAGAGGTTCAATCTGGACATGCTGTGAGGCAGAATTACTTAGAGCTCATTGCAGTTACAGATAACAGTGTTACTACCCCAGACCTAAAAATGTGCACTTTTAACAGATTTCCCAGGTAATGCTGAAGCACAGCTTCCATTAAGAATCACCACAGATAGCTAATGATAAATAAAATTCTCTATGATGCAAAGTCACAATTATCAACAGAAGGAAAAATAAAGTACTCCAAAGGGAAGTTTATGTATTTCCAAAGATGCCTCCTAAGCCTTGAACACTAGATCCCTTTGCTTTGTTCAGTTGCCCCGAATTTAGAATAGTGCATGACACATGTAGGTGCTCAGTTAAATATTTGCTAAATTAATGAATGTGTGGACAACTAGTCTAAGATCAGATCCCAAAGAGATACAAGTCCCTTCCCTCCATTCATATGACATCCTATCTGACCCATGATTGTTTGTGGTAGTTGAAAACATAATGAACAAAAAAGTATATCACTCACATCCAAAGAATCCAATGCTTAGTTTTATATTTTCAATGAAAATGGGCATCAGTGGTGGGCTATAATATGGTGTTCTTGGAGTCAGAAAAACTGGGTCATGTTCAAGTTCTACTAAGTTTCAACTGTACAGATAAATCTTTCAACTTCCTGATTTCAGCTCTAATAATTGCTAATGCTGGTTGAGGCCATGTTATGAATTAGACAGCCATATTTACTCCACAAAAATAACTCTAAGAGAAAATTGAGGCATGGAGTTAAGTGACAGATACAACAACATCACACAATTAATGAAAATCAAGATATAAAACCAACTTGGGCCTATTGTGCAGATTCGTCACCAATATTCCCACCCAGTACTTTTCTCCACATAACAGAATTGTTGTCATGTCCTCTAGTGAG
The DNA here is from genome assembly GCF_000151885.1 of Dipodomys ordii. Taxonomy (NCBI): domain Eukaryota; kingdom Metazoa; phylum Chordata; class Mammalia; order Rodentia; family Heteromyidae; genus Dipodomys; species Dipodomys ordii. Next base: position 8,813,593 of record NW_012267253.1, on the reverse strand, counting down.
TCCTGTTCTGGGTTAAATGAGCCATGGGTGTTTACAGGCCTTTCACTGACTCCAAAATAGATGGGACTCAACAATTGTTGTTACATCTTAAAGAGTCACAGTCACTGCAGAGTCAAGGAAGGACAATGGCTGCACTTTCATGCTTTGCCATCCCTGCCTCAGATGATCTCAGTCATTCTATTACATAAAGTTTACCAGCCTGTGAGTCAGGAAACATAGTCAGTATTATTTTTCCAATTTTACAGAAAGGAAAGCTACTCAGGGAGTTAGTCTGAGTATCACCTCACAGCAAACTATCTACAAATGAGCATAAAATTCCAAAAATATAAAGCATCTACCTCTGCCCTGTGCTGTTCTGCATTCGTGGGCACCCATGTGAGTAACTACTCAGTATGGTTGCCAGCTCAATAGGAAGAAGACTAGTTTGCTTTCAAGGGACAGTGGCTAATTTGCCCATCTCTCCTGGGGTGCAGAATTTCCCATCTCTCCCGGAGAGCAGGCTCCACAGTAGGGCAGGTTCTACTTGGCCTGGAACCTTAGATGCTGATAGGAGTTGGGGTGGGCATAACAGACTTTCAGCTATGATACCTACACCTGCCTCTTCCAAAGGTTGGAATGGAGCTTCCTGGGAGCAGCCAACAAGCCCCCAGCAAGCCATTTCTACCCTCAGTGTTTCAAGAGCTCCTCTCGAGCATATAAAATGCACTTCGTTTTGTTGATACTCTTTTCAGCCAGCAATGCCTGGTGCCCACAGTCTGCCACATTGCAACAATTCACATCTACTAAACTGCTGCTCTTTTCCCTTTTCTCTTTACAGACTGATCCAGAACACCAAAAACCTGGTATACATTGCTCCTGGTGCATTTATAAATCTCCCTCGGTTAAAATACCTGTGAGGAATTTTCCTTTTAGAGCATCTGGGGAGGGAAAAATGGGTATCTGACAACAAATCAAAACAATTCAAGGATTGAGGGGGAAAAATAGGGGTTTTTTTTGTTTTTTTATGCCAGAACTGGGACTTGAATTCAAGGTCTGGGTACAGTCCTTTAACTTTTTCTGCTCAAAGCTGGCATTTAGCCACTTGAGCCATACCTCCACTTCCAGCTTTGTGCTAGTGAGTTTCAGATGAGAGTCTCACAGACTTTCCTGCCCAAACTGCTCAAAGCACATTCCTCAGATCTCAGTCTCCTGAGTAGCTAGGCATAAGCCATCCGTGCCTGGGCTGAGAATTTTTTTAAACATATGCCTTTTTTTTTTGGCATGTTCCTCCAGTGTGGTCTTTTGATTTAAATTTAATCAGCTTTTCTTGTCAGCCACCATGCTGGCTGCTTTTACCTACATGTAAATAACTGCCAACATTTGCTCCTTCTGGAACATGGGAAAAGAACATCACCTCTTTGCAATGATCTTCAAAGTTGACACAGGGGGTTGTCGAGGGCGGGGGCTGGGGGCGGGGAGGCAACAAAATCTCTCAGGTGAGTGGACAGTAAATGAAAGAGAAGCAATTCTGATAGGCCCCTGACAACAGGCTGAGATGTGTCTCCTTTATCTCATTTGTTCACTGATTCAAGTGAAAAAAATTTTAAATACAGTCTTGACATGGGCACTCTGCCATGTAATCTAAGCCATTATTTTCTATTTCCCATTAAGTCTGAACTCAGGTTAAGTTAAGAAGGTAAAATTGTGTACCACTGGAGCCCAAACATCAATTGGCCTTGCCAGCCAAGCCCAAAATCTTGAGGTGATCAGACTGTAAATATATCACCATCGATCTTTCTACATATCAAGTCATTTCTACTCAACCAGAAAGATTTGCATCCTCTGAACACAAAGACCTTCTAACTCTTCTGTTTGATAAAATAAATTTCATAAATTCCCAAAGGAGTTAAGGAAGTCCACTTCCAAACCCTCCTCCTACCCCACCTCAACACCCCCTACCACCAATAAAGGGGAAAAAATTAAAAGAACAGAGGAGAAAGGAAGGGATAGCTCCCTGGGTGATCCATCCCCTCAGCCTTGTTTGCTCCTGGAGCTGGTCCAGCAATCTTATCAGCTCTACAACATCCAAACTCCTACACAAAGTCTGGTTGCACTTAAAATACTGCAGAATCAACCTTGATGAAAACAAAAGAACGGCCAAGAACCAAATCTGACCACTGTACCCCTTTATTATTGAAAAGTCATTTTCAGTATTAAGTAGCATCTTCATTCAAAATTGTGGTATCCCTCCAATCCAAGCCCACACATTGCAGTATGAAGCTACCTTGCCCTGCACAGCCACAGACGGTGGCATTTGCTCAGTCATTCAAAGAACTTCAAGTAAGCAGGAGAAGGAAAGGGGCAAAAGAGAAACCTGGCACCAGGAATCCTGAGCCCATTCTGGTGAATCAAAACATCAGTTTAGGGAAATCTAGATGCCTATTAACCTCTGAGGGAGGCTCATTCTTATCATAAAATATTCTTTAATGTTGTAAATTACTTAAGTCTCTATCTTCTTTGGAGGTTAAATAAAAAGGCAGTAGGAAAAAATAAAAGAGGAATCTTGAGTGCCTCCAAATACCAAAACAATGTTCAATGGCTTCAATGAGATATAAGGAAGAACTTTCTAAATTGTAACATAGCCCAAAGAAAGGAAGATTTTTTTTTTAACAATGACGGTATAGATTTCTCAGCAGAGATTAATCTTCCTGAAGTATTTGAGTTAAGACCTGCTCCAAAGGAGAAGGATTCTTTCTAAACCTATCAAGATCATGGACTAAACTAATTACCAGAAGGAAATGGAATACAATACAATAGGAAAATACACGGAACTTAATAGGGAAAGCCAGGCTGCAAATATACAAATGGAAAAGATCTGAAAGCTTGGTCTCAGCCCTTGATCTCTGAATAGGAGTCATTAGAGCAACTTCTCCAAATGGAGTAGGCCTTTAGATTCTGACAGTTCTCATCAACTGGAAGTATTCCTAGTAAAAGCTGAATGCAATATTAAAAAAAAAAAAAAAACAATGTGAAGATAGTATTTACAAAATGCCTTTCTTTTTTTGAAATCTTTATACCTTAATGACACTTTTCCCAATTCTGCCACATTACTATCCTGACCCGATTATAGGAGCATCTGCAACACAGGCATCCAAACACTCCCAGATGTTACGAAGATCTTCTCCTCTGAATTTAATTTCATTCTGTAAGTGCCGTGCTGATTGCTATGCATAACACTTTCCTATTTGCAGCTCAAATTTGGAAAGTAAATATTTCTCATTTCTTTCCTCCAGGGAAATTTGCGATAACTTATACATAACCACCATACCAGGAAATGCCTTTCAAGGGATGAATAATGAATCCATCACACTGTGAGTAAACCCCTGATTCTTGTGCTGCCACACAGCCTCCTGCTAATCTCGCTTTTAGCTGGAAGTGAGCATTTTCTCTTGTTTTACCACATTCTTCACTCACTGATGACGTTCTTCTTGACCTACCCTGCCAAGGGTGGCTGGCATCACGTGACATCACAGTGAGTCACGTGTTCACATGACAGCTATCCAACCAGTTCCATTTGCAATTCATCAGATGGGTTCTGAAGGCTTTCAGTACTGACTTGGTAATTGATTTTAAAAATAAGTTATAGGCCTCCGTGGGAGGCTCTGAGGCTGGGAAGAGACAGCTTATTAAAAGAGAAATTCCAAGATTTTAATTGAGTTTGGAAGGATGTTTTTCAAGCAGGTAGAGTAGCTACCTGCTCTCTCCCCTCTGGTTTCTAACCTTCCCTTTGGAGCTCTCTCACTTTGTTTCTTTTTTTTTTATTTTTAATTTAATTTTATTTTATTTGTGAACATACTGTACAGAGGGGTTACAATTACATGGGCAGGATAATGCGTACATTTCTTACCAAGC
>NW_012267253.1:8757317-8808852 GCF_000151885.1 Dipodomys ordii | reverse complement strand
TATGGCTAGGGATGTTGAACATTTCTTCATGTGTCTATTGGCCATCCTTCTTTCTTCTTCAGAGAAGTTTCTCTTTAAGTCTTTCTCCCACTTATTTATTGGGCAGTTGTTTCTTTGAGGATTTGTTGTTGGGGGGTTTAATTTTTTGAGTTCCAAGTATATTTTAGATCACTTTGTTTCTGAAGCAATGCCACCTTTACTTCTTCCCTCTGCCCACTGATACTTAAAAATCATATAATTTCATTTGTCAGTAAGTGATCACAAGCTTACGTGTCCTATCCTTTTGTGTGTGTGTTGTGGGGCTTTAACTCCGGGCCTCCAGGCCTGGGTGCTGTCCCTCAGCTCTTCAGCTTAAGGCAAGTGCTCTACTGCTTGAACCACAGCACCACTTCCAGTTTTCTAAAAGCTTATTGGTGATAAGAGTCTCACGGAGTTTCCTGCCTAGGCTGGCTTTAAACCATGGTAGTCAGATCTCAGCCTCCTGAGTAGCTAGGATTACAGGCAGGAGCCACCGGCGCCCAGCTATGTCTCATCCTTCTGTGATGCTGCCAAAGCACTTTTAGTATAACGTACCATCCATGAAACCAGGTATATGGCTCATGTGTGGAATCCTACCTTGAGTTAAAAAACTAAAGGGCAAAGCCCAGGTCCCTGTGTTCAAGCCCTAATACTGGCACACAAAAAAATTAGGTATAGACCAGGAACTACAAACTCTCAGACCTAACTCAGATCTACTGGCTCAACTTCTGTATTTTCATGGGATCCCAAAGAATTTCATATGCTTATCCACTTGAGGGGCCCTGCATTAAGACAGCTCAACCCATTCTCTTTGCCATGCACCTGTCTGACCTTCTTCCCTCTGGAATCCCTGTCTGGTTTCACAGAGGACATCACCGTTCAGAAGCAGCACCTTGAACACCATGTCTCATTTGTTTCTGTCCACAGCCCAGTGACCTACATTTAATACTGCTCCACACATCTACACTCCTCTCTCTCTTTCTCCTTTGGTTACTTGTCCATGGCAAGTCTGTGATGAGGCAATAAATGAGCTCACCCTTCAAGAAATAAAGGAAGACAATGATTAGAATGGCCCTGAAATAGAAGCATGAGTGTGAAACAAGACGAGAGAATTTATTAGATAATTTTCTTTAATATCAGTGGACCCTAAAACTTGATGCTGATGATAAGCTACATTTGTACAGAACTTTTACTTTGCATACAGTTCGATACAGGCAAGTGTCATGTTACAAAGCTGAGGCCAATGTAGACACAGCTCAGAGTACTGCAATCAAAAGATGAAGAACAAAAGCCAAAATGATATCTTTCTTTTTTTCTTTTGGCAGTCATGGGACTTGAACTCATGGCCTGGGCCCTGTCCCTGAGTTTTTGTGCTCAAGACTAGCACTGAACTACCTTAATTCACAGCACTACTTCCAGTTTCCTGATAGCTAATTGGAGATAAGAGTCCCAAGGAATTTCTTGCCTGGGCTGGCTTTGAATCATGATCCTCAGATCTCAGCCTCCTGAATAGCTAGGATTGCAGGCATGAGCCACCAGCACCCAGCAGCCAAAATAATTTCAAAATAACTCAATTGTTTTACTTGCAACTTTTTGCGGGTTGAGGGCAGTATTAGAGCTTGAATTCAGGGCCTCAGCATTGACCCTTAGCTGTTACAACTTTTTAGTGGTTAATTGTTCATTAGAGTCCCACAGACTTTACTGCTTGGGTTGGCTTTGAAATATGATCTGCATATCTCAGCCTCCTGAGCAGCTGAACTCTGGGAAGGAGTTCAAGACTGCAGAATTTAGAAATAGTCCTCTATAGTCTTTCTTCCTTCACACACTATGGCTGCTTCTAACCTGTATGCTGTTAATGTTCCCAAGCACCCCTGCATAAGAGGTCTGGAACTATGTGTATACAATACCCTTGTGCCCATTTTTTCTACAAGGTATTCATAGCACAAACTCTGAGTGGGGAGACATGACATGCCTTAGATTTTAGGGTCTTGCTGTGTCTTTGTTTTAAGAAAACATAAAATACTTAAGGTAATATTTATGTCCTCAAGAGGTTCATAATGTCAACATAAGCAGGGGTCATGAAATAATGAAAGAATATTACAAGCCACCAGATATTTGCTGTGAGCTTGTGTGTGGCACATGGGAAGAAGATCTCAGAGAAGGCTTCTTGGGATACAGAAGTCAAGGGAGGCTGCATAGTAGAGCTGAGACCTGAGCTGGCTTCACAAAATCAGTAACCTATGTATGGGTAAATATGGTAAGGAAGGGTAGCTGATTTTTATACAGTATTCATTAAATGCTTACACTACTTTTTTTAAAAAAATCTCTTTTTAATCTCATAGACATATTACATGGAGAGGAGTTTCCATTCTACTGTTGGATGAGGACAGCAAGACAGCTGGAACTTAAGTATTTATCCAGAGTCAATAGGTACACCCTAGGCAGTCTGTCTTCTGAGACATGTTCTCAACCATTATGTGGTATCCCACAGAGAAAGGGGGAGCAGGGGATCCAAGAGAGCAGCTATCATGAGCAGAAGGTAACCACGGGAAGAGAAGGACAATTGACGCTCACTCCTGGGAGTGGACATCCTGTTTAAGGAATGGGGGGAAATTTTTTAAACAAATGGCTAAGGTGGAAGGGACACTGACCTGGAATGCCAAGATAATATGGAGAATTCTTGGAAGGAACTGCAAAGAGAAGAAGAAATCACCTAGCAGACTAGCATTTATTCAAAGATGAAAATATCCAAAATTCTCATTGATTTTGCCCTACTGAACATCCCAGATAATGTGGGCATGGAGTGAAGCAGGAAGGAATGGGCAGAGTTATGAGGGATGTGTTGGGATAATCCAGGGAGAACTATGAGATGCCAAGGCAGGGCCACCACACCAAACTCAAGGAGAAGTCTAAGAGCCCCTTCACAAGCCACGATTCAGTGCAAGAGCGATGGTATCATTTGTGCAGGGACATTAACTTATGCTGGTTATGATTTAAGGGTACTAGTGCATGCTAGCAGGGGGTTAATTGTCCCACCTCCTAAGTCAATGAGGACATGGGGCCCCCCTCCCCAGGCAGCCTGGGGAGACATTGCGCTTCCCTCCTCATCCTTACTCCTAGCTTAACTTCATCTGGAAGTGAGTGAGTAGTCATTTGCTTGGCACTTGTTCTCAGCTGAATGGATTCTTCTGTACATGAAGGATCACGTGGAGTGCCCTGCTGGATAAAGGGTATTACACTTAAAGAGGAAAGTCTTATTTTCCCAGCTATAAAGCTCACCGCCTTAATTAGAAAATAATGAAGGGGAGCCTTCTCTTTTCATTATTGGTAGTGTTTGAGATTGTGCTTTTAAGGGAACCTGTTCTGCCCTCCCCCGCCCAAATTTTTACCAACTGAGAGCTCATTTAAGGAGAACAAAACACTTCACTCGATGCAGGAAAAAGCTCCACAGGGCTAATGCTAAAACTATGCATTATACTCTTATGCCTCTTTATAGCCACCATGGCTTTTCATTAAATCTCCTTAAGAGGCCACCTTAAAATGTCCCACCCTACATCAACTTTAAAATATTTTGGATGAGTGGTCATACCAGTCTCAAAAAGGAAATAACCTTGTGGTACACACCTGTAATCCCAGCTACTCAGGAGGCAGGAAGATTGTGGTATGAGAATTGCCTGGGCAAAAGCATAAGACCCTATGAAACTAGAGCAAACAGGATTTGGGGCACAGCTAAAGTAGCAGGAGTCTGGGAGGGACAGCCTTGACTCACTTGAATACCACAAAGACCAGAAAAGGCCATCGCAATTACTTTCTAAGACCTTTTAAAGACAGAGTGTCAAAATCCCTCGTTGTACCCATGAGACTGCTGGGTGCAAGAGTCTGCCTTTTAGTTTGTTAGAAGAGCCTCAGTCAGGTCAAGTCTAGAAAGTCCAGCCTCTGTCTCTGAGGATTCAATGTGACTACTAATGTCTCCTGGAGCAGATACAATGACGTTTTATCAACTACACAATGACCACAATTAACCATAGCTAGAATCCAATTTTCAGCAATACAGTCAGCTATTAGAATTTCCCCCAAACATTATCTTTTATTACCTCCTTTTAAATATTTTTATTCTAATTTTTAACTGATATTAATATTTTTGTCTTTCTGCTGACAAATAGAACAGCATGATGAACACATCTATACCCCTTGCCCAGATTCACCAAATATTTATTATTCGCATGCCACATCATTTCTGTCTCTACTTGGGAGCATGCACACCTCCTTTTTGTCTAACCATCCCAAGCTATAGGCACAGCTGACATTTCATCCCTAAACGCTTCAGCATGCATCTTTCCTACAGCAATAGTCCATATAAATGTAGCACTATGACACCTAATCAAATCAATGGGAATTCAATGATGTCATCCAGCTTACAGTCTGCATTTCAACTAAAATGTTGCATGGAGATTCTTTTAACCTTAGAATCTGATGCATGTTTCTGTATGTGTTTGCTGTTATGCTCCTAGCTCACCTCCTTCATCGATCCCACTCCCTGAATTACCCCCAGTCCTTTGTGTGTTCTGTCTAACACTGAATCCTATGAGCAGTTCTGGCCAGTTGTCTGCATTCATCTTGACTGTCTTGCCATGACTAGATTCAGGACCACACAAGCTCTGCAAAGGCAATGTTGTGCCAATCTTACTGCATCCAAACAGAAAGTACTTCCTGTCACTTTGTCCTTCTACCCAGTGGCTTGCTTAGAGGGTAGACTATCAGACCTGTTTATTGTAAGGATTGATTTTCCCATTTTTTTTATGTTAGCTGTAGTGAGATACTCTGGGTGGCTATAATATTCAGTTAAACAACAACCTTTCAGCATCTGATGATGATTCAGTTTCTAAATGGCCATTTTCATATTATGCCATTCCTCAATATTTATTATCCAGCACTTCTATGTTTTTTGTTAAAGAGGAGGCTTCCTCTGTTGTTTTTTTTAAATTCTTTTTCCCTCTCTTGTGCTGTCTCTTTTTAAGTATTACTGGAATGTGGATTTCTCAAGCATTTTATTCAGAATATTAGAATCCATTACTGTCATCATTCTTTCTGATGCCTGACACCTTCTTTTTTTTTTTTTTTTGCTACATATGGTGATGTCAGAGAAGTTGACACGAACTTGATTGAGATACAGGGGAGCTGCTTACAGGCAGGAGACTTGCCCAGATGGGGACAGAGAGGCTTTGAGGCCCACAGAAATGGGGCTGCTTATTTGTATTCAAAACTAGCATAATGATGCACATGACTGTAACTAGACAATAGACATCAGGTAGCCACTGCCGATGCATCCACTAGACTTGTCTCCATATCCAAGGAGAAAGTCAGATGTTAAAGAATGTCAGGAAAAGGCTGAATGAGGAAGCAAGCAGTGACTGGAGGAACCTTCTCTTTGGAGTTTCTTCTGTCATTTGGCTAGAGTTTGCTTACCAGACAGCATATTTTAGGTCCGAATTGCCCTTCTAAAGCAGGGCCACTTTTTTTCCATACTGGTTGTAGGGCTTGATCTCAGAGCCTCATGTTATTTAGCTTTTTCACTCAAGGCTGATACTCTGCAACTTGAGATACACCTCCCTTGTAGCATTTGGGGGGGGGCGTTAATTAGAAATAAGAGTCTCACAGACTTTCCTCCCTGGGCTAGTCTTGAGCCATGATCCTAAGATCTCAACATCCTGAATAGCTATAATCACAGATATGAGCCACTAGTGCCCACCCAGCTCAAGGTTTGAAGATCTATAAACATGAATTCATCTTTCTTCTTTGAAATCACCCAAAAATACTAGGTGGCCACATGCTCTAAGAAGAAATTATGACCAAATGTCTAATACTATTAACAGAAGCACTTGCAGAGATCCCAGGAATACTTAAATTTCACCTTAGGCAGCATTGAAGAGTATCGTTTGTGATTAATTTTTAATGCCCCCATCTTATTTTGAACAAAAAGATGTTATTTTTCTCAATTTAACTCACGATCACTGACATTTGACTAAAGAATCTAGACAATATTTGCAGGCACCAGGGCGCTGGTCCTGCAGGGGAAGGAGGGGGAATTCTGCATCCTGTGCCTGCAGAAGCCCCTCGGCTAAGAGAGCCTCCTTGTGTCACTGGCACCAGGAACGTTTGGAAAACGTAATCTGAAGTGACTCTCCAGATGTTTCTAAAAGACACTGAAGGCATTGTGCAAGCCTGACAGCACAAGGTCTCCCATGAACACTTGCAAGTTCTCCAGTCATAAGGAAGCCGCTCTTCTAATCAAAACAAGGTGGCATGTGCCATTGTGTCCAACTGGTAAGAACAGAGGGGAGGAGGGGCTACAATGAAAATGGTGAGCTACAGCCTTTGGAAAATTGGGACCCAGGCTGTTGGCTTTAAAAAATCGTAAATGTAAAACATAAAAGTAATAATAAGACAAATATGTCAAGCACTTACTGTTTTACCCCTAACTGCTTAATATATGTTTACCCATCTAAGTTCACAATACCTTTCTGAAGTTATATGTGATTATCTCCCCCCCAATATAACAGAAATAAAACAATACTTATCTTTTCATATTCTCTAATAGATACTCTTATTAATCATCCTTAGTTTCAGATTAGCAAACTTAAGCACAGAGATCCTTAGTAACTTGTCCAAAAGACTGTTTTTCAATAGATTCAATGTCTATGGGCTGAATCAAAAGGTTGTACTCAGAGGAATGGTAATATGAGTCCAACAGCAAAAAGATCAAATCTAATATGTATCTGGGTAGCAGAGAACAGTGAAAAAGGAGAGGCATGCAGATGACTACAAGCAGCTTTGTTCTGGTTAAAACAAAAACAGACAGGCTACTTTCTCTTCCCTTTTTTATTTAGTTGGCAGTGCTGGGGATGGAATCCAGGCCCTTGACCCACTGGAAATGTAGCTCCACCTTTTAGGAGGTAAAGAAAGCAGTAAGAGGACTAGACTCTAGTGTTGAGCAAGGAAAAGATAACAGCACTCTAGCAAGGGCTCCCACACTGTCATGTCTGACCCTCAGTGGCAGAGATTGTTGTGAAAGTGCTTATTCCTAGAGAGCACTCCTTGGTTCCAGTCCATTCCTTCTGTATTGTGCCTGGTCAGTAGGTCTGAGTTGCACTTTCTAAGTTTTTTTTAATATATTATTTTTTTCCTAAATTTTATTTTTGAATGGCCAAACCTTACTGAGGAGCTTTCACTGTGATAATTGCGTAGATGCATTCACTATACTTTGAACAAGTTCACCTCTTCCATTATAGTCCCATACACTTTGCCTTCTCCCTGTTTTTCAGTGTTCGGTAGGTTTCACTATGCAGTCTTCATGTGTGTGTGTGTGTGAGAGAGAGAGAGACAGACAGACAGAGAGACAGAGAGACAGAGAGAGAGGGGAGGGTCCTCTGATCTCTATAACCCTCAGTATCCTTTTCTTTCCCCCTCCCTAATGATTATCCCTTGCTCAGATAGTTCTCTTTTTTCATTTCTTTCCATTGAGCCTGATATCTCTCACAAAACACAACTGTAGTTTCATCCATTTTCCTACAAATAACATCAGTTGTTCTGCATGGCTGACTACTATTACATGGTATGTAATACATATTATTTTCTTTATCCATTGGTCATTGAGCATCATAGCTGATTCCACCACTTGGCCATTGTGAGCAGAGCTTCAATAAACATGTGTACAAAGGTAACTCTCTTGTATATTGATGTATACTCCTTTGAATATGAAGTGTCCAAGAGTGGTGTGGCAGGCCCATAAAGCAGATCTGTTGTTGTTCGGAGTCTGCATTTTTGACAAACCAGTCCAGGTTTGTCAATTCAGATTCAAAGGATGGAGGTGAGTGCTTGAACACATTCTAGCTTAGACTCAAATTTCAAAGAAGTTCTGAGAAAAGTGAGATATGATTCTTACATTTAAAAGAGTTCCAAAAATTAAATCACCCCTCACTCAAATGACAGAGAGATTGACGAAGAATAATAGTCTAACTATAAAACTTTGTAGAAGGCCCCACGGGGTTAAGTTGCTAAGAAGGCAAGAAGGTGATATGTGATTAACGATCCCTCTCCACACAAAAAAAGGTAAAAAAAAAAAAAAAAAACAAGTACTTATCTTTTCATATTCTCCAATAGAAAATGATACAGAAAGCATTAAGAAAATGGCACTCCATAATCCAGTACAAGTCAGAGGTAGGAGTTACTCTGGTAAGCTTAGAATTCCAGAAGAGCAAGGAAAGCCAAGGAAGGCACTCTCTGCCAAGGAAGCTCAGCTCACTTGGCATCATAGGCCCCAGGTTTTGGGAGGTGGAGGAACGAAGGTTTAAAGTGTATTTATTGAACATATAAATTTACAGGGTGGTATGGGATATTTCAACATACATGTACAATGTATGCTGATCTAATGTTTACTGATTTTAAGTAGGGCAGCTAAAGAAGGCCACTATATAACCCAACCCTACAGTTATAAGGTAGATGGGCATTGAGGGTATTAGGGCAGGGTCCCCAACCAACCATAATACTGAGACACTGGAAATAGCCCACATAATGTGTCTCTGGTCCTGTTCCAGACTAGTGAGCAAGATTACTTGATCTCTCTGAACCTCTTTCCTTCTTTGTGAAATAAAGCCGATCTGCTCAAGCATTTCAGGCTCATTTCTGCCTGCCACTTTCCAGCATCTGTGTTCCAAAGAGCCTCTCATGTCTCTGTTTCTGTGTGTGTGTGGTGTGTGTATATGTGTGTATGTGTTTATTTTCTACATAAAATGGACAGTTTTTTAAAAATTTTTATTGTAAAGATGATATATAGAGAGGGGTTACAGCTACATAGGTTAGGTAATAAGTAAATTTGTTTTTGAAAAGTGTCACTTCTTTCCTCATTTTCTCTAATTTTCCCCAACCTCCCCCCCCCACACACACATTTTGTAGTTCATTTCAACATGGTGTCTAGTGAATATCACTGCTGCATTTGTTCACTCTTTATCCCTCCATTTCTGTGCTCTCCCATTCCCTCTCCAAATCAGGTAAGTTTATATACAAGACAAAAAAATACAGAAATCAAAAATAGTGACAAAGAGGATAAACAAAAAATCCATAAAGAGTAAAATAAAAAAAACTTTTGTTTCCATTTCTTGGAGTTTATTTCAATAAACCTCATTTTATATGATCATATATACATAGCTATCAAGCCCATGTGATCCTCTCCTAAGAATATCCTTCTTTGGTCTCACTGTGCAAATGGTTGGAGTCCTGTTTAATTTATCATATACAAGTGTATTTTTTTGTCTTTTACCATTCCGTCGTGTTTACCTATAGGTTCATAGATACATTTTAATTACTACAAATGAGGGGAAACATGCAACCTATGTTTCTTTGGATCTGGCTTACTTTGTTTAATATAATTTATTTCCAAGTCTTTCCATTTCCTTATAAATGGGGCAATATCCTCCTTTCTAATGAAGTACAGAATTTGATTGTGTACATATACCACATGTTCTTGAGCCATTCATCCACTGAGGAGCATGTGGGTTAATTCCATATTTTGTCTATAGTAAACAATGCTGCAATGAACTTAGTTGTGCTGGTAGCTTTAGTGTGGCCTGGTTAGTGGTCTATTGGATAAATGCCCTAGTGTTTCCCCTACCCCTTCCTGTAATCTTTTCATGGTATCTGGTATTGCATTGATGTCTTTGATCCATTTAGAATTGTTTCTGGTACAGGGTGATATAAGGATCTAGCTTCAGTTTTCTGCATGTGTATAGCCAATTCTGCCAGCATTATTTGTTGAAAAGATTCTTCTATCCTGTGTTTTTGGCACCCTTATCAAATATTAGCTGGCTACAGGTGTGTGGGTTTATTTCTGGGACTTCTGTTCTGTTCCATTGGTCCTCAGGCCAGTACCAAGCTGTTTTTATTACTATGGCTTGTAATAGAGTTTGAAGTTTGGTATTGATATTCCTCCAACACTGTCCTTCCTGCTAAGGATTGTTTTTGCTATGCAGGGCCTTGTTTTCCTAATTTCAGTCTCAATCTTCTTATTGTTGACATACTGAAAAACTACTGATTTTTGTGGGTTAATTTTACACCCTGCTACTTTTCCAAAGTTTTGGATCAGCTCAAGTGACTTGGGAGAGAAGTCTGTGGTGTTCTTTAAATACAGGATTATATCATCTTGTTGCTGTTCTTTTTAATGTACTTATAATGTACTATGTGATTTTTTTGGTTTCTTTGTATGTTCTTCCCCCATGGTACAAGCCCTGTTGTCACTGTATTTGATTCTGGTGTCCTGCATCTTGTATACACATTTTTCTAATTTGGGGAGGGGAAGGGAAATAACAAAATGCTTGAAATAAGGATATAGGATGACCCTTTGTAACAATGAGATGTACAAGACAGTATATTGAAAAAAATTTTTCCAACTTTTCGGGGGGGGGGAGGAAAGGGATGGTAGGGGAACAATAAAGGAGGGTGTAACAATGCACCATAGAAAATGGACTCATTACCTTACTCATGTAACTGTAATCCCTCTGTACAGTATCTTTACAATAAAATATATATTTTTTTAAAAGAGGGAAAGTTTTACTTCTTTCCCTCTTTGGATCTCCTTTATGTTTTTGTCTTGCCTTGTTGCTCTTGCTAGGAATTTCAGTACTCCAGTACTATATTGAAGAGGAGTAGAAAGAGTGGACATCCTCGTATTTGTTCCTGATTTTAGAGGGATGGTTTTAACTTTTCACTATTAAGTAAAACGCTGGCTGCAGACTTCTTAGCTTCTCCAGAGCTTTTTATCATAAACAGGTGTTGAGATGGATAAAATTTTATAAGTATTCATTCCTATTTGCACTATACTCATCAACTTCCCACTTGTTCTACTCCACCTTTTAAAAATTCAGATTGCACTCAACTAAATTTATTTCATTGTCCATGAATGGATCTTTCAAGAACTGCTCACAGACATTCACTCTGTAGAAACTTAGCATAAGCTAGTCCACATTCTCATCCAAGAAAAAGAAAAGGTATCTCAGGATCTGTGTACCTTGCTCTGCCCTCAGCTCTCAGCAGATTAGGAAGCCCTAGAGGGAGAAGACCACAGAGCTGGAGAAGACTGAGCCTCACATCCCAGCTCTCCATTGTTTCCCTGACACCATCAGCAAGCCAAGTAGCAATATGGAAGCTTTGAGGGTTTTTTTTTCATTTTATAATGGAAATGTTGATGAGAACTGAATCAGAAAATAGGCATATGGTAGCACATGATCAAGGAGCTGGCACCTAATAAGTACTTAATAAATTGGTGTTGATGGTGAAAGATAAAGTAAACCAGAGCAGAAAACACAGTGCAATGTACTAGAGTCTGAAATGTTAGAGAAACGGTGCTAGATATTGTGAATTCTGGTGATTCTCTTGGTAATAAATGCCACGAGAGGAAGAATGTGTGCTTCTAAACTATGTTTCAGTTCCTTTTCCCAATTCCTAACCCATTTCTCCTCTCTCCTTCAGCAAACTATATGGAAATGGATTTGAAGAAATACAAAGCCACGCGTTCAATGGGACGACGCTAATTTCACTGTAAGTATGTGCTTATTTCCCTAGCTCATGAATAAAAATGAAGTATTACTCTGGCTACCAGATCACATTCAATCTTCAACAACCAACTCAGGGCAAAAAAATAAATAAACTTTCAAGTGGCTAGTCCTCAGTGCTTCATGTACGTTACTAGGCAACTGGTTGGCTGGAAGCCCCAGAGTACCCTGATTTCAAAGACAGATGCAGCCTCCATACATTGAAGTTGACAGTTTGTTGAAATATTCAACACACTACTTATTGCCTCCTGCACCTCACAGCTCTCCTCTCTAGCCCCCCTCGCTCGGGTTGATGGTATGTCAGATGCAGCATATTTCAGGAGGAAATTCTTCCCCAGGACCCATTGAAAAGAAACCCAGTGACACTATTTCCCAGCCTAATCAGCCACCACAGCCCCTTCTTCAGAGACAGAGAGACCCATCTCCCTCTTTCTTATGGGGAGGCAGTTCCTTTCTACAGAGTGAGAAGTTCTTTGTTTCTCTGCACTCCTCCCCAAGTCCAGCTGTAATAGCTTTAACTTGGGATGGGGACAGGATGGCCCCCAAGGACTGTTCCCTTCATTGTTCTCACTCTCTTCTCTCTGTGGCTCCTCTTCCAGGATAATATCACACTCTCAAGCATGGGGCGGTGCATGATCCATTACAGGTACAGGGTGACATGCCCATCACACTACAGTTGTCTGTAACAAAACCTTAGGGAAATGACGGTGTGGCTCAAGTGGTAGAGGACCAGCCTTGAACAAAAAGCTAAGGGTTAGTTCTCAAGCCCTGAGTTCAAGCCCCAGTACCAGCACACACAAAAAAAAAAAAATAAGAGAAAGAAAAAGAGAGGGAAAGAGGAAGGAAGGAAGGAAGGAAGGAAGGAAGGAAGAAAAGGAGGGAGAAAGGGAGGGAGGGAGGGAAGGAGGGAGGGAAAGGAAAGGAAAGGAAAGGATGGGAGAGAGAGGGAGGGAGGGAGAAAGAGAAGATCTTTCAGTTTGAGCCAGGTACAAATGACTCATGCCTATAATCCTAGCTACTCGGGAGATTAAGATCTGAGGATCATGATTCAAAGCGAACCCAGGCAGAAAAGTCCATCAATCATCCTAAAGCTGGAAGTGGCCCTGTGGCTCAAGTGGGAGAGCACTTGCCTTGAACTAAAGAACTCAGGAACAGCACCCAGGCCCAGAGCTCAAGCCCCACAACCAGAAAAAAAAAAAAAAGTACCACAATGGCTCCAGTCAAACTAGTCAAAAATTCTATGTCCCCCAGCACTTCATTGTAGCAAGAAATAGGACCCCAAGAACACAAATGTTTGCCAAGAACACCAATCAACTTCATTCATATATTCATCCAACAAATATTTATTAAGTACTTCCAACATACTAGGAACTGTATTAATATTGGGTGTGAAGAAATTGTGTGGAAGTCTCTGCCTTCATGTGGCTCCTTTTCTACCAGAAGAGACAAAACAGATAAACTTAATAAATAAATAAATGTAGTAAAAGCTCATGAGCCATACTATGAAGGGCATAACCCATTACTGAGATCTGAAAGTATGGAAGGAGGGATGGTCAGCTTAGGCAAGGTACTTGAGGATGGCCTGATGCAGGATAGGATATTTAGGCTGAGATTACAGGATGACTAGGAGTCCACCATGCAAGAGTGAGAAGTGCCATATCCAAAGCAAGAGCAGCATATGCAAAGGTCCTGAGTGAAGAAAGAAAAGTTGGTAAGTCTCAGGAACTGAGAAGAGGTCCCTATAGCTGGAAGATCTTTGGTAAGGGGAAGACTGACATGGGATGAAGCTGGAGATGGAGCAGAATCCGGTCCTGCAGGACAGAGAAGAGAGGGAAAGACTGAATTTCTTTAAGGACAAAGACATCCACTGAAGGTTTTAACTGGGCAGAGTGTTTTTCCAAACTGTGAAGCCACGTTTTCATACAACACATTGAGCCCAGCCCCTGACACCTTCCTCATATATAAACCTGTCCAAAGTTCTTCAGAATAATGAGAGGGAAGCTTCACATAGCCCTCAAATGGCCAACTTGTTCAGGGTGCCCAGGGAGAGGGGAACTGAACCAGAAGGCTACCTCAGATACCCACAGGGGTCTAGGGCTTAGTCTCTACCATCCCCAGAGCACCCAGTTAGGAGGATTTGTCGGGGTGGGGTGGGGTAGGGATTGGGAGGTGGTTTCTCCCATTGTGTCTCAAATTAACATCCTGTCCATGCTTCTCGCACCCCAAAGATCCCATGTCTAGAGAGAATTCTCAAAAGTGACACTTAGGAACATATACTGAGTATTTTAAACAACATAATAGTTTAGCTAACAGTACACAGGAAGATCTGAGTTTTAAGAGGCCATCAGAAATGTTCATGAAATTGACCAATTAATGTGACCTGGCTGACCTGAGACTATTGGTTCAGAGAGCCCATCTTCAGCCCATTTGTAACTAGAACTGAAGGTAAATAAAACAAACCGAATCAGGAGGAAGAGTGATGGCAGTTTAAGAAAGAGAAACGTCTTTTGATTTTGGATTTTAAACAGCAATTGACTCTGACAACCTCATCTCTTTGAAAGTAGAAATACACCCAAGGGATGGGGGCTGGGAGTCTGACAGGTGCATGTGATGACAGAGCTGAGGGTTTCCACGGAAGAAGCTGGGTAGCAGCAGTTCTACCCAGAGTGAGATGTAGGAGCTTTGGCAGGTTTTAAATGCCTATAATTGCCTAGCCTGCCGGGGTGACATTGGGTAATGGTGCATCTTTGCTTTGTTTTATTTGGCCATGTCACACTGTCATGATGGGGTAGAAGGTTCTTGATCTCATGACTCGAATTACCACAGAAACAACAGATACATAAACACTGGACCTGCTTCCCAAGGCGCTCCAGAATACTCTTTGAGTCACTATCTTTGTCTTATAGAAAGAAAGTGCTCCCCCAAATGCTGGCATCCCAAACCAAGGATTATCTTTCCTAGATCTTTTGTTCACCCAGAGAAAAGCCTGTGCTTGCAGGAACCTGCATCAGAGCCCAGGCAAGGGGCTTCTCTGCAGGACCCGACTGAGCTGTTCCTGAGCCCTGTAGACTGAGCCACTTTGACCTCAAGGCCCAGAGCTCCCATTCCATCTCCCACCAGCTATGGCCCCTGTAGCCTTGGGATCCATCCATAGCCTGAAGAACAGTGGCCATCAACACCTGTCTTTCCATAGCACACATACTTGGCAGTGACCATCCATTCACACACCCAGAGTTTGCAGCAGTGTCCTGCCCTGGCTGGGATTCCTCCCTGCTCTCACACACTGAGAAGGAATATCACAAAGAAAGAATTGCAGATGCATTATGAAAGAGAAAACATAGGAAAGGTTCTCCCCTAACGACTTGCAAAGTTCCGTGTGTTGGTACTGACTCTGAGACCTCCAAGGTCTCTCCCTGCAGCTGCAGATAGAAGCTGCACTTGAACCATTCAGCCTTGGCCTTGGGGCAGCATTTCCCTCTTCTCTCAGCTGCCTGCTAGCAAATCTTCACATTTCCAATGGGGGAGGGAGGGGGTAAATTCTTTAAGTTGCAAGACAAAGAGCTCCACCAAGTGAGAGGGAAAGTGCAAAGGAAAGGTCAGCCTGAATTCACACAGTTCATCAAGGACTAGCATGTCTTTTTCTACTATTGCTACAGTTCCTTATCTTTTCTTACTATGCCTCTTCATCCCACACATCCCCAAGTACAGAGCAGAAATCAAATATACACTCGTGAATGCTGGACCGCAAGGTACAAACTCCACTAAGGAAACTGTTCTTCCCCAACAGGGAGCTAAAAGAAAACAGACGCCTGGAGAAGATGCACAACAGAGCCTTCCAAGGGGCCACAGGGCCCAGTATCTTGTGAGTACAGCATTACCACCTCCTCTCACACCCAGCGCCTCCCAACAGGCCTGGTTAGTAGCCCTGCCACATCATGCCCAGCCTGGTTTGCAGGGCACCAGCTTCTGCAGCTGGAACGGAAAGACGCAGCATACTAGGGCTGCCAAGATGAAGCACCTGTTGTGTCACAGTTGTAGGGGCCGGAAGCTCAAGGTCAAGATTTGTCTTCTGTGGGCTGGGTAGAAAGAACATGTTCCAGTTTCCAGTGATTCTTCTAGTTGTAGCAGTGTAACTGAATCTACACATGGCATTTTTTTTTTCTGGTAAAGTCAGGGGCTCTACTACCTAAGCCATATCTCCACTTCTAGCTAATTGCTGGTTAATTGGAGGTAAGAGTCTCACAGTCTTTCCTGGCCATGCTGCCCAGGCTGGCTTCAAACTGGGGCCCTCAGACATCAGTCTTTTGAGTAGCTAGGATTATAGGTGTGAGCCACTGACACCAAACAAGTTTCGATTATCAGCTAGCTAGTTATCTATCTATTTTTGTGCCAGTCCTGGGACTTGAACTCAGGCACTGGATATTGTCCCTGAGCAATTTTGCTCAAGGCTAGTGCTCTACCAATCTGAGCCACAGCTCCATTTCGATTTCTAGTGCTTAATTGGAGAAGAGTCTCATAGACTTTCCTGCCTGGGCTAACCTTTAACCACAATCCTCATATCTCAGCCTCCTGAGTAGCTAGGCTTACAGGCATGGACCACCAGAGCCTAGCTAAATTCTCCTTTTTTATAAGAACATGGGTTTACCCTAGTCTCATTTTTACTTGATTGTTTTTATTTTTAAAAAAAAAGCCCGTCTCCATGGGCACTGATGGCTCACACCTTTTATCCTAGCTACTCAGGAGGCTGAGATCTAAGGATTACAGTTCAAAGCCAGCCCAGGCAGGAAGGTCGTGAAACTCTTTTTTTTTTTATTGTGAAAATACTGTACAGAGGGGTTACAATTCCATGGGCAAGATAATGAGTACATTTCTTATCAAGCATTGTAGCCTCCTCCTTTGTTTCCCCTTCCCATCCCATCCTCCCCTACTCCTCCCCCCCCCACCCCCCCCCCCCCCCCCCCCGCCACCAAAGTTGTAAAGTTCGTTTTCGACATAACAACTTGTACGTCTCATTGTTGCAATGGGTCCACCTGTATCCCTATTTAAACGATTTGTTTTTTCCCTTCCCCTCCACAAATTATAACAACATCAAATACAGTGAAAGCAGGGGTTATACAGTGGGGAGGGACACATTTATCTTCAATTAAACACCAGAACACCAGAAGTGGAACTGTGGCTCAAGTGGTAGAGTGCTGGACTTGAACTGAAGAGCTCAGAGACAGCGCTCAAGCCCAGAGTTCAAGCCCCACAACCAACAACAACAACAACAAAAAAAAGCCTGATTCCAAATGAGATCACACCTGAAACATTAGGGGTTAAGACTTCAACACGTGAACTTGAAAAATCCTAACCCAATATCTAATAGCAAACTTAGAAGGTAGCTAGCTCCCTGTGCAGGTGAAGGCCCACTGAGAATCCATTCATGAGATCCAAGGCCAGAGAATTGACTTGTCCCTGGCACTTGGCCAGACTGCTAAATTGTATGTCTGTCTGTCTCACACTGGTATGAGGAACAAGCCTAGCTCCTTCAGTTAATGGGGACATAGGATAAGGAAAATTAGAGGGAACAGGAAATCAAATCTGTCCTCTGTTGGTGAAGGCTTAGGATGCCTGAGATCTTACAGAAAGGAACTCAGCTGCAGGAAGAAATGCAGGGAGCAGGGCTCCAGACACTCTTCAGCATTTCCCTAGAGACCACATGATCCCTTGAGGCAGTGGTTTATGACTTCCTATTCTCAATGTCCCCTATTCAGAGTCCACCAGATGCAGAATCTTACAGGTTGGTTGAATTCCCTCCAGTCTGGCACACACTATTGGATGCTGGACAAAGAGCTGTCTCTGGCTTGGCCAGAACATGACAAGTGAGTGTGGCGATCAGAGTCTGTGTGACAGCCTTGAAAAGCTGCTGGGTCAGCTGCTTAGAATTGATCAGGGCCACTGCGGGCACCTGGCTGACATTTGTACACCAGTGAGGCCAGACCTAGGTCTCTTCCTTCCCAGCTAGTTGCTCTCAGGCCACCAGCAGGACTGGAATGGTGTCTAGAAGCATCCCCTTCCACCTCCAGGTTATTCCCCTCCCCCCATCCTGTAGGGATGGGCCACTGAGACTAGGAATCCATCCTCTTGCAGACAGACACTCCTTTGTAATGAGGAGCTGCCACTACTAAGATCTAAAATGTGCCCATTCAAAAAAATAAAATAAAAGGCAATCAACTGGGTGCCACAGTAGCGCATGCCTACAACCCTAGCTACTCGGAGGGCTGAGATCTGAGGCTCACAGTTCAAAGCCAGCCTGGTCAGGAAAGTCTGTGAGACTCTTATCTCTAATAAGCTGCTCAGAAAAAGCCAGATGTAACCTTGTAGCTGAAGTGGTAGAGCACTAGCCTTGATCATAAAGAGACTTAGGGACAGCATGCAGATCTTAAGTTCAAGCCCCAAGACTGGCAAAAAAAATGTTTTGAAAAAGGCAATATTTACCTTGTCTTTAGAGTCCTGAGCTCAATGCTTACCAAATCAGAGAGAGTAACTCTAATACAGGAATGAGTTCATCAGTTACCTAACGCAATAAAGACTCATTCTCCTGCCTCAATTGTTCCTTCAAGGGCCTGCACTTGTCCTCACGCCATGTTGTCAAGTTCGTCTTCCACTCATCCACTAGCCACTGATCCTTTCCCCCTTGCTGGGCACAGACTATCAGGGCGGATCACAGAGGAAGCAAAGTTCAAGGGGCAGCAGCAGCATCCATCTAGAAGATGATCATTAAATACCCATTGACTATTCTTCCTCCTGACATTGTATGCATCCACAGTTTTCTTGGATGTTGCCTCAAGTCCAACCAGGGCATCCCGGACCTGGTTTTCGAGGCCTGAGCTTTCTGCACAGCTGTGCTGGTATGGTGGAGTGTTCCCTTGCTTTGGACAGCATTATCTCACTTGCCATTAGAGAATCTGCAATTCTTTTTTTAATAAAATATTTTATTTACAAATATGTATTAATCATATATATTAATGACTTTAGCAAAATATTTCAATACATGCTTCTATGATCAAATCCATCCTCCCTTCATCTGGGTATCTCCTCAACACCTAGGTATCATTGTCCATATAGGTAAACTACTTTGTGTGTGTGTGTGTGTGTGTGTGTGTGTGTGTGTGTTGGGGCTTAAACTCGGGACCTGGGCACTGTCCCTGAGTTCTTCAGCTCAAGGCTAGCACTCTACCACCTGAGCCATAGTGCCACTTCCAACCTTTATATGGGGCTAAGGAATCAAACCCAGGGCCTCATGCATGTGAGGCAAGCATTCTACCTCTGGGCTACCTTCCCAGCCCCTCCCTGAGCTTTTTTGCTCAAGGCTAGTGCTCTACCACTTGAGCCACAGCTCCTCCAGCTTTTTGGGTAGCTAATTGGAACCTGCAATTCTGTTTCCTAGGTAGAATAGGGCAAAGGCTGAATGGAACACAGTGGCTCTTAACGTGGTAACCAGCCTGCACTTCATGACAACCTCCTCTGCAGGGTTTGATCACTCAAAGACTGAGGCACCTGAAACCCTATTTCCCCCCTGGGGTAGAAGCACAAAAGCTGATGTCACTTCAGGTGCTGCTGCCTCATAAAGCAAGCAGTTATTTCGAGTCTGCTAAGTGGATGAGAAAGAGGGAAGGAGAAGGGAGAGAAATGCTAATGAATGTATGGCAGGTACAAGGAATTATACCCAACCTTGAAAAGAATAATGGGGTGCCTATGAAAAAAACATACAGCGTGGCTTTTTCTTAGATTCAGGTCTTAATGAGAGTCGCTGAAATGGAGAATTAGAGGAAAAGCAAAATGGAGAACAGATCTGTCAGAAGCTGAAATGACAGGACTGTAGCAGGGTCGGGGGGAGGGTTCATTCTCAGAATCAAATGTGTAAAATAAATAAAAAGCCTCTCTCCCCTGAATGGTTCAGGGATATTTCTTCCACTAACTTGCAGACCCTGCCAAGCCATGGGCTGGAGGCCATTCAGACACTAATTGCCACGTCCTCTTATTCTCTCAAAACACTGCCATCAAGAGAGAAATTTGCCAATCTTCTGGATGCCACATTGACTTACCCTAGCCACTGCTGCGCTTTTAGGAATGTGCCGAAGAAAGAGTAAGTTAAAACAAAATGGGGGAGAGGGCGGGGGAGGGGGAGCCTGCCCAGCTATGGCAGGAACTCAGATCTGAAAACCTGGTGGACTGGTGGACAGCTCCCTGCCCCTCCCTCAGTGCCCTCCTGCCAACACTGCTATGGGGTCACTTGCAGATAGACAAGAAAATGTCTTGTCTCATTTCCTTATAAAAACTACTGCCAAGCAGTTGATTTTCCCTGCAGCTAAAAGACCTCAGTAGCCTATTCTGAACTAATTGAATTATACTTATACCCTATTTTAGTAATTGAAAAATACATCAAAAACTGGCATTAATCAGCTCTAATCCTTAGCAAAAAGCATCACTGTTTTAAAGAAGTGGAGGGAGGCAGATTCAGGAGAATAAATGTTACCCAATATCTTAATCTTCCATTTAAAATGGATACAAAATATGATAGGAAGGGGTTTTGTTTTGTTTTATTTTGTCAGTCATGGGGCTTGAACTCTGGGCTTGGGCCCTGTCCCTCAGCTCTTCAGCTCAAGGCGAGTGTTCTACCACTTAAGCCACAGCACCACTTCCAGTTTTCTGGTTGTTAATTGGAATTAGAGTCTCATGGCCTTTCCTGCCCAGCCTGGCTTTGAACCACAATCCTCAGATCTCAGTCTCTTGAATTGATAGGATTACAGGCATGAGCCACCCACCGGTGCCCAAGCAGAAGGTGTTTTATTTTTAAAGCTATTTCTCTCCCAATAGAAAACATCCTTTACTTCATTCGCTTAATATGCAAATGAAAAGGCACAACTTCCTGGCTGCTTTGTGCCCCGTAGAGGGCAACTTACTGAATCACAGACCTCCATATTGGTTGGCAGAGGTGGGCAAGATTTCATTCTTACAGCGTTGATGAAGATGCACAGTTAAAAAGCACCTTTAGTAGCACTGTAACTTAAAAAAAAAGTAATACTTAACTTAA
The DNA here is from genome assembly GCF_000151885.1 of Dipodomys ordii. NCBI lineage: Eukaryota > Metazoa > Chordata > Mammalia > Rodentia > Heteromyidae > Dipodomys > Dipodomys ordii. Next base: position 8,788,155 of record NW_012267253.1, on the reverse strand, counting down.
AATGAGATACATCCTGATAATGTCTATCCTCTTCTATTCTACAGCATGTTTGTTTGTTTCCACTGCCAATCTTCACATGCTCTATTGTTTCCATAATCCACTAATGTGTCACAACTCACAGCAGGGGGAGAGGGAAGGGAATACTGCCCTGAAGAGTTACTATTGTAGCCTGCAGAGATATTCTCAATCAATTAATTAGACAAGACACTGAGAAAGTAACACTTGGCTTCTGCTGTCTTTGTTTGGAATTAATCTATTTATAGCTAGTCAAGCACCTCCAATCATTTGTGCCTGTGTAGATCGACTTGATTCTACCTGAAAATTTAAAGCAAATTGAGAAGACATAACATTTATAGTATCCAAGTCACACACCGGTAACTGAGCTTCAACTGTGAACTCGATATGTTCCAACTACTGTGCCAACTCTGAAAAAAAAAAAGAAAGAAAAAGACTAAGAGCTAGCTCACTATCACCCAAACTGCCTATGAGGCACACACACACACACACACACACACACACACACATACACACACACACAGGCAATATACCTAGATTAGCAGGTGTAATGGCAGAGTTGGGAGTGGAGAAGAATGCACTGGCCATACAGGACTGTATAAATATTCAGGGTTTATGGAAGGCCTTCAAAAGAAAGTGAATACTGAGTCTTGGGGAAACAGTGTGAAGAAAATAAGGCCAAGAAGGGCTCATTCATATGAGAACACATAGGTAAGAGACACTAGATGGATGTCATTCGGAAAAACTAGAGCAAGAAGACTTATGGTTAGATGGAGAGAGATGAGCCAGGGAGAAGTGGAGCATAGAAGGGCTCTGAGTGCTAGCTGAAGTTGCTTAGGGATAAGGAGCAATGAAGAATTTAAAGCAAGATTGGCCAAATGTACTTTTATAAAATCTCACTGCAGCCGGGCGCTGGTGGCTCACGCCTGTAATCCTAGCTACTCAGGAGGCTGAGATCTGAGGATCATGGTTCAAAGCCAACCCGGGCAGGAGAGACCTTGAGACTCCTATCTCCAAACCACCAGAAAACCGGAAGTGGCACTGTAGCTCAAGTGGTAGAGCGCTCGCCTTGAGCTGAAGAGCTGAGGGACAGCGCCCAGGCCCAGAGTTCAAGCCCCACGACCGACAAAAAAAAAAAAATCTCACTGCAGCAGCAATGTCAAGAGAGGGCGGATGGTGAGCAAGAGAATGAGAGAAGGATTTGAACAACATAGATGCGGGTTGATGATAAAGCTGAGTACAGACACCTACACTTTTGTGGCAAAGAGGTTCCCTTTTTGTTGACATTACTGACCTATAATTCTTCAGTTCAAGACTTTTCTTCCCCTTGAAAGATATTACCCATGGATATTTAAAAAACAAAAGCAAAACTAAAAAGAGGGCTTTATAATTATGGGCCTGTATGTGAGGGAGATTGGAATGCTTGTACACACAGGTTGTCTTGACTGAAATTACAAGCTGACTCCCTAAAGCCTTTTGCTAGTGAGGATAAGGAGCCTGAAGTTAGGTCCATAGGATGTCTGTACAAACTCTCAGTTATCCTCTGCTTAGATAATACAATGCTGCCCGGGCAGATGAACCCCTAGAGTGCCTTCATATCCATGATTCACATTTCAAAACTGACAGAGTAGATATTTCCTGTTCACTATGAATTTGTCTGAAAACAATATCTCCTGTCAGTCAGATACAGAGTCAAAGCCAGCATATCACACACACACACACACACACGTACACACGCATACATACACGCACTATCTGACCAAGTTTAAGAACTTATGATTCTAACCCAAAATAACAAGCTGGTTAATTTTTGAGAGCCTCATAGGTCAGATAATTCTGCCATAATGGCTACCTTTCTGTTTTCATATAAAGTTATTCCTGTAAGGAAATGTCTCACTGTCAAGGGAGAAGTTGAATGACCTCAGTTTTTCCTTCCTCTTCAGTGGAAGCTCAGACTCTCACAGTGGCGCTCCTTGCTCCTAATTCTTTATTCACTTTTTAACATGCCCTAGGTTTTATACCTACAAACATATTCCCATAGGAGAGGGCAAACCTTGTTTCATTTTCTTGTCATTTCCAAAGTAGTTTCTGCACATAACCAAAAGGTCTAAACTTCACACTGTATAATGTCATGTCCAGCATCTTCGAATCCTTACACAAAGATTCACAAATAAAATTCAAAGCCATGAACTCTGAGTGGTTTAATCAAGGCCAATAAGGAGAAGAGAGTTGGTAAGGAGCAAACTGAATACACCATAAAGGTAGCTTTTAATACGCTCTGAAAAAAAAAATCCATGATTCAATACAACATATTTACGTTTTTCATCTCTAGAGCCCACACAAAACACTTAGCATTCAGAAGCATTTTATCTAAGCTGGAGGCAGCTGAATAACAATTCAGAAAGCTCTACTCTCTCATCAGGAAAAAATTTCAGTTAGGACAATGGGGCAGATCACGCAAGTGGGGTGAATAGGTAAAGAATTGGGACGAACAAAGCATAAATAGACATGATCGGGTTTAAAGATGAAAAGCTCAACTGCTTTTTTTTAACATCTCTTTCAGACAGAATTTTTCATTTTCCATTTTTGAAAACTTTTCCAAACAATGTGAAAGCACAGTGAGAAAACCAAATAATGAAACCCTGTAAGTATTTTACCTGCAATGAGACTCAGGGAGTCATATCTTGTTCTGTGTGTACTGTATTATTATTAGTGCAACTATTTTCTTTTGCTAAATGTCTTGGTTAGAGAAAATGTTTGTAAAGATACCTTTCAAATAGTTTAAAATGGGAATTTTATTCCTTGTGACAGCTAGTTGGCCAGGTGTCTCAACTGTTAAAAAAAAAAAAACAGAGCAAAACAAAAGCCTCTTTTAAAAAGTACTTGTGTTCACTCTATAATTGCATTAAATTCTCAAAAAATGCAGTTTTATTTGCAGGCACATGGAAGTCACCAAACACTGGTCTAAATGATGCCTTCATATGCAGGAATGTTCACGAGCCATATAACCACCTGTCCACAAAGATTAAATTATTGCAGACATAGCTTCCAGAAGTAGCTATTTCAATTCAAAAAGACTTAGGCCTCCCTGACCACTGTGTTCCCAAGCCTAAAGGTAATCTTAATACCATCACTACCATCGACTTCATGGAAGCTACATTTCTATTCTACTGACTGATTTTTAACATTTTTCCTACTTTAAATGCTGACTACCTTGGCATTTCACTTACTTTCCACTGGAAAAGAGCATGCCTCAAAAGACAAGCCCAGAGTCCCTGTGCCACAGTTACTGAGACTGAGAAATTTTATTATTCCTCCCAGGTGTCCTTAAGACCACAAAAGCAGATTCCAGTCTAACATACCTTGTCAGTGTCTGTCTGTCTCTCTCTCTCTCTTTCTCTCTCTCTACTATACAGAGGTAACGGGGTTATAGGAGAAGGACCCAGGACTTTGGGGTTCCTCAGAGTGAGATAGGAATCCATGGCACACTGCAACACAGGGTGCAATATTTACTCTTTTTGAAGGATAATAGTTCTGGATGAGCATTATCTTTTTTAAGGCTCCACTCCTTATCAGTATAGAATAGCAGAAATTTCCCCTGGCTTTCAGAGCCATGGGAGTGGAAGGAGTTGCTAATGTACAGTAACACACAGGGTGGTATTCTGCTTTTTCTCTGCCTTTTCTTTCATTTAGGTCTGCCCCTATCTGCCCCCCAGTATTCCTTTTCCCACTCTTCCTTCTGTTCCGTATCAGTTCCCTTCCATAGAACCCTTTTACAATCATGTGGCTTTCTGCTCATCCATAGGAAACCACTTCAGGGTAGAGTCAATGGCAGCACCAAGGGTGGTTTGAGTTTCTTCTCCTGTAATCCAGCCTTCCAAGTGAGTGGACAACTTTGAGTGTTACAATAACACTGCTTTAAGACAAAGTCTCCTAGCATCCAGTATCCCCCTAAACTAATACATGATCTAAGTGAGATGGATCCTTGTGAAAATATGCTTATGATAAAGCCCCTATCTCCTACTTCCCACCATTTTGAGCCATTTTGATTCCCTGGAGTTCAGAACTTCTCAAGCTGGCCAAGCCTGACTTGTTCTTCCCAAGGTAACACAATATTCTCACGGCTTTGGCTGATCTCACAGGCCTCCTAAAATTCCCATGTCTTCTCTTTCCTTTGTAATTGTCACTGGAGTGTGGAGCTGCTGCTTCTGTTTTCTCTGACTCCACATTAGTGAGCCCAGTGAGTCCATTCACACTCTCTGTCTCAGCCTCCAGCACTAAAGACAGCTCGTGCCGGGCTTTGTCAATAGGCATGATGCTGCCCTCGGGAACAGCCAGAGACACAAATGTAAGTAGCAGCAGGTAGGTTTTTGGTCTATAGACAAAGCACCAAGGAAAATAATTGCCAAACAGAGGCCTGGTAGGGTAAAAGACGCAAGGGCACAAAACCAAGGAAGGACAGGAGAGGAAACATGGTTGGCCTCTTACTTAAATGTATTCAAAAATACTGGTAGAGATTTTAGAAGTTTAAATGAGTGCCCCAAGAAGCTGAAGTAGCTTTCATAAGGAAAAAGGAGTAAAAGAAATCAGAGCCGCAAGAGTTAAAATGTTTTTAACTTGTTTTTTTTGCCTATTATTTTATATGAGTCATCCAGACAGACCACTCTAGAATGCAGGTTCCTGAGCTCTGTCCCTAGAGATTTTGATTCCAGAGTTGAAGTCAGGGATCTGCAGCCATTAGGCAAACACCCTGGTGATTCTGATTTAGGTAGTTCAAGGATCACCCTTGGAGAAACACTGCCTGAATAATGATAAAGGAAAATAAAGATCTCTGGGTTATGGATATGCTGCTATAGTCTGGCTAAGAGACCTTGGACAAGTCACTTTCTTCTTGCATCTTGGTTTCCTGTCTAATAAAATGAGGGGTCAGTCAGATGCTGAAAGCATGTATTTTGTTTATTAGATCTTTATAACTATCTTCTCTCTTTGGAAATTAAAAATGCATAATTATATTGATGTCTGTGAATAAGAAGACCAACAATGTTCTTCCACAAGGAGATCCAATAATAAAACAGTGGGATTCCTATACCACCCTTTTCATATAATAGCAGATTTTCTCCAAATCCAAACCAGTTTCTATGCTACTATCACATCATTTTGAAGGATCGGTCACAGACTTCTGAGGGGGGAAGGGGAGGTTGTTCTGTTTTGTTTTTTAATCTGTGCTTTCCTCTCAGTATGGAAATCCTCAAATGTATTATTGCATCTCCTCAGTGAATTATATACACACTTACCATTACAGTAAGGAGACCTTATGGTGAAATACATATTTGCAATGGCCTTGACAGAAAATTATGCCATTTCCTCAGCTCTCAATGTTCTATGAGCAGAGTGTAAGCAAAGAAAAACAAATTGTTGAGATAACTGTATTGGGTGTTAATGCTCCTTGTCTCTGAATCCTATAAGTTCATTCCAGAGCAAGAATCATTTTGGTTTATGTTTATTTACCCCATAAATATTCGTTGAATCAATACTCTGAGGCAAAACTGGACTAAGCACTATAGTTTCAGAAATAAGGCCTTGCCCTTTTCTTCACGAACTATGAGACTACTCAACAGACAGACATTCATCATCGCTTAATTGCACATGCTTTGATAACTGCACTAATACTAAGGCAGATCTAGCTGAGAAAATAATAAATCCCTTGAGGAGTAACATCAAGAAAGGCTTCATGAGAGACTCCTCCCAAGATGATGGAGAAGTCGCAGGAGAGATGAGCAGAAGGAGAAGCTTTCCAGAGAAGCAGGCAAAACCAAGGTCAAGGAGGGCATCTGAGGTTCATTTTTTAAACTGTGGATTTTATCGTATTGTCAGTGAGCCCTGAGTAAGCCAGAATGGGGGGAGGGCTAACACTGGAAAAAGGATGTCAAAGAAAACTAATGGCTCCGCACAAAAGACACAAAGGTCAACTCACGAAGTAGCGGTGGAAGTGATCAAATGAAGGGACTGCTCACTAGGAACAGTCTCTGTCTACTATGACAAGAGTATTTTTGTCACTTCTTCTGTTATCCTTGAACTCTCTTCCCTTACCCCTAGGTTTCTAGTAATATGCTCTGGGTTTCTGGTTAGCATTTGGGTTATTCTATTTTCTAGGTGCAAACTAGTCCATCAGTAGCTGCTGATCCTTCAATCCTTCCAATTGCATTTCTGTGCTATGACAAACAGCTTGGGAGCAATTTGGTTAGTAACTAAATGAGATAAATTGCTAAGAAAATGCCAAGAAGGATTCTTTTTAGCCAGTACATATTATGACTTTGAATTTGTTTTCCAGACAAACCATCCTCTGGAAAAAGTTTGGTTAAGTCTTTGAATCAATGTGATAGATAAGATATTCACTAGAGAGTCTAAATAGCTTTCATTTCCTTCCTTAAAGAACTCCACCAAATCAGATAATTTGACAAATAAATGTAAAGCTGGGGCGATAGTGGCTTTGTTTTCTCTCGCTCTCCCTACCTAAAAGCACACTGAGAAGTTGGATGCTGATGGTTCATGCCTGTAATCCTAACGACTCAGGAGACTGCTATCTGACAGCAAGTTAAAGCCAGCTGGGGCAAAAAGTTCAGGAGACTCTTATCTCCAATTAACCAGCAAAAAGCCAGAAGTGGAGGTGAGGGCTCTAAGTGCTGGAGGACCAGCCTTGAGTGGAAAAGCCAAAGGAGAGCTACAATCCTGAGTTCAAGATCGGTACTAGCACAAAAAAGAAAAACCACTAAGATTGTTCTTGAATTACATTCTCAGAATCTTAGGAAATCTCTTAAGTTTACATCAAGCCAATGTTCTTCTTCCAGTTACTCTGCCATCTTTGCGGAGAGTGAACTGAGTGGCTGGGACTATGACTATCGTTTCTGCTCTCCCAAGATCCTCCGCTGTGCACCCGAACCAGATGCCTTCAATCCCTGTGAAGATATCATGGGCTATGATTTCCTCAGGGTCTTGATCTGGCTGATTAATATCCTCGCCATCATGGGAAATGTGACTGTCCTCTTTGTCCTCCTCACGAGTCGTTATAAACTGACCGTGCCCCGCTTCCTAATGTGCAACCTGTCCTTTGCAGACTTTTGTATGGGGCTCTACCTGCTGCTCATTGCCTGGGTTGATTCCCAGACCAAAGGCCAGTACTATAACCATGCCATCGACTGGCAGACGGGAAGTGGGTGCAGTGCCGCGGGCTTTTTCACTGTCTTTGCCAGTGAACTTTCTGTCTACACCCTTACGATCATCACCCTGGAGAGATGGCACACCATCACCTATGCTGTTCAGTTGGACCAGAAGCTGCGACTGAGACACGCCATCCCCATCATGCTGGGAGGATGGCTCTTTTCCACTCTGATTGCTGGGTTGCCCCTTGTAGGCGTCAGCAGTTACACGAAGGTCAGCATTTGCCTCCCCATGGATGTGGAGACCACGGTCTCCCAAGTCTACATACTAACCATCCTCATACTCAACGTGGTGGCCTTCGTTGTCATTTGTGCTTGCTACATCAAAATTTATTTTGCAGTTAAAAATCCAGAGCTGATGGCCACCCACAAAGACACAAAGATCGCTAAGAAAATGGCGGTCCTTATCTTCACTGACTTTACCTGCATGGCCCCTATCTCCTTTTTTGCCATCTCGGCTGCTTTCAAAGTGCCCCTTATCACAGTCACCAACTCCAAAGTTCTCCTGGTTCTTTTTTACCCTGTCAATTCTTGTGCCAATCCATTTCTGTATGCAATTTTCACAAAGGCGTTCCGAAGAGATTTCTTTCTGTTGCTGAGCAAATTTGGTTGCTGTAAACGTCGGGCTGAACTTTATAGAAGGAAAGAATGTTCTGCTTATATCTCCAACTGCAAGAATGGCCCCACAGCATCAAAGAAGACTTCTCCAGCCACCTTAAAATTGTCCCCATTACACTGTCAATATTGAGCCGTCCTAGACAAGACTTGTTGTCAACAGTTTTAACTATTAATAGAAGTAACTGCATTATTGAATTCTAAATTTATTGAAGCTACAAAACAAACTACCTGAACCAGTAACTTTAACATAAATACTTGGTTTTAGGAAATTGTTTATTCTTTGGCACCAGAGGCAAGAGACTTTTTACCTCATTCAATGTGAGGTTCATAACCAGTGCCAGTAAGAACCTTCTGTCATTGATGCATGATGACACAAATTTCAGAAGACAAGATTGCTTAGAAATTTTTGTAACAATTTTGAGAGTACTTTTTCTTTTGTCAGTTGTGGAGCCTGAACTCTGGGCCTGAACGCTGTCCTTAGCTCTTCAGCTCAAGGCTAGCGCTCTACCACTAAGCCACCTTCCCAGCCCCCTTGAGAGTACTTTTTGTTTAATCTAATGTGATGCTTTTCAAGCCTTTGAACTCTTTCCTTTTCCTAATTTTTATTGCACTCATTAGCTCATAACAGACTGGGATTTTTTTTTTGTCAGTCATGTGGCTTGAACTCAGGGTCTCAGACCTCCCTGAACTCTTTTAAGGCTAGCACCCTACCCCTTTAAGCCACAGCTCCACTTCTGGTTTTCTGATGTTTAATTGGAGATAACAGTCTCATGGGGACTTTCTTGCTCAGGATGGCTTTGAACTTCGATCCTCCAATCTCAGCCTCCTGAGTAGTTAGGATTACTGGCATGAGCCACCAGCACCTCGCTCAGATTGGAAATTTTAAGTACTTTTTTTTTCCTCAGATAGCTTGAGAAATATACTCAAGATATGTGCTGTGCAACCTGGTAGCCACTGGCCATGTGTGATCAAATTGAATAAAACAAAACCTTGTAGCTTCTTAGTTGCACTAATTTATACATGTGACTAGTACAAACACTTCCATTGCTATAGAGTTCTATTTGGCAGCATTATTCTAAACACGTGTCTATCTCCCACATGATCTACATGGACATGAACAAGCTGCATTCTTCAAAATCTAAACTTCTAACAGCACGTTTCAGCCTGTTTGGTGTTTCTCTAAAGAGCAATGAAATATTAAATTGTAGAGGGTACACTCATGCGTAGGAATCCTGTCTCTGTCCATTTCATTTCCCCATTTCCTACCTCAGGATCCTGGCAATAATACACATCAAATGTGCTGACCTATTTGAAGTTATGAACTCTATAAAAAAAAAATTCTAGGGCCCTATATTTTCAAGTCAAAGAAAATGGTCAAATATTGTAAAGAATTATTTCTATCCATTTCACATTATTGAAAAGTGCTTTTAATCTTTTCTAGGAAATATTTTTGTGTATGAGTGCCAGTACTGGGGCTTGAACTTTGCTCTAGGTTGGTAGTCTATCGCTTGAGTAACAGCTCCATTGCCAGCTTTTTGCTGGTTAATTGGAGATAAAAGTCTTACAGTCTGTTTTGCTCAAGCTGGCTCCAAAGAGCAATCGTCAATTCTCAGCCTTCTGTGTATCTAGGATTATAAGTGTGAGCCACCAGCATCAAGCTGAAGTATTTTTAGCTGTTCAAATTGGTTGTGGGAAAACAAAACTATGGTTCAAACCGCAGTGTTTTGTTTTCTCCTTTTTAAAAATAATTTTTATTGAAAGTTCATTATATGCCAAACATATTGGTAACTACATTATGTAATTTTATCTAGTGAATACTCATAAAACTCTATAATGTACATGTTATTTGTTTGGTATAGGAAATGAAAACTTATTCCAATTGCTAAAGTTGCCAACCAAAATGAATAAAAGATTCAACTCAAGAGGATTCAAACTCAAAGCTTTGCTTTGGGATCTCAGCCTCTTATTCACTGTTTTGCTGACTCCTATAATATATATCAGTTATCCAAGGTTTATTATGCATTCAAATTCTTTAAATTTCCCTAATGATTTGTAATGGATATTTTCAAATGTATATAAAGGAAGTTGGCACACATAATGATCTTTACTTTTGTAGATCATAATTGAGGTTTCAATAGAAATAGTCAGAGGTCATTGTCTCCCTCAATCCCACACCTTTCCATCAATAAAACCTACTATTTGAATTGCCTTCCAAGCCAATTCTTTGTTTTGTATTTCCACTGCCACACCTACATCTCAGACAGAGCCCCTCACTCCTGAACTGCTCATTTTTATTCACATCTGGGCTTTCCCATGTCCACACTCTTACATGCGCTATCACTGACTAATCTTCCTAAAATCCTGTTTCATTATATGCCCACACAAAATGCCTGAGCAGTTTCTCAGTACTTATAAACTTAAACTTCAGCTCCCAGGCAAACATTCAGAGAGCTACAGAGCCCATCCTTTATAACCACTCATTTCTATTCCTGTTGTTTTTCTATATGAAAAAAACTGCCCCCATTTCTTCTACCTAGTCATGCCTTAGTATTTCTATACCGGGACCCACGCCATTCTTGAATAACTTGTCCCTTACCTGTGATTTTTTCCATCTTAAGGTCCCAGCTACAAGTCTGCCTTTTTTTTAAAATCAAACTTTCCTTAATGTACTCCCTCCTTAGTTGACTATTGTTAAGATATCTCTTTACATGAAATACAGTAGGCCGTAACTAATCAATATATATCCCTTTGGACTTCAACATTTATCAATACCACTCCTTTCCCTATACTAGGGTATTATTAGTAACCTTTACAATAAAACTGTCCTTGTGAGAAGTTATTCCCATATGAGACAGCCTTGTTAATAGGATGTGTTCTGATTCTCTATAATACTTCAAAACTACGTCATAAAAAATTCAGATGCCTAATGAATTCATATTTCTGTCTTGTATTTTTTCACCATTCTTGATATTAATATAAGATACCAGTCTTGGAATAACTTGTCTAAATGTACAAGGTAACTTTTAAAAGATGTTAGTATTTATTCTTCATTTATTACATTTGTTTTAAGGGAGGAGGCTTGGTTTTGGCTTTCTCAAAAACATATTATGTCCACACATAAAGTAAGGATCTCTTACTAAGATGTCAATAAATGTGTTCATAATGTCTACTGCATTCTTTAAATAATAGACCAATGTGTCTATCATGACTTTTTTCCCTGGTGATAAAATGTGCTATACAAAAAGGATGTATATAATAGTATTTGTAGTACTCTATTTTTTAAACATGGTGAAAGCTAAGTAAGATTTTAAAGTTCATGAGAAAGGGGAAAGGAATCTGAGGAACAACTATTACGACCTCCTCCATGAACTTCCCCCATGCACACAAACCTTATTTCCCAGGTAAGTATATCCTGCCAATAAATCAAATCCTCAATTTATAAGAAGCATCACCTAGTGCAAGTACGGAGTGACCAGGCAAAACTGGGAAGGAGAAAACAGAGACTAGGAACCATACTCCTCAGCGCTGAAGAAGGTACATTTCAGAGTCAGACACAGTAAGTGCCTTTTGTTGTCCACCTAGAAAAAGAGAACTGCCACTGTAGAGCAATAACTACACATCTCCCTGGAATTCTCAAGAACCAGATCAGGATCTCAAGCAGCAGTGGTCATAGGGAAAGGCCATATCTGGGAAGATAAAGAGAACATAGCAGAGAACTTGGGTGGAGGACCAGCCTACTCACTAGGACTACCTGAATCCTCACAAGGTGTCCAACTTTAGGCCAAAGGCAATATCTGACCTTCAAGGCCCAGAAGAAATTCATCTAGATTTTGAAAAGATAGGCCAAAAGCTGAGTCCCTTCAGTAGGATAAATCACACTCTCCATGTAAAGCTGCTTAGTGAAAAGAAGTAGGGAATTTGCCCCAGTCCCAGGAAGATCCAGATAGTGAATTCTTAGGAAGCTTTTGTAAACCAGTACCCACTCATCTTTTGGTTTTGTGCCAGTTGTGATCCCAAAGAACACTATTCAGGCCTGAAGCTAGAGCTCCTAGACCTAAAGACCCCACTTGTTAAGGGGAGTAAAGTATGGGGAAAATGTCCCTTTAGGAAATTGAGCATTACTAAGGGAGAAAGTATTATAGAAGAGCTCACTGAGATATTAATTTGCTTTTGATTTTATTATTGCAGTAAAATGAGGGCCATTTGTGTTTTATGTGTTTTTTTTTCCTCTTCCTGATTTGAAAGATGGTGTTCCAAACCTCTTTACTCAACTGAAGACAGTCTGGCCAAAGTAGATGGAAGGGGGTGGAGGGAAGAAGAGGGGAGGCGGGGGGGGGGGCAGGAAGAAGACTTGAGATTGACCCCAAGGCCTTGTACATGGCAGGCAAGCACTCTACCTCTTGAGGCATCCCAAGCTCCAGAAATAATCTCTTCTTGGTTTTTGCTTTTAAAAACTTAAACTAGAAGGGGGGAGAAGTGTCTCTGTCATAGGGAAAAAGGAAAATCAGATATTACACTAAAGAGTTGGCAGAGGGTTGTTCCACTATAATATTTTTTAAGTAGAAAAGAGGTTAAATCCTATCATGATTAGGAAAAAGACAGATGTCTGAAGTTCCAAGAAGTAGCACAAGATTCTATTCTAATTCCTTAAAACTGCCTAAGAATACCACATAAATTAGAGAGGCTACCCTTCAGCTCAAAGACGCTGGGCTCAACAGATATTGTCTTGCTTAAATAAGAGCATATACATCTGCTTTCTAGGGATCATCTGAGCTTACATCGTCATCGTATTGCCAGCGATCCACTTAGGCTCAGAAAAGCTTTGTGAGATGTTCCCCACCTACTGAAAACACTCTCCAGGACCCTTGTGTAACATAACAGTCAGTGATGGGTGGAAGAAATGCTGCCTTCCACCTCATAACTGGTTTTACAAGGGGCATTGGGATCTTAAGTTGTACCTTCAAAGAATAACGACAGCCAGGAGCCGGTGGCTCAGGCCTATAATCCTAGCCACTCGGGAGGCTGAGATCAGAGGAACTTGATTCAAAGCCAGCCTAGGCAGAAAAGTCTATGAGATTCTTATCTCTGAATAATCACCAAAAAGCTGGAAATAGAGCTGTGGCTCAAGTGGTAGAGTGCTAGCCTTGAGCACAAAAGCTCAGGGACAGTGCCCAGGTCCTGAGTTCAAGACCCAGGACCACTCTCCCCACCCTACCCCACCCCCAAAAAAAGAAAACAATGTGACATTTCATCATGGTCTGTCACACTCAATGCAACTGTGATTTGTAATGGCATAGATAATGAGGGGAGGGGAGGACCTGCTGAAACAGAAAACAAAATAAATATACAATTGTACATTGTATCTGCATCTGGATTGTAACTTTATTTAATTCCATATAGAGAACTGAAAATCTGAGTAGCTCAGTGATGGACAATCTTTAAAATAAAAATGCCTCACAATGTGCAATGAACCCCCACTGATAATTACAAAATCGAAACAATAAGCGCCTAACGTTTACCACTCTGCATCACCAATGGCTTTTGCAAATACATAGTCTCTCCCTCCAAAACACATAACACCATCTTTCAAATAGAATTTCCATTTGTTCTTGCTTCGATGAATCTGGGGAGGGGAGAAAAATAATCTACATTAATTACATTTATAAGTTAGGGGATGATTTACATTGCTTTTGGAATAATATGTGGGATTATTCTGACCCTGAACGTAAGTTGTTTAAAAGACTTCCTCAAGATTGAGTTCATATAAGACATACACTTTGAGGCACTGGAGATACATTAGTTATATATACATGAGTCATCCCTCAGTATCAGCCCATTGGAGAGGAAAAGAATTTGTTCCACAACCCCTGCAGACATCAAAAAAAAAAAAAAATCTGTGGAGCTCAGATCTCTTATATGACATGACTTTATGTATTTGCATATAACCTATGTGTATCATCCTACATATTTTAAATCATATCTAGATTATTTACAACACCTAATTTAATATAAATGCTCTTGAGTAGTAGTTATACTGTACTATTTAGGAAATCATGACAAGATAAAAAGTCTGTGCATAAGCCAAGCACCCAGCTCATGCCTATAATCCCAGATACTCAGGAGGTTGAGATCTGAGGATCCTAGTTCAAAGCCAGACCAGGCAAGAAAGTCCATGAGACTCTTACCTCCAACAAACTATCAGAAAAACCCAGAAGTAGTGCTGTGGCTCAAGTGGTAGAGCGCTGGCCTTGAGTAAAAGCAGCTCAAGAAGAGCACCCATCCCAGAGTTCAAGCCCAGCACTGGAAAAAAAAAAGTCTGTATATGTTTACTAAAGATGTAATTTTTAATATGTTTGACCCATAATTAGTTTAATCCATAGAGGAAACAGAAAACAGAGAAGTGGAGAGCCAACTATATATGTTTTCATGTGTATACATATGTGTATATAATGTATTTATGCAAAAACAGAAAACATTTGCCACCTTCAAAGATTTCACACTTTTCTTTAAACAGGAGATAGAAACTAATGAATAAGTATGTCATAGAAAACATTAAAAGTTGGGCTGGGAAGGTGGCTCAGTGGTAGAATGTTTGCCTAGCATGCATGAAGCCCTGGGTTCAATTCCTCAGTACCACATACACAGAAAAAGCCAGAAGTGGCGCTGTGTCTCAAGTGGTAGAGTGTTAGTCTTGAGCAAATGAAGCTTAGGGACTGAGTTCAAGCCCCAGGACTGGCCAAAAAGAAAAGAAAAGATTAAAAGATGATTAACTCAATGAAAGAAGTAGTTGCTTCTCAGATTCAATGAATCCACATAGATACAGACAAAATAAGATAGGAAATCCTACTGCTTCGAGAGCAAAAGAATCACAATCATTGTTACTTCAGGGTAAACTGCAAGTGACTAAAAACTGAAGGAAGTTGGGTGTAGGTGGCTCATGTCTATAACTAGCTACTCAGGAGGTTGAGATCTGAGGATCAGAACTCAAAGCCAGCCCAGTCTTAGCTCCAATCAACCACCAAAAAGCTGAAAATGGAGCTGTGACTCAAGTGATAGAGTACTACTAACCTTGATGCTCAGGGACAGTGTCCTGGCCTTGTGTTCCAGCCCAGGACTGGCACACATATGCACATGCATGCACACATACACACAAAAGCCTTTGATCTGAGATCAAGGAAAACAAATATTTAAATTAACTTGTTGATTACATATAATCTAATTCAGGAAGAAAAGTTGTGGTTAGGATTCTGCTACATTTTGTGAAGTCTAAGAAAATATAAAGGCTAAGTCCCTTTTTTGTATATATTTAAAAGTCCTACAGTACATTTTTCTGCATTTAATCACATTTTCATATATACCTATCCTACATATTCAAAACAACAGTAACAACAGAATACTGAATATAGCACAGATAAAAAAAATTATATAACATGAATTCTAAAAACAACAATAATTCTTTCAGGTAGCTTTTCAAGTGACTGCATTTGTTCCTAAAAATTCAACCATAGTTAAATACTCAATATTTATTCATGTTAAAACCTTTTTAGTTGACCTAAGGAGACATATTGCATGACCTCTCTAGAGATGTCATGTGTGTTTTAGATTTTTTTTAACTCAAGAGAAGCAAATAATTTTTCCTATACACAGACACAGACACAGACACAGGCACACACACACACACACACACACACACACACATGTCTCAGCTCAAACAACCAGGACATGTTGGTAGGGAAACCCTAAAAGCTTTCCCCAAAATGACAAGGATGTTCACTCCTACCCAATTTTTTAAATATTCTAGAGGTACTAGAAAATCCCAGCAAGCAAAAGGAAAGAACAAGTGGCATTACCCAGCATGATTAGACAAAAGCAAAGAAATAGGGAATAAAAATGGAATAAAGATTATGGGGCTGGGAAGGTGGCTCAGTGGTAGAGTGCTTGCCTTGCATGCCTGAGGCCCTGGGTTCGATTCCTCAGCACCACATAAGCAAAAAGAAAAAAGCCGGAAGTGGCGCTGTGATGCAAGTGGTAGAGTGCTAGCCTTGAGCTGAAGAGCTGAGGGACAGCGCCCAGGCCCAGAGCACAGGTCACACAACCTGACCCCAAAAAAAAAATGGAATAAAGATTAAATAAATTCAAGAAGATATTTGTGCATTGAGTGCAAAAAATATCATTCTACTACATAATCATAATATTTTTCAAAAAAAGCAGCATTTTTGTTGGTATTGGAAGATTAACTTTTAGGGCTTTATGTTAATCCAAGATTATCGAAGAATACTAAGAATTCAATTTGAATCAAAATACATAATTCATAGTCTGTGTATATAAACGACAGACAGAATATATTGGTAAAGAGTCAATTTATCACAAAAGCCAAATTAATAAAGTAGGTAGGAATATTTGACCCACTGGCAGTATTTAATACTCTCTTCTTTTGAATATTTTCCTCACATAGCTTATGGTGTACTATCGGTTTTCGCCTAATTCTCTGGTCACTCCTTAGTTTCCCTTACTGATTTCTCCTTACCTCTCTTACCTCTCAGTCTTAGATTTTACCAGAACCATCCTTTTTTTCTTATACTTCTTTTTTACAATCGGTCTCCTTATGTTAAATACCATTTATATATATATATATATATATATATATATATCCCCGCAACTCCAAATCATTATTCAACAACTCCGGCATCTCCTGAATGTGAAATAGACATCTGAAATGAATCCAAAAATAGGATATCCTCTTCCAAAACTTCACAGTTTCTCCATCTCTGTAGGAAATATCCACTCTTCGCTCTAAGTGCTCAAGTAAAAAAAAATCTTGACATTCTTTTGGCTTCCTACTCGTATCCCATAGGCAGGTCAACCCACCAGTGTTAGTTCTACCTACAAAGCATCTACCTACAAAACATGTTCATATTCCCACCACTTTTACCCCCTCTGCTCCTTTCACTCTTACCTAGAAAACAGCCTCATAACTGGTTTCCCCATTTCTCCCTTGTCCAACGCTGCCTTAAAGTCTACATTGAACAATACCGCGCAGGTCTGTTAAAACATCAATCAGATGTCATTTCTCTACACAAAATTTCTCAATGAGTCCATCCAAAAACTAAATCCCTCACAATGAACATCAAGACCTTTCACTTCACTGGGTGCCAGTGGCTAATGCCTATAATCCTAGCTACTCAGGAGACTGAGATCTGAGGATCACAGTTTGAAGCAGCCAACGTGGGCAGAAAAGTCCCAATGAGACTCTTACCTCTAATTAACTACTAAAAAAGTAAACAGAACTGATACTGTGGCTCAAAGTGGTAGAATGCTAGCTTTGAGCACAAAGAGCTCAGGGACAGCACCCAACCCATGAGTTCAAGCCTCACAACAACTGACAAAAAAGAAAAATCTCTCACCTCCCCTCATTTTCTACGCCAGGTTTCTCTCCATTCTCTGAACACACAGGCATTCTTCCTCAGGACTTCTGCATTTGCTGTTACCTTTGTCTAGAATGCTAAACCCAACTCTCCTGGACAGTTGGTTCTCTTTTCTCCTTCTGACTTTTATTCCACTGACCTGTACATCATTGCATTTTCAGTAAGCCTCCCCCCATAATCATTGCTTATTCCTCCTCAATATCACTAAAATCTCAACTTCTATTAATTTAGTGTGATCCAATAAAAATATTGATAGAGTTTTATTTTGAACCAGGCAAGCTAAAGATGAGTTAATGCAGAAAAATAGACAAGAGTTCCCAGGAAAACTCTAGAAAAGATTATCAGTGCCAAAGTACTATCCCTACTAGATTTTTTAAATCTTGATAATTAAATCATCACTGTAGCACAGACTTGTGGATACACAAACCAATAGAAGAAAACAGAAAAAATTAAAAAGAACTCTCTCTAATGTTTTGTGCAAAAAACAAAAACAGTATTTTGGTGGTGGTGGTGGTGGTAGTGTTGTGTATGTATGTGTCTGTGTGTATGTTGATGTATGTGTGTCTAGATTATAAAGGAACTTCTTTTTGTCAGTGGAGAAAAAAATTCCTTTCATGAAATGTTAGAAAATTTAGCTAGCCTCCTAAAAACAAGTTGATATCACACATTACATTACACATCAAGAAAAAAAATTTAATGGGTCAGGAAGTGAATAGAAAAATAAGCCCCCCAAAATACTAGAAGAAAACAAAAGTAAATCCTTTTTAAGCTTTCAATTAAAGAATATTCTAGTCATGCCTCAAGTTTTAAATGCAATAAAATTAAAGACTGAAAAATGTAACACCTGAACATAGGAATGAAAAAGCAAGATGGGGAAGAATGATGGAAGAGGGTGACATTGATCAAGATGTGTTGTACTGGGACTGGGAATGTAGCTTAGTGGTAGAGTGTTTGCCTAGCATGCATGAAGCCCTGGGTTCAATTCCCTAGTACTACATAAACAGAAAAAGCCAGTAGTGCTCTGCCTCAAGTGGTAGAGTGTTAGCTTTGAGTAAAAGCAGCACAGGGTCAGGGCTCAGACCCTGAGTTCAAGCCCCAGGACTGGCAAAAAAAAAAAAGATGTACTTATAAACTGATTTGCTGAACTCATACTCTTTTGAACAACAACTTAAAAATGATTAATTTTTTTTGTCAGCCATGGGGCTTGAATTCTGGGCCTGGCTGCTGTCCCTCAGCTTTTCAGCTCAAGGCAAGTACTCTTACTTGAGCCACAGTGCCATTTCCAGTTTTCTGGGGGCTTATTGGAGATAAGAGACTCACAGACTTTCCTGCCTGGGCTGGCTTTGAACCGCAATCCTCAAATCTCAGCCTCCTGAGTAGCTAGGATTATAAGTATGAGCCACGAGTGCCTGTCTAGTTAATTTTATTCATAAACAAATAAATTAACTCAATTTTGAAAGTCAAAAAAGTGAAAAGAAAAAAAATGAAAGCAAATGTCTGAGAAAGAAGTACTTGCATATATAACAAACAGCTCATCATCTCTTCCCACAACAATAAGGAACCCTGAGAAATCAATAAATAAGAAGCCAATGAACTGTTTAAGGGCAAAAATTGTGCACAAGGTTACAAAAAGAAAATACAAAGGGCCTTACACACATAATTTCCACCCAAATCTGTTTCAACCTTTCATAATGGTGAGGATCCAAATTGTGCTTTTATCATACTCTATTGGCAATGCTATAAGACAAAGTTACTCTCAAACAATGAAGTGGAAATATATACTAGAGCATCTTTTTAGAGAATACAATGACTGTATTTTACCATACATTTGCCTTATCAACCTAATTATCCCATTTCTGAAGAGTTATGTGTGATAACATAGCTGCACACACACTGAATGTCATATATATATATATATGGTAATTCAAAGCAAGCATATCAAATTTCATCAGTAGGGGTCGGTTACATAAACTTTAACAATCATACAATGAAATATTATACATCTATTAAAATATTACTACAACAGTATCTTAGAGAAATGCTGACAAAGATGGCAAATGGCAAAATACAGAGTGGTTTGTGCAACCTTTTGTACTTGCATTTCAAATCATTATAACTAGTTACTTACACTCAAGACAGTGACAGATAAGCTACTAGTAGCAGGAAGCACAGATAGCAAAGAAGTAGGAAATTGACTACCCATGTGCCCTCACAGTAAAGTACATAGACATTGACATAGACATAGCAACCAATGGTTGTACTTGCATCAAAGGGGCAAACTTGGAAGCAAGTTTTCAAAACTGTCACCTAAACACAATGCCTACTCTGGTGGTTTCGAGTTCCACTTATATACAAACTGTGTCCTACTGTTGTCTCTTATAGAAGGTTTCATTTTACAATGAGTTTTTCCTGTAATATCCTAATTACTTCAGTCTTTACATAAATTTTTTATATTTTCAAGGCCTGTAAAATAATATGTCCACATAATTAATGCACTGTGTGTGGACCAGTGCTTTCATTTAAGCTGTTAGACATGTTCATAAATTCAAAGATTAGTTCTACCTGTTGACCAAAACAAAACAAAATAAAATACACCTTTTTTTTAACAAAATATGCTACTCCAAATTTAAATGAACAAGCAAGTCATTGTTAAAACATACATTCTGACATCTCCACTCTTTTCAATTATTTTTGTTTGTTTCCATCCAATACTAGTCTAAATGAATCAACTAATGACACAAACTGCGAAGTTTTCCCTTTATAGAAATCCACTGTAACAGCATTTCCCATTCCACTCTGACCTTACAGACACATTCTCTTAGCTACTATCTTATGACTTCATTACTCCCTCTTAAAATAATTTCAATGCTTCCCTAATGCCCTGGTTCCTATTAATATTTAATACTATTCTTTAAATAGTCACTAATTAGAGAGTACTCTCCAACTCAACAACTAGATTTAACACTACACAGCCAATATCGTTTTTATATGCCCCACAAGGTTATTGTAAGAGTCAAATGACCAAGTATGAAGGGAAAAAAAAGAAACCACTGAAAAATTCAAAGCCTATATAATGAATTACAAGCTTTCTTTCACACTGCAGCAATGGATATTAAATACATAATGTTCCAGAAAATTCTTTATGCAACTTTCTGAAATGTAGATATAATTAAGTAACATAATGTTTTTATTGTAGAAGGCAATGCACAATTTATAAGAAACTAAAAGTTTCAAAGTAAGAACTGTCACTTTTCTATGCCCTACTCCATCTTTTATTTATATCTTCCAGCATCTAAGTAGCCATTTTTCCATATATAAAATGTTTTAAGGGAAGAAAGTGATCTTGAATGTAGACCAAAGGATTTATTTTTGTTTTAGCAATTCAAAATGTTATCCATTGTTTCCTTTATGTATTTCAAATTGTGATTCAAAAAGACACAAAAAGCTGCAATGAGATAGATATCCCTGCACTCCCACCGGGGTGTCGAGATTAAAAAGTCAAGTAACAAGTGTTGGCAAGGATGCGCAGAAATTGAAATCCCCAAACACAGCTAATAGAACATAAAACTGACTGCACCAGCTTGTCAAACAGTCTAGTAGCTCCTTAAAATGTTATCATATGACCCAGGAACCTCACTTCCAGGAACATACCAGAACAGATGAAAATATGTCCACACAAAAACTTGTGCATTAGTGTTCATTGAAACATTTCACATATTAACCATAAGGTACAAATGAGGCTCAAGATTTACTCCCCCAAATATGGCACTCAGTCCTCAGAAAATAACAGAAGCAGGAAGTCTCTCTTCCCTTAACCCTTCTCCTAAAAGAATTCTGTGACCTTCCATAAAGTCCTTATCTTTTTCTCCCCCCGCTTTTGGTCATGGGGTTTGAAATCAGGGCCTAAGCGATTCTGTCCTTAGTTTCTTTTTTGCTCAAGGATAGCATTCTTCCACTTTGAGCCACAGCTTCACTTCTGGTTTTCAGGTGGTTAACCGGAGATTCAAGTCTCACAGACTTTCCTGCCTGGGCCAGCTTGGAACTGCTATCCTCAGATCTCAGCTTCCTAAATAGCTACAATCACAGACATGAGCCACCAGCACCCAGCCATACAGTCCAGAGGTGTTCACCCTGTACCCACAGGAGAGAAATACCATTATCTCCAAAGACATAGGGATACTGTGAAGATTCTAAACAAGGAGGCCTTGCTAAGTCCCTCCAGTTTATTACTAACAGATCATACCCATTTTTCCTCTGATTCTACTTCTGTATGGTTTTCCATACAGAAAAAAAAAGTTATCTCTAATTCTTTATCTCTAATTTTTTTTATTTTTGGGGGGGTGGGGGGGTAGGGTTGGTCATGGGGCCTGAACTCTGGGCCTAGGCACTGTCCCTCAGCTCTTCAGCTCAAGGCTAGCACTCTACCACTTGAGTCACAGTGCCACTTCTGGCTTTTTCTGCTTATGTGGTGCTGAGGAATTGAACCCAGGGCCTCACACATGCAAGGCAGCATTATACCACTAGCCACCTTCCCAGCCCCATGTCTTCATTTTTTTAACGATCTGTTTAGCATTTATTAGTTGTATAAGTGGATCCTGTGTGATTGCCAGACATGTATACAATACACCCGGATCAAACTCAACTACTCCACTCTCCCGCACTCTCCTTTTCTTCCTTCTTGAAATGGTTCCAATCACTGTGGGCTGTTGGCTCACCTTGTAATCCTAGCTACTTGGGAGGAAGAGATCTGGGGATTAGAGTTCAAAGCTAGCCTGAGCAGAAAAGTCCCCAAGAAACACTTATCTCCAATTAACCACTCAAAAACTGGAAGTGGTGCTGTGGCTCAAGTGGTAAATTGCTAGCCTGGAACACAGAAAGGCATTGGGACAGTGCCCAGGCCCCAAGTTTAAGCCCCACAGCCAACAAAATAAAGAAAAAAAACAGTTCCAACTGATTTCACTGTGCAAGTATTTTCATACATGCAATGTTTCGACCACATTCACCCACTCCATTGCCCACCAACAACAGAGCCTTTTTTAATTTCCTGTGATTCATTTTCCATGTTTATTAGTAGTACAAAGGAGTTTTGCCATGGTAGTTCACATGTACATAAGTTATTGAGTTAAATTAACCTTGTCTATTCTTTCCTCCTGTGTCTTCATTTCTAAGGTTTCCCGTGCAATGTAAAATTTATCTTAACTAAATTTGTGTGCTTTGCTCCTGTCAATCTCTCTTTATTAGGGGCCGCAGCTATGAACCTGCAGATGAGAAAATATATTACTTTCTTTCTTCTACAGTGGGAAACAATCCAAAGGTCCATAGACAGATAAATAAGAAGAAAAACGTGTGTTACAAAAGACTTCTACTGCATTATTCTTTCATATGAAATGCCTCAACAGGGAAGTCTAAAGAAACCCAAAGTGAATTCCTGGTTCTTCAGGCCTAGGATCAAAGGTTCAAGAAAATGAGAAATTAAAGAGTGAGAACTGAAGATGTGGGGTTGCTTTCTGAGAAGACAAAGACTCTAAAATTAACTGTGGAGATGTGTGCATGTATGCGCCAACATACTAAGAAACATCGAGCCATATCCTTCCAATAGGTGCACTGCATAGTACGTTACTACCTCAAGTCTGTTTTAAGAAAATATTCAAGTATTGAGGACAAAAAAACTACCATTCCACTACATAATCATAATTCTTATGTTTTGGGGGGGGGAGCAGTATTTTGTTGGTGGTGCTATTGGCACTTTAATTTAGGGCTTCATATTTGCTAGGCAGGTGTTCTAACACTTGAGCCATACTAACAGCTCTTTTTGATTTTGGTATTTTTCCCATAGAATCTTGCTTTTTGCCCAGACTGCAGTCTTCCTATTTACGCTTCCCACAGCGGCTGGGGTAACAGGTACTGTATATAACACTAGGCCCTGCTATTTATTGGTTTAGATGGGGTCTTATGAGCTTTTTGCCTTATGAGCCTTGCTTTGCCTTAAATCATGATCCTCCTGATCTCAGCCTTTCAAGAAGCTAGGATTACAGGTGTGAGCCACAACTGGCCTAAACAATAATTATTTTTTAGTTGCTGAAAATAAAATACTACTATAACAATCTCTACACTTGAAACCAGAGCGTGCCTCCAACTAACTACCAGTCTCCCTGATTCTTCTATCATAACTTCATAACCTCTAACTTTTCTTTCTTCTTACACTACCTTCTCAACCTGGTTTTTGCATGTCTACATCAAATTATTAAATATGGCCAATTTTATTCTGTTTTGTTTTTTTACTCTGATTACAACTTCCTCAGTAACCTTCTCAGAAAGTAAATGTCCTTCAGACCAAGTTGAGATTGCTCTTACTAGCATTTAGGTTATTCTGATCCATTCCCTACTTTTTTCCCCAGGCCAGTATCATTTCTTAGGCCATGCAATGAAAGAACACTTATTCAAGCCTGGTGCTGGTGGCTCATGCCTGTAATCTTAACTACTCGAGAGGCTGAGATCTGAGCATCATGGTTCAAAGCCAGCCCAGGTAGGAAAGTCCATGAGACTCTTATCTCCAATTAACCACCAGAAAACCGGAAGTGGCACTGTGGCTCAAGTGGTAGAGTACTCGCCTTGAGCTGAAGAGCTCAGGGACAGCACCCAAGCCCAGAGTTCAAGCCCCATGACTGACAAAAATAATAGTAATAATATACTTATTCAAATCAGAACTGTCTCTTTACTGCCCCTTGTATGTACTACTCCCTTCGTGGTTTGCCTTTTGTCAGGTTTTTCTCGATGCCTGCTCTCTATACTCACGTCTATCCTTTAAATCACTCAAGCCCATTTCCAAACTCTATATTGCCCCAAGGATTTGTAAAGACCTCCAACTGCAAATGATTTCTTGTATTTCCTTGCCACTTTTAGGACTCCTGCCTGCCATGTGCTAGCACTTGACTTATGTGACAGTCATCTTAGCATTTGGTTTACCTGTCACATATTTTAGCTTTTGATTTACCTGCCATCCCGTTCTGTGTCATTTTATTATTCCCTAAGAAATACTGTGGCTCACTAAGATTTTTTTCACCTCCTTAAGACAAAGGCTATCACTTCCTGTCCTGTCACTGAGATCACAGCACAGTGCTGGACCTAGATGCACCCTTCACACCTCCCAGAATGAAGTAGCTGTTTTGTGTTTCTGTTAACTCTCAACTGTAACTCACCATCCTATTTTCCACCATTTTACACACCTTCTGACTATAAATGCAATTAATAAACCCAGAGTCCAAAAGGTGAACATTGTACCTTATCATACTGACAGACAATTACATTATCCGTGTCAAACAGGTCTGGCACATCCTGCTCACTAGCGTCATCTCCTGAATTTAGAGGATCCTAAAGATGAAAGATGATCACATTAAGAAATTTCATGGGGCTTCAAATGTTTCAAAGCTGGAGATACATATGGAAATAAAGGAGCTTGGAGAGGCAGAATAGTGCTGGACTTTAAAATCAGATGTACTATCTCTGAATAACCAGGTAGGCCATTTAATGACATAACTGACCTTGAGTTAAGTTACTAAAATCTCCACGAAGAAGAAGAGGAGGAGGAGGAGGAGGAGGAGGAGGAGCAGGAGGAGGAGGAGAAGAAGAAGAAGAGGAAGAGGAAGAAGAGGAGGAGGAGGAGGGGAGGGAGGGAGGGAGGGGGGAAGAAGAAGAAGAAGAAAAAGAAGAAGAGGAAAAAGAAGAAGAGAAGAAGGAGGAAGACTTCTCCAATTACTAAATAAGACAAAGCACATAAAACTTAGTATGACAGGCACATATATAATAAGGCCACCCTAAATGATAGTTAATGCTTCTTATAAACTTAATTACCATATTCCACTCAGATTTTACTGTACTCATTAGAACACAGGAATTAGAACATAAAATATAGGCCTCTGCACAGCCTCCCTTCATTAACCTCTACCCAATCCCCTAAACCTCCTGCTGTCTCTAGTTAAGGGCAACTAATATAAGGCTAGTTCCTCAATGCTTACTGCTAGTTTAAAACAGTTTAAATAAAAGTTTTAAGTCCGAGGATCCAAGTCAGTCTCATTTTAAAAGAATAAAGAAAGGGTTAATCTTAATTTCTCTTGTACCTGGTTCCCAAATACACTGAAGTAAAAGGTTATAAGCAAATACAATGTAAGCTCCAAAGCAGTCCCCACTCACCTCCTCCATGACGTCTATCTGAGAGTCTTCATTATCACTACTGTTTGTAGTGGACTCTTCATTGGATACACTGTCTGCTTCTTCTTCAAGCACCTTTAGATCTCCTGTGTCAATAACCCCCAGAAATTCATTGTCGACCTCTCGTATACTTTTTATTTCTTCGGTAGAAGACATATCACCAGTCCCATCTATTTGAATTATTTCATTAACATCATCATCAGCTACCCGAATGCTCAAATTCATCTGAGAAGGTGAATTCTAGGAGAGAAAGAAAAGAAATTCTTCATATCAAAGTACATAAAGTATTATATACAAATTTTAAATTACTTTGGCAAATTTTCTACAAATGGCAAGTTAAAATTTTTCTGTCTTATGAGCTGCTAAATTTTGAATTTGAGAAATTATTTCTCATAACTTAAAAATAAATTTTAAATTAAAAATGAAGTGAGTAAGCCAGGTGCCATGGCTCACGCCTGTAACCCTAGCTACTTAGAAGGCTGAGATCCGAGGATCATGGTTCAAAGACAGCCCAGGTAGAAAAAGTCCCTGAGATGCTTACCTCCAATAAACCTCCAGAAAATGGGAAGTGGTGCTGTGGCTTAAGTGGTAGAGCGCTAGAGCGTTCACCTTGTGCTAAAGAGCTGAGGGACAGTGCCCAGGCCCAGAGTTCAAGTTCCACAACTGACAAAAAGAAAAAAATGGAGTATACTAATACATACTATGTATATACTGTGCATGGGCAATATGTGAGTTCATGAATTTCATATAATATTTACCAGTTTTTTGTTTTGTTTTGGTTTGGTTTTTTGGGGGTCCGGTTGTGGGGCTTGAACTCTGGGCCTGGGCACTGTCCCTCAGCTCTTCAGCTCAAGGTTAGCACTCTACCACTTGAGCCACAGTGCCACTTCCGGCTTTTTTCTTTTTTGCTTATGTGGTGCTGAGGAATTGAACCCAGGGCCTCATGCATGCAAGGCAAGCACTCTACCACTGAGCCAACTTCCCAGCCCAATATTTACCAGTTTTTATATGTGCGACATGCACCTATACACAATCACAACATCTGTTGAGTTTTAATGACTACAGTTTATTCTAAACAACTAAATGAAGTACAAAAGACAAGCAGCACCATGGCCAATGGAAAAATAAAATAGATAAAGGATTATACTAAGTGAAATGAGATAAATATACTTTATACAAGGCTCCCAGAATAGGCACATTCATAGAGACAGAAAGAATTGCAAAGGCTAGTGCTTCTGTTTCCAATATTGAAAAAAGTTCTGGAAACATATTGTGGCGATAGTTGTACTACATTGTGAATATACTTAATACTACTTAATTTTATGCTTGAATGTTTTCGTGGAAAATTCTGTGTCATGTATATTTTACTACAATCAAAATTTAAAATTAGTAATAGAAAGGAAATGTAGTAACCACTTCTTGTCACACAGATTTTTATCTTCTTCAGTCAGATCAAACAAATAAGCAGCTACTAAACACTTCATAAGCATTTCCTAACTTAAATATAACTGCAGCACACTGAGAAATGGAACATTATGCCATACCAAGGTTACAAAGTTAGGAAAGGGTGAAAAAAGATTAAACTCCAAGCTGGAGGATAGAGAGTTCACCACTAATGTACCGTACATACCTTTCCATTAGCTTGTCACAGACAAGATAGAGATCCACAAAATTTCAAGGTCTTTAAGAACAGGGTCTATTTTATATGATAATACACACCATAGGATTTACAGCAGATATTCTTAAATTTATTGATGACATCAGAGAACCTGGTTAAAAGTTCGAATGGGAATAGACAGTACCACTGTATACCTGGAAGCAGGTATCCAGGTTGATTTGCATATTATATATACAACAGGTTTCTTTAGCTCTAACAACAAGATACAAAAGTGCAGCTCAACAGAACAGGCCTTCACAGGATCTGCCTAAGATATTAGGAATCCTAAGGTCACCAAACCTACAGATGGCTTTCAACAGGATCCAAGACACTTCACCAAGGGTCAAATAAATGCTCTTTATACTTTTAGTTTGTGAAGGACAAGTGATGTTTCATACTTGAATACAACAATATCTCAGTGTATCCATGTAAGATGCAACTTTCCTATCTGAATGTACTGAACTTGTTATTGAGGGTATGGCTGCCCTGTGGAGTTTATACCCTATGGATAGTCTACAATGAACCCTCACAAAGTAGACCCAACAGTTGTAGTTGGAAAAATAAAAACTCATAAATTTTTGCTTTGTTTTTCAAGATTACACAAAATCATCATAAAGACAGATCATATTTGAGGTTCCAAAAGATAGTCAGACAAATCTGAAGCACTCAACAACGAAATTAAAATGAGTATAGTAACAAAAGTATGTGAAAAGTCCCACCAAATTGTTAACCTTAACAATTCTAAATACCCAAAAATGAAAGTTAACTTTTTTTTTTTTCCTGTGCTACTACCAAGGCTTAACTCATGACCGAGCACTATCCTTTAGGTTTTTTTCTCAAAGAAAACACTCCACCAACACTCCAGCCACACTGCCACTTCTAGCTTTTTGTTGATCAACTGGAAATAAGAGTTACATGGATTTTTCTTCCTGGACTGCCTTCGAACTAGGAGCCTTAGATCTCAGCCTCCTGAGTACCTAGGATTACAAGCATGAGCATCCTGAAATTTAAAAAAAATAATAATTAAAATGGTAAATAGAAAAGAAGACATAAACAGAAGTAGCATAAATGCCAAGTATCTAGCAAAACTGGTAGAGTTTGGTTGGCAGAAAAAATTGACACATCCTCTTCAAAATATTTTGGCAATTCATTTCAAGTACCTTAGAAATGTTTACAGTTCTTTCTCAAAAATCCTACCTCTTTTAAATGCATATTAAAAATATGATACCAATGAAGCTTTAAAAAAATGAGAATGTTCCTTAAACTAGGTGCTGGTGGCTCACACCCGTAATCCTAGCTACTTAGGAGGCTAAGATCTGAGGATTGCAGATCAAAGCTAGCCTGGGCAGAAAGTCATGAGAGTCTTACCTCCAATAAACACCCCATAAAAAGCAAGAACTGGTGCTGTAGCTTAAATGAAAAAGTTAAAAGAAAAAGTTGAGGGACAGTGCCTAGGCTCTGAGTTCAAGCCCCAGAACCAGCACACACACACACGCACACGCACACGTGCACACACACACACACACACACACACACACACATTCACAATGTTACTTAAGTTTTTAAAGTACCATTTATAGTAGCATCCAAAACCATGAAATACTTAGATCAAAATACATAGAAAGCATGCAAAGTCAGAGACCTAAATGAATAGGAATTGAAGACCCAGTATTGTGAAGATGTCAATTCTCCTTTATTGACCTATGGATTCAACAAAGTTCAAATCACAGGAATCAAAGGTCCCAACATGTAGGCTGACAAGTTCATTCTAACATTTATACAGAAACACAAGAAAATTAGAATACCTAAACTGATTTTGGAGTAGCACAAGATTAAGAGGCTTATTCTCTGACATCCAGACTTACTATAAGCTGCCATGATAAAGATACTTTCTCATGGGAAAAACTAGATATCTGATGCATAAGACAGAATAAATGCTCAGAAATAAGTCAATCTACATAGCTACTGCTTATTATTTAAGGGAAAACATTTTAGACATTTAATGTGATCAGACAATTCAATTAGTAATATTTTTAACAAGTTACACTAAAAACTATTGCATATCCAAAGGCAAAAAAAAAGTGTAAAGCTTGTAACAATAAAAAAAAATTTCAAGAAGAGCAGGATGCCAGTGGGTCACATCTGTAATCCTAGCTACTCAGGAGGCTGAAAACTGAAGAACACATGTCAGAGCCAGCCAATGAGACTTTTATCTTCAATAAACTATTCAAAAAAAGCCAGAAGTGGCACTGTGGCTCAAGTAGTAGGATGCTAGCCTTGAGCACAAATTGGTTCAGGGACAGTACCTAGGTCCTGAGTTCAAGTCCCAGGACCAGCAAAAAAAATTTTTTTTCAAGAAAACGTGACAAATATCTTTGTAACTTTTGTTAAAATATACATGAAGAAGAAGTTTAAAACAAAAAATGAAACAAGCTGGGCGCCAGTGGCTCACATCTATAATCCTAGCTACTCAGGCAGCTGAGATTTGAGGGTCGTGGTTTGAAGCCAGCTGGGTCAGAAAACACCATGAGACTCTTACCTCCAATAAACTACTCAAAAACGCCACAAGTGGAACTGTGGCTCAAATGGTAGAGTGCTTGCCCTGAGCAAAAGAAGCTCAGGGACAGTGCCCAGGCAGGGTTGAAGCCCCAGGACTGTGGGTGGTGGGGAAGCGTGGGGGGTGGGGAGGGGACGAGGAATTGAACATCAACTTCACAAATTTCTCTTGGAAAATTTCTTTAAATGTTAAGGGTATAAATCAACTACAAGTCTTATACATTGTCAGTAGAAGTTACACCACACAGTAATGGTAAAAATACAAGCACTCGAAGTAAAAGGGTGGATTCTTATAAATATACATGTATATATGACCAAGCAGTTCCACTCTTATTTACCCAAGATAACTACAGATACACATACTCTGTATACAAATGCTTTCAGAGGCTTTAGTCACAAGTAGTAAAAACTGGGGAAAACCTCAGCGTCCCACTAATAAACTATGGTACACTCATATATAACGAATGCCAGTACATGCAACCACATGGATAAATCTCAGACACATATGAGAGGTATATGTGCTAAGGCCATATATTGCATAACTGCTATTTGTTTGACATTCTGAAACAGTCAGAAGAGAGATCAGTGAATGACTGCTAGGAATGCTGGTAGGAGGAAAGTACTAGCTACAAATGCACATGAGGAAACTCTTGGGGTTAATGTAAGTGTTCTCTCCCTCAGCTGTGGACGCTTTGAATAACTGAATGTGTTCTTCAAAATTTATATTGTACACCTGAAAGGTGAACATTACAAGTAAATTACACTTCAATAAAATCTGACTTTTTTAAAAGGTAAATTATTATAAGGTTAGCCCCAAGCAAAAACTGAGTATTG
Organism: Dipodomys ordii; assembly: GCF_000151885.1. Classification (NCBI taxonomy): domain Eukaryota; kingdom Metazoa; phylum Chordata; class Mammalia; order Rodentia; family Heteromyidae; genus Dipodomys; species Dipodomys ordii. The sequence goes on along the minus strand of NW_012267253.1, from coordinate 8,757,625 downwards.
ATATTAGATTTTTCATTTTAATAGTAGTAAGGGCTGAAAACCTAAAATCATAAGGTCTTTGGTTGCAAAATTAACTAAATCTCCCATAGTACTTTCCCAGGTAAGTATGAGCACAGCAAGGAATATTAAGTTTCAGCTCACACTTATAAAGCTGAGATCTGAAGATCACAGTTCAAAGCCAGCTTACACAGAAAAGTGTAAGACTCTTATTTCCAATTACCCAGCAGAACTGGAATTGTGGCTCAAAGGGTAGAATGTTAGTCTTAGCATAAAAAAGACAAATGCTCTCTCTCTCTCCCTCTCTCTCT
>NW_012267253.1:8654959-8756087 GCF_000151885.1 Dipodomys ordii | reverse complement strand
AACATTGAGATACCACCTCACTCCAGTTAGAATGGCTATAATCAAGAACTCTAATAACAACAGATGCTGGAGGGGATGTGGACAGAAGGGAACCTTATTGTCTTTAAATTAGTAAAGTTATCCTTAGTCTGGGAGAGGAACATGACTATATATCTATCTTTAATATCAATAACTAACCGTGTTTTTCTTTCTCAGCTGCTTTCCTCAGAAGCATTTCAGCAAGCAATGGGAATTGCACATCATTACTGACACCTATGTCCTCTAAGGTAGATCAAAATAGCCAACCTCATTCAACATTCAAATTGAAGCACAGGACTGTGAGTAGAAAGATCTAAATCTTTTATACAGCCAAACATCCCCCACATAGATCATCAACGAACTCCTCCAGTTCATATTGTTAGGAGGGACTTTTATTCCTTCTCAGAAACAGCAAATATTAGCCAAAGCACTAAGCAAGGGCTTCAAACAAGTCCTTCAGAAAGCTGAAATGATTTAGCATGAAAAAATAAATTTATGTCTTAATGCATTTTAATAAATGCATTAAAATAACAATAATATAAACTCTTGATTCTAATGTATTTGGTGTTTTCATCAGCCAATGAGACTTCTTTGCCAATTACTGGGTGTATCTTATCACAGTACCAGCCATGACACTAACCATGACATACAGAAATGCTTTCTCTCCTGAAGGAGCAAAACTATATTTTACCAAGTTTCTCAGGAGCCAAAAAAAAACCCCTTTTCATTATTACAATCTGTCTTCAGCTTGCACCCTCAATTTGAATTTTTTCAGTGATATCAAATAAAAATTAAAATCACATGTCAGCTACCCTAAGAAGCCACTGATATTTTTATTCTGTTTAATGCTAAGGGGAAGTCGCTGATGATGATTTGATGAATTCCAACTGAATATGAAAAAGTGTGAACAGTTCTGATCCAGATGAGGTCTCTGCTGCAATTTCATTTCCCTGCTCTAAAAACACCTAGTGCAGTAATGGTAAGATTGTTACACTTTGCCAAGTGTCATGCTTCAACTACATGTAGCTTCAGCAGCTAGTTAGTCCAATAAGCAATAAATAGGATTGCTTGAGATAAAGTTTTGTTTGCCAGAACCAACCTTGCCAGCTTCCCAAATTTTCTCCCTTTTAGTTTTCCTATAATGAAAGAATCATAGTTTTGCAATGACTGTTAAGGACTCGTAGGGCTTCACAACCGCAAGTAAGCTAAGAATAAAAATAAGACAAATATAAGCTGTTAGGGGTTTTCCCCTTTTCAACTTGGTAGGAGTCTGCCTATCACACATAAGGCCCTAATTCTCCAAGTATTGGGAAGGGGAGGGGAAGGGAGAGAAAGAGAAAGAGAGAAAGAAGACGAAAGGAAGGAAGGAAGGGAGGAAGGAAGAATGGGGGAGGGAGGGAGGGAGGGAGGGAGGGAGGAAAGGAGGAAGAAGAGAGGGAGGGAGGAAGAGAGAGAGAGAGAAAGGGAGAGAGAAAGGGAGAGAGGGAAGCAGGGATTACCATCACGCCTACCCCTTGTCAGTCTATCCCCACTTCTCTACTTTCAGTTTTCTGTGTTAGTCAGACTTTCTACCACTGTGACACAGTATCTAAGAAAGTCAGATATGGGAGGAAAGACTCACTTGGCTAATGGTTTCAGAATTTTCAATCCACGGTTGGCTGGATACGTTTCTTTGGGCCTGAGACAAGGCACAATGTCAGGGTGGTTGGAGCACACTATAGAGGAGGCTGCTCACCTCCTGGAAGCCTGAAAGCAAACGGAGTATGCCTGTGCCAGTGGGATTTCTCCTTCCCCTTTTATTTGGCCTGGGCCTCAGGTTATTGGAAGATTCATCCCACCTTCATGGTAAGTCTTCTTTCCTTCCTGATTCTGAAAACACCCTGACAGATACACTGAGAGATGTGCTTTATGGATCTTCTAGGTATTTTCTTAATCCAAATTTTGAATTCAAGTAACTATTGATAGGACATTTTTATCTTTTAGCTTAGATTTAGAAGAAAAAATCAAAACTGACTTTTATCCCATTACTCCATCCATTTCCTGTTCACATATTGACTTTGAACTATATGACCTTGACTACATGATAAAATCACCCCCAGAAACTCGTAATGATGACCAGATTCCCACTTAGACCAAGTAGATCTAAACCCCTTGGAATGTATGCTGGAGAGTTTTAGTGCCCCTGTAATGATTGCAATATTCAGCCAGGTTTGAGAAACTGAGCCAAAATAAAACAAAAAATATCAATCATAGATTCTTACTCTCTAAAAGCTTATGCTCTAGTATGTTGTGCAAGCACACACATATATTTGCACATTTTTAGGTTCTAGGTATGCACATATGAATAGAATGTACCTCTTAATGCAGATAAACAATTTTAATGAAACTTTACTGCATGACAACCAACAGAGAAGAACTGCAGTCAGTCTAACAATAAAAGAAAGCTAGGTAAAGGAGTACTGCCATTGTGTGGAAGAGATAATAAATGGATAAATAAAAACTAACCAGGAGTCAGGCACCAGTGGCTCACACCTGTAATCCTAGCTACTCAGGAAGCTAAGATCTGAGGACTGAAGTTCAAAGCCAACCTGGGCAGGAAAGTCCGTGAGACTCTTATCTCCAATTAACCACCAGAAGTGGCATTGTGGCTCAAGTGGTAGAGCACTCACCTTTAGAGGAAGAGCTCAGGGATAGCACCCAGGGCCAGAGTTCAAGCCCCACAACCAACAACAACAAAAACAAAACAAAACAAAATTAGAGGAAAGCATGGCAGGAAGACCACCTACGTTCCTAGTTTCAAACAGAGACAATAATAAGCAAAGAAAGGAGTTGAGGAAAGGATGTAGATCTTGTCATGCCCTTAGTAAGGAGTCTGAACTTGACTTCTGAAGGGCAGGCAATGATGTGTTAGCAGAAGGGTTAGGCAGGACAGAACTCTGGAAGCAGTTATCAGCTAATCCCACGAGCCAGGTAGCATGGCACTAGCACTTCCTGTCTTAACTCCCACAACTGTAACTCCCTGCTGGATACTGCTGCCTTTATTTCCATGAAGTAAAGTTTACTTTGGGGAGTTACTTTTTGAATAACTTTCCCAAGTCACAAGGAAAGAAATTCAAAACAAACGGATCTTGAAGCCTGGGCCTTACCATCTAAAATGGCTGGCCTGGAGGGGGGCGGGGAGTGGAATGAGAATAATAGAGGCTACACGTTGGTGAACTAATTAAGACACTGTGATGGTATCTCACATTACAAATAGGACAGTGTCAGCAGGAATGGTGGAGAGGGAAAAGATGGGATGGTGTGGTAACTCACACCTACAATCCTCCCAGGTACTTTGGAGGCAGAGATAAGAGTGTTGTGAGTTGAGGCCAGCATAGGTAGAAAAGTTAGCAAGACCACCAACTCAATCTACACATCAAGCATGGTAGTTCCCACTGTAATCCTAGCTGTATGGGAAACATAGGAAGGAGAATTCAGGTCTGACAAAAAGTGCTAAACTCTTGCTGAAATAAGAACTTAAATCAGAAAAGAACTTGAGTGGTAGAACAGTTGATTACCGATCACAAGGCACTGCCTTGTGATGCCAGTACTGACAACAACAACAAAAAAGGGAAAGATTCCACAAGTATTTAAAAGTTTTTAAGAAGCATCAAAACTATGATTCAGACTAAAGTAGGAGTGAAGTCATCATACAGTCAACCACATGGAAAAACTATGAAGATATTCTGCTAACTGAAAGAAGCCAGCCACAAAAGGATAAAAATGTATAACTCCTTTATAAGCTCCCTAAAATAGTCATATTTCTGCAGACAGTTCACAAAACAGAAGCTAGTGAGAGCAGAATCAAAAGCTGTCAGGAATATATCTGAGAGAATGTTAAGCCTGCACAGACCCTTAGGACATCTGGAGTCGGTACTGCAAGACAAAAAAGCAAGTATAGGCAAAGCATAATTTCATTAAACGACTTATAAAAAAGGAAAGACTACTTAGACATTTTTTTTCAAAAGCAGGCCAGCATAAAGTTCCCCTATGACTATTTAAAGGTAACTTAAAATAAATAAATAAGGAGATGTTTTATATGATATATGTGTTTAGTTTTGTGTTGGGATTCAGACAGATTTTATAAAATTAATTTTTAAAGAACTCATATAAAAGTTACCCAATATATAACAAGGGAAAGGCATAATAGCACTAATAGTAAACCATGGTACCAGAGCTAAATCCTCCACACACACACATCATCTCTGATAATTCTAAAACCTAGGATGCTTGTATTACGTCTACGTTACAGACAAGAACTGAATTGCAGAAAGTAGCATTACATCATTTGCTTATAGCTAGGAAAGCTCAGATTTGGGCCTATTGTGGCTACAAAGCAACCCCTATCTCTAACAATCCTTGATTAATACCGTTTAACTAATCTACTTATGCACAGCTGAATAAGCACGTAAGGACACCCAGAGAGTAACTGGAGAGTAAATCCTTCGCTTATCACACCAAAACTCTGAAAAGTTCATTCCAACTCTAGGAGAAAAACACCTCCAAAATGGCTAAGTGATCAAAACACTGTTTAAACTTGTAGCTATTTTTACCTCAAAACCACATAATGCATAATTATTAGTTTAACCTCTTTCCTAAATGATATATATTATGTGAAAACTATGGGGGGGAAATACACTGGAACACACACACATACATTTAAATCTTAGTTCTTTATATCAAAAGAAACACAGACTTGCTAAAAACACTTTGAACAAGTTTCCAGGAACAATTGAATTCTTCCAAGTGGGAAAACCTTAGGAAGCCTAATCATCGGCTCTTATGTGTCCCTTAGCACCAAGAAATTGAACGTACCTTCTCCGATACAGGTAAGCCGCCGGCCGCCTCTACTTTTCTTGGCTGTGTTATAGAGTCGCATCCATACATCCTACTGTTAATACCATAAAGCCTGGCGTCAGTCACATAGTGGCAGGGAGCCCCAGGGGGGCCCAGGGAGAGCCCGCCATGTAGGTTTTGTGTCATGTTAGCTGACACTCTGAGTACTGGCTCCACCTTAGAATCTGTTTGAGACACTTGCGAAGGAAATCCAGGACCTCGAAGACCCATATACTGGGAGCTTTCCTGCTGACTCAGAAAAGCTTCAGACCTGACTTTATGCTCATTGCCAGGAGATACAAGGAGACTGCTGGTGGTGGTTTCTAGTTGTTTCCTATCTATAGGAACAGAATGGAGAATTGTGGGTTGATGCAGCACAGTTTCCACTCTCTGTTGCTTGTCAGGAGTGGCTTGGATAGAACATGGATTTGGCCGTGGGATACTGGTCTGTATGATGGAAGGCTGCCCCAGTTGCTGAAACACTTGCTGGACAGGAGGCTGGACAACGCCTGTTCTTCCTGAAGTCTGGGTCACCATAATTGGTACATTCACCTTATAAAGGTGACCTCAAAAAGGAAAAAGCAAAAGTGTAAGTCAAACAAAGTCAATTACCTTTAAAAAAAAAGAAATATATTTGTTATTTGTGATTATCTCCAAGAGTTTTCCTTTATTCTTCATTTTTGTTATTTCCTGCAATACTTGTGTGTGTGTGTGTGTGTGTGTGTGTGTGTGTGTGTGTGTGTGTGTATGCCAATACCAGGGCTAGAATTCACGTGTTCTAGATCTTACTTGGCTTTTTTGGCTCAAAACTGGGGCTCAGACTTTTTCTGGTCAGTTGGAGATAAAGCCCAGATTAGCTTTGAACCATAATCCTCAGATCTCAGTATTTTGAGCAACTAGGATTACAAACTCAAATTAGCAGCTATTATTCTTATTTCTTAAATTATATTTTGCTTTACTTTTACCTTAGCAGCCCTCCACTATTGTTTATATGATACCTTTTGAGATGTATACATACTCCCAGTATTTCATTGTGACTCTCTCTTTCTCTCTCTCTCTCTCTCAGTTTTGGAGCTTGAACTCTGGGCCTAGACACTGTCTTTCAGCAGTTTAGCTCAAGGCTAGCGTTCTACCACTTGAGCTACAGCGCCACTTCCAGTTTTCTGGTGGATTGTTGGAGATAAAAGTCTCACGGACCGGGCTGGGAAGGTGGCTCAGTGGTAGAGCACTTGCCTTGCATGCATGAGGCCCTGGGTTTCCTCAGGACCACATAAGCAAAAAAGAAAAAAGCCAGAAGTGGTGCTGTAGCTCAAGTGGTAGAATGCTAGCCTTGAGCTGAAGAGCTGAGGGACAGCGCACAGGCCCAGAGTTTAGGCCCCATGACTGGACCAAAAAAAAAAAGTCTCACGGACCTTCCTACCCAGGCTGGCTTTGAACTGCGATCCTCAGATCTTAGCCTCCTGAGTAGCTAGGATTATAGGTGTGAGCCACTGGTGCCTGGCTGTGACCCTCTATTATTGGTTGATAAGTTAATGTTAACAACCCACAATGCAAATTTTAACAAACATAATCATGTAAATTTGTTTTATATATTTAAAATATATGTTTCAAGATAAGGTTATCAAAAAGAATTTAATAATTTCCACAGTTATCAAATCCCCTCCATCTTTCCTTTAAAATAATACTGAAAAGGAAGAAAAAAAATATTTCTGAGTACTGAGTTAGGTGCTTTACTTCAACTTTACAACAATCTAAACAGGTCTGAAAATGCTTCAAATAAAGAGACAGTACTAAAAAACAAAGGTCAATTAACCTCCAAACTTTTGGATATCCTTTCTATTAGACCATGTAGTCTTTGTTTGTCTGTTTTTATGCCAGTACTGGAGCTTGAACTTGGGGCCTGAGCATTGCCTCTCAATAAGGCTTTTTAGATCCAAGACTGGTGATCTACCACTCAAACCAGACCTCTACTTCTGCTTTTTACTAATTAATTAAAGACAAGACTTTCCTATTCAGGCTGGATTTAAACTTTGGTCCTCAGATCTCAGCCTCCTGAGTAACTATGATTAGAACCGTGTACCACTGGCATCCCACAGCCATTCAGTCTTGATTAAGAAAGAAGGTAAAGGTTGGTTGAAATAGCCTTTGTCTTTTCTTGATTAGCAAGCACTACCAAGAACAGACAAGTCCTTTTATTTTGTGTTTGCTAAAACATAGAAACTGGCTTGAATTAGAGGAAATACATACCAAATGTCTAATACATATTAGGAAAAAGAAGGGGGAAGTGATTATAGGACAGGCCTAGGGCAGGGTCTCCTGTGGTAGACAGCTTCTATACTATAACAAAGCCACCATTTCATTGCTATTTTAAAGTAGGGATTATTAAAAGCTCCTAAAACAATTTATTTTAAAAATCATGTAACTTCAGGTCTAGAAGCTAGTACTAATACTAACATCACAATATTCTTACAACAGCTCACCAGATGGAGTCTGCAGCGTCACACCTGCTGGTACATGAATAGGATAGCCAGGAAAAGCAAAGTTGGCACTGGAGCCCGAGGTACCCTAGACACAGGAAATTATATTAGGGACTCATAAAAAGACCTTACTTTTTCTCCATGATATCAGAGGGGGTCAAAATCTTGATTCCAGACAATTGGACAACAGCTGGACAATGCATTTTATATCAGGGCTGAGTTCTTTGAAGAAAGCTGCTTTTTAATATTTGATTCAAGTAATTCGGATAAAGATCAAGAGGAATTCTATTATGCAGTTACTAGCAACCTTTTTTTATAAAATTGTCTTAATGTTTGTTTCTTGTATGAGAAAAGTACAGAAACATTCATAAAATATTTTCAGATATTTTGTAAAGGACCATAACCATTTCTATGCACAAAATAAAATTTTATACTGTGAAAGTTAAAAACATTTTAATTTTTATGAAGCCAGTAAGTCTTAGTGAATAAACAGTAGCTTCAAAAACTTGGGTAAAGGGGCTGGGAAGGTGGCTCAGTGTTAGAGCGCTTGCCTTGCAAGCCTGGGGCCCTGAGTTCAATTCCTCAGCACCACATAAGCAAACAGAAAAAAAGCCGGAAGTGGCGCTGTGGCTCAAGTGGTAGAATGCTAGTCTTGAGCTGAAAAGCTGAGGGACAGGCCCAGAGTTCAGGCCCCACAACCGGACCCCAAAAAAAAAAAAACTTGGGTAAAACTTCATCTGGACCTCTGATTCTCAAAGTGTGAAGTAAAAGAAACACGTTGTTTTTATGTGTCTTCTAGAGAAAGCTGATCATTAATGATATTTTAAAGTAGAAATGATAGTGATTAATTTATGTAGTATATAGTTTTTCTTTTGGAATAGCTAAATCCAATGTTTTAAGTAAAAACACAAGTATAAGTATCACTCAATGTTGACAAGAATGTTATAAAAATTGGTTTTCTCAGACTACTAAATATGAGTGCATTTCAGAACAATTCTTTGGAGGGGCAATTTTGTGCTATATATTACATATGTGTGTGTGTGTGTGTGTGTATTATATATATATATATATATATATATATATATTGAAAGCATGTATGACCTCTGACCCAGAAATTCTACTTTCTAGGAATTTACCCAAGTATCACATGAATGTGTTATGCTGTATTACAAAAGATTAGAAAGTATTTTCTGCACCAACAAAATTTGGATAAACTGTGGTGTACCCAAAATATAAGGGAAAGACAAGAAATAGATTACTGAAACAGTAGGAAAAAATGCAATTCTAATCTTTTCATTGACAATAACATTCATCAACAAACTCTAATAAATATACATCAAACAGATGGGGGGATGGGTAATAAGCCCTCAGGTTCTTTTACATTTCACTCTAAATTTTTGTTTTCACTTGGTTGTATACCAGTTCTGGGGCACTGTCCCTAAGCTTGTTAGCTCACAGCTAGTGTTCTACCACTAGCCACAGCTCTACTTCTGACTTTTTGGTGGTTAATTGGAAATAAGAGTCTCAGAGAATTTCCTTCCCAGCATGCCTTTGAACCATGATCCTTAGAACTCAACCTCCTGAGTAGCTAGGATTACAGGCATGTACCACCAGTGCCCAGCTTGTTTTCACTCTTAATTAAGAAAAGAAATATTTCTATGAATCTCAAAGGCAGAGATATTTCACTGGTCTTCATTCAAAAAGCAGTGCCATTTTATTTCAAAAATCCTGATGAGAGGAGAGGTTTTATTTGTTCTTAACGAAGAACTGAAAACAACTGGCCCACTAAATCTTTGATCCTAGAAAAGCAGCCCATGGGAAGAAAGTGGAAAAGAAATGGTCGATGGATTATTTACCATCAACACTGTAAGAAAAAAGTAAAAGAGAAAAAGTACTACTCTTCCCCACCTGAAAAATGACTAGATTTTTCTGTGAAGAAATCACAGTTTTAGTTCCTGCCTCTGACTCCTGGAGGGGAAAACAAACTACTTTCACAAAAGTAGAACATGGCCTAAGTATTCCACTTAAAAACAATAATATCGTTCAATGCCGGAGAGAAAAAGAAAGAAAGAAAGAAAAATTATCATATCAAAGTTACCAATTTAAGGGCCACGTAGGATCTAAAATTATGCTGTTTTATTAAAACCCCACATATTGGAACTTCAGAAATGTTCTACCCTTGTAGATATGAGTCTAACAAGTACTCTAAAAGAGAACAAATTATATGGAAGTGTTGGTTCCAAATTGCCTGAGTTTTTATTATGATATTGAAACTATTCCTGTCCCCTATGCCTGCACATCTTTTCAACTAGAGGATCCTGAATTATATCTATGCCCAGCATTCTGCCACCAGGCACTAAAAGTGGAACACAGGTTCTTAAATGTACTTTAAATAAACTACATACCAGTTCTGCTGGGACAAAACTTGGAAGGGTTCTACCAGCAGGAATAACTAATGATGCTGTGGTAAAAACAAAACAATTATTATGTATCAATTCAACTTCATCAACTTAATAAAATTGCTACTTATAGATTTTCTTAAAACCGAAAATATTTTCTACCACTAACAAGTTCGACCATGGTGAATTTATTGATTTCAAGAGAGGAAGAGTAGTTGTATTTTTTCCCCTCACAACTTTAAATAAAAACTTCACAACTAAATTACTTTATCAAAAGAGAATATCTCATTATAGTCAGGCACACTGTGCTTTTAGATCCATAACACAACATGTAGACTGTCCTGTCAGTCAATGTAGTATGAAATCTCTATATTATTCCATGGGGGAGAAAAAGCAATATTCGTTAAAGTAGCACATTTCTAAAAGACCATTTTGTTGATCAATGACATATAACCCAACATAAATCCATTCTAAATTTTATAGGTTCAAAATAAATTGCAATTCATTTCACAAAAAGTTATTTATAGTTCTTTGGCCAACTAAGCAAGCCCAGCTGTATGGTTTTAGGAACAGATGAATAAAAATACTTGCAATGAAACACCTTTGACTACTAAGGAAAGCAAATTCTCAGGAGAATTTGACTCAACCTGAATTAACGTTTCAATCACATATTATCTTTCCTTTTTTCTGATAATTGTTAACTATACCTGTATTTATATCTACAAGGCTAACCAAGGTTAAAATTTTAATACATCATTTAAAAATAAGTAGAAATGCCTGGCACTGGTGGCCCATGCTTGTAATACTAGCTATTCAGAAAGATGAGATCTGAGGATGATTGTTCAAAACTAGCTGGGGCAGAAAAATCTGTGAGACTCTTATCTCCGATTAAGCAGCAAAAAGCCAGATGTAGAGATGTGGCTCAAGTGGTGCAATGCTAAACTTGAGCAAAAAAACAAAACAGGCTACAAAGCAAGCCCCTGATTTCAAGCTCCAATACCAGCATACCACACACACACACACATATAAAGCCCAAATAATAAGTACAGTAGAAGGATCTCAGTGGTCAATATAACCATAAACCTTAAATTGTCAAGTTCACTGTATCCACCTGAACATGACAGAATTTTGTTTGCCTTTAATGAAACAAGAACTTTTTTAGTACTTTTTTAGTGTGTCTATGAGGCACATTTATGTTAGGACAATGTTTACCATGGCCTATTTCTCACAGAAAGAACTAAGGAGAATTGCTCCAAAGACCTGTTTCTGATGCTAAATTGGCTTCTCACACACAACAAACAGATCAGAGGAGCAAATTTTTTGGGGTGGGGAGGGGGAGTGGAGGTCTGTATGTGTCAATGCTAGTGCTTAAACTCAGGGCCTTGCCATCTAGAGCTTGGCTTTTTTTTTTTTTTTTGCTTCAGGATGGTGTTTTACCACTTGATTCACAAGCTCCACCTTCCAGCTTTTTTGGTGGTTACTTGGAGATAAGAGTCTCGAGATCTATCCTGCCTAGGCTGGCTTTGAACCTTGGATTTCAGTTTCCTGAGTAGCTAGGATTACAGTCACGAGCCACCAATGCCTGGCTGCAAGTATTTTTTTTTTAAACTATCCATTCTTCCCACAGTCAGACAAGGGAAGGGAGGCTGAAGATTGATGGTTAATGAAGCACAAAATTATTTTTATCCTCTGTTCATCTATGGCTTTGTTTATTAACAGTCATTCTTTTATAAAAGCTAAATTAGAAGAAAACAAAGCTGGAGTGGCAAGAACACAATGGTATTAGTCTCAATTAGCTGAAGTGAGCTAAGTTTAAGTGGCTACAGCTAAGCCACAGCCTGAGAGAAAACAAAAATCCGTTAACACGGCTCTGAAGCAATTAAATGAAATTTCCTGAAGAAAAATAGCAACAACCTTCTTTAAAACACTTCGTAATAAATCCTAACAGATAACTCTCTATATTTAAAGAAATCAAACAGAGCTATAAGAGAACTTTTAAAGTTTCTTTATAGATACTAGAATAAAAGCACTGAACTAAACAAGTTGTATAATCAAAAATTCCATGCCGTTCTTAATTTTGATACTAAATCCACAAGTTATAAGTTTCACTTATACATATTCACAAGCTGTATATATCACTAACAATGCCTGAAACACTTTTTAATACCAACTTGGTTTTAAACTAAATAAATTTTAACTAAATAGGTGTTTTCATTCAAACTAAAAGCATTAAAACTTTAATTTCCTGTATATATGCTAGGTATCTTAAATTCAAAAACAAATTTTATAAAATAGGAAAAACTCAATCCTGCAAATGCAATTTTAAAATTTGGTAATGTGCCAAGTGTTGGTGGCTCCACCTACAATCCTAGGTACTTGGGAGCCTGAAATTAAGGTTCAAAGCCAACCTAATAAGACAAATCTCTGAGACTCTTATCTCCAAAACACCAGGGAGAAAAAAGCCAGGAAGTAGAGGAATAGTTCAAATAGTAGAGTATCAGCAATGAGTAGTCCTGAGTTCAAATTCCTGAGTTCAAGCGCCAGGACTGGCAAGAAGAAAAAGTTAGATTATCTGTATTTGCCAATGACATGATCCAAAGCATAGAATGCCCCCCAAAGACTACATACACATAAGGTTTAAACTAGTAAAAAGGTTTACTAAAGCTGTAGGATTCAAAATCAGCACCTGAAGCTCAGTATACAATATAACATCCTATCTGAAAAAGAAATCAAGGAAATGATCTCATTTCTGATAACATCTAAAGATTCTCTCAAATTCAAGGAGGTAAAAGTTTTGAATCTCTGGTCAGAAATCTAGACAACAATGAAACAAATTTAAGAAGACAAAAAAGAAACAAAAAGATATTCCAGGTTTTTTTATTGAAATAACTAATATTAAGATGTCTATTCTACCCAAAGATATACACAGATACAACACAATCTCTATCAACATTCTGATTGTATTCTTCACCAAAATAGAAAATTTGTAAAACTAATATAAAACAGCAAAAAAAATTAGGTAGCCAAAGCAATTCAGAATGAAAACAAAGTTGGAGGCATATTTCCTGATTTAAAATTGTATTAAAGATGGTTGCTAGTGGCTCATGCTGTAATTCTAGCTACTCAGGAGACTGAGATCTGAGGACTGCAGTTCAAAGACAGCCCAGACAGAAAAGTCCACGAGAGTCTTATCTCCAATTAAACACCAGAAAGCTGGAAGTGGTTCAAATAGTAGAGCACTAGACTAGAGCACCTGAGATGGTGTCCAGGCCCTGAGATCAAGCCCACAACTGTCATACGAAAAAATGAAAAGAAAATTATGTTACAATTCGCAGTGATCTGAATGCTTGTAGTCCCCTCTACTTAGGCTGCTGAAGTAGGAAGATCACTTGAGTCCAGGAGTTTTAAGGCCACCTTGGATAACATAGCAAGAGTATTTCAAAATATAAACAATATTACAAAGCTATAGGAATCAAAACAGTTGCTACTGAAATCAAAATACATAAACTAGTGGAATAGAATAGAGACCAGAAATGAACTCAAAACACATGGAAAACTAATTTTTAACAGAAAAGATAGTTTCTTTTTTAAAAAAAAATGGTACTAAGACAACTGGATATCTTCCTGTAAAATAAAATTGAATCCTTATGTACCACACACACACACACACACACACGTGCATTCATGCACTCTACTCTCAAGAGGAATAAAATACCTAAAGAATACTAGATCTGACACTGCAAACTTCTAGAAGAACAAAGGGGAAAAACCTACTTGGAGATTAGCTTCAGCATGGATTTTTTTTTTGAGGGGGAAGGAGGGGAGCATATCAAAACTCAGGCTACAAAACAAAAATAAATAGGACTTGTGTTAGTCAAACTTTTGGTTGCTCTTTGAAATACCTAAGAAGAACACAACTTAATAGACTTGGGGGTCACAGTTTTAATCCATGGTCACTAAGCCCTATTACTTTAAGTCTGAGGCATGACTGAGCATCATGGCAGACAGGCGGTGATGGACCACAGGTGCTTACTTCATCACAGACAGGAAGCAAAGAGGAGTACACACATGCTAGTGCTAGCTAGGGAGCATCCTCTTTCTTCCCCTTCTTTGACAGTACCCCCACATTCAAGGTGAGTCTTCCTCCCTTAGTTAACCCTCTCTGGAAATGTGGACATCCCCAGAGCTGTGTTCTATCCATCTCTTAAGTTTCTCTCCATCCAATCAAGTTGACAAATAAAAGTAACTGTCATAAGACTACATCAAACTAAAAAGCTTTCTGCATAGCAAAGGAAACAATCAACGAAATTAAAAGTCAGCCTATAGACTGGAGAAGTTACTTGCAAATCATACATCTGCTAAAAGGTTAGTATCTAAAACATACAAAGAATTTATACAGTTCAGTTCAGGAACAGAGAAACAACCCATTTAAAACGTGAGCAAAAAGATCTGGATAGACATTTTTCCAAGAAGACATAAAGATGGTCAATAGGGATATACAAAAGAGCTTGATATCACTAATGTAATGGAAACTACAATGTAATTCATTTACCTGGAAAAATGATAAATCAAAGAGGCAAGCAATGACATGTGGCTGCTGAGTACAGAGGGAAAAGACAATCTTTATAAACTGTGGATGAAAATGTAGAAGAGAACCATGCAGCTATTGTGGAAAGCAGTATAGAAGATCCTAGACATTTTAAAATTTTAAAAATTAAAAAAACTACCATATGACCAACAATCTTTATGATGTGTATGTAACTCATAGGATATTAAATCCCTACCACAAACAGGTATCCACATTTCCATGTTCACTGAAGCATTATTTACAGTAGCCAATACATAGGAACAAACACATAGAATGAATCGTGAAAGTGTAGCTGGATGCTGGTGGCTATTTGGGGGACTGAGAATGGAAGGATCATAGACTGGGACCATCCCAGGCAGAAAAACTCTCAAGATTTCAAAAGCTTCAAAAGGTGTCAAAAACACTCATGATTTCAGGCCACCAAGGCAATAAAAGCCCATGAGAATCCATCTCCACAGAGGGCAGCTGGACAGGGGAGTATGTGCTTGTTATCCAGACACTCTGGGAATCACAGCAACTGAGGGACGCATCCGGGTGGGAAGTGAAATTCCATCCTAATGAGCTAGAAGCATGGATGGAGATATGGCTCAGTGGTAGAGTGCCTGCCTTTATTTAAATCTCATACCATCCCCACCACCACTGCCAACACCGCCAAGAGAAAAGACAGGTGAGAGAGGCAGGGAGAAACAAGGTAGGTAGGTAGGTAGGTAGGTAGGTAGATGATAGATAGATAGATAGATAGATAGATAGATAGATAGATAGATAGATAGATAGATAGATAGATAGATAGATAAAGAGAGGCGGGGAGAAACGTGACAGAGACAGAGAGAGAGAGAGAGAGAGGCGGGGGAGAAACGTGATAGATAGATAGATAGATAGATAGATAGATAGATAGATAGATAGATAGATAGATAGATAGATAGATAGATAGATAGATAGATATCATTATTAGATTATTATTCAGTCCACCCTTTGCCATGCCACAACAGGAATAAATCTGAAGGACTTTATGCTAAGTGAAATGTGCCGGTCAGAAAGAAAAAATGTTGCATGATCTCACTTGTATGTCAAATAGCAGAAACTGGGATGATATGGGCCAAAGGACACAAAGTAGCAGCTATGTAGGATGAGTAAATCTAGAAGTCAAATAAATGTACTACATGAGGACTGTACTTGATATTATGCTATACTTTTTGCTAAGAGTATATTGGAATGGTTAACTCCATGAGATAAGCTGATTTGCTTGACTAAAGAAATCTTTATATGTCTATCAAAACATCATTCTGTCTACCTTAAATATATAGTGGACTTTAAATTAAAAATAGGTATGAGGCTACTGGGGGCAGGGGGGGAGGAACCCAGCCTTAGGCTCATTGAAGCCAGTCCAGGCAAAAGGATGAGATTCTGTCTGAAATAAACAGAGTAGAAAATGGCTAGGGGCATGGCTCAAGTGGTATAACACTAGTGTAGCAAGCTCGAGGCCCCGAGTTGGATTCCCAGAATTGCAAAAGAAAAAAAGCTGTGAGAATCCAATTGTTTGTATTAAACCAGACATCAACTAGATTATAAGAAAAAGAAAGCAGTTCCACTCTTCTCGCAAATACATTTTGTTCTGGAAAATAGTTACTTCCCCAAATGCTGTATATTAACATATAATTTGATTTTTAAATTAATAAACATCTTGTAAGATTTTTTTGTTTTAATTTCTACTCTGTTAAGAGACTTATAATCCACATTTTATAAAGCTTCCTCAAGAGTATGATGAAGACTTGAGAATAAAAAAATGTAGAGGACAGATGATGGGAGGATATTACTAAACACATGAATAATACAGCCCCAAAAAAACCCACAATGGAGAAAACAAGTTTTAAAAGTGGAACAGACAAAGGCAAATGACTTATTCAATTGCAGATTTAATTTGGACTCTTTATCAAAAGAAATAAAAAGATTGTAGAAGTTTATTTTAATCAGGCACTTTTAAACATACTATGAGAAGATAATTAAGAAGTGCTTCAATTTTATGAGGCTATTTACTTCAAGAATCCCATTGTAGAGTACCCAGAAATGAAGACAGATTAGAACGAGGTCTACAATGCACTTTTAAAGGATATAGTAACTCCTCTTAAACCGGCTCATTACAAATCAAGTAGAAGAGAATAAGGGGAAAGACTGTCTTATTTTAAATGTAATTATTTCTATTATTCTAACTTCTAAAACATAGAATAAAAATGAGGTGTTGAGTGAAACCAATGCCATACATTAGTTGCCAGACTATTCTGTGATTTAAATCACTGGTAATATTACCATCTTGCGGGCAAAATGAAGTATTGCAATACTGAATGACAAAGAATCTGAGAAGTGTTAACATAGCTTTTCATAAAAGACAATTAAACAGGCAGCCGCCTGCGTGGCTCAGACTTGTCATCTTAAGTATTTGAGAAGCTGAGAACAGGATCAGCTTTACAAGTCTGAAGGTAAAGGTTCAAGAATAGCCCAAGCAGAAAAGTCCACAAGACTCTTCAGTCCACAGCTGGGCATCGATGGTGACAAACACCTGTCATCCTAGTTACATAAAACACTAAGATCAGATGACCCTTGTTCCAGGCCAGCCCTGAATAGAAAAGTGTATGAGATTTCAGTACAATGGAAGAAACTAAGCTGTAAAGGCATGCGCCTGTTATCTCCTATATGGTAGGAAGCCTAAAGCAGACATGATAGTCTGAACATGCACCTGGGCAGGAAATGAGACCTCCTCTCAAAAATAACTAGTGCCAAAAAAGGGTCAGAGGAGGGGCTCAGTGGTAGAGCACCTGCCTAGCAAGTATGACACCTGGAGTTTGAACCCCAATATTGCCACACACACACAAAAAAAGAAGACAGTCAAGTTATTTATTTCTCCTCTCTACCCACCACATCCTCTCTTGTTAACTCCATGTAAAACAAACCTTCAGAGTTATCTATTTTTTAATGGAAAAAATTTAAAGTCCCAAAGAATGTTCCATAGATGAGTATAAATGGGGTATCCTGGTAAAATACAAATGAACCAGGCCCCGAGAGGGTGCGATCTCAAGAGGTTGAGATCTGAGGATCATGGTTCAAAGCCAGCCAGAGCAGAAAGTCTGTGAGACTCTTATCTCTAATTAACTACCAAAAAAAAAAAAGTGAGAAATGTCACTGTGGCTCAAAGTGGTAGAATGCTAGCCTTAAACACAAAGGTTTAGGGACAGTGCCCAGGCCTTGAGTTCAAGCTCCAGGAATGACACAAAAATAAAACTAATACAAATGAAAGCATAGCCAATGAGCAATAAGTAATGAAAAATGCTTCAATGTGACAAGTGAACAATTAAAACTGCCATGACTAATTCTTGAAAACAAAATTTTATTTTAAAAGCAAGTATTAGATAAAACTTGTGCATAACAATTACCTATTGTTAATTTATATCATTTTTAGAAGCTATCATTTCTGCCAAACTTAAATTCTTCCATCTTGTAATAGAGGAGCAACTCCCATGCTATCTCCTCTTCACCTAAGCCTATGTAATTTTCATGTAAATTTTCACTAGCATACAATGAACAAACTACTTATTAACAACAATCTAATCCAAAATCTGTCCTCCCTCCTTGAAGACATTACTCTTAGTATAAAGATTCTAACAATCAGAAAAGAGGAATAAAAGCTAGAAAGACAAAATATCTGTTTATCTTCTGATAGCTAGTCTTTTCTAGTTTAAATTGCATATACAATATGAACAAATATTTCCCTTAAAAGCAGAAGTTGCCAGATGCCACTGGCTCACACCTATAATCCTAGCTACTTAGGAGATTTGAGGATTGCCAATTCAAAACAAGGGCAGGAAAGTCTGAGAGACTTTTATCTCCAAATAGCCATCAAAAAGCTGGAAGGGGAGCTGTAGTTAAAGTGGCAGAGCCCCAATCTGGAGCAGAAAAAGCTAAGGGATTGTGTCCAGGTCTTGAGTTCAAGCACTAGTACTGACGCATACACCCACCTGCACTTGCACGCACGCACGCATGCACACACACACACACACACACACACAATCAGGTCTATATTGAATAAGTCTAAGAGAAAAGAAAATATGCATTTGGTCAAGATCTTGTCACTATTTTAATTAACTAAAACAGCATGGTAGCTTGAAGAATCTCCATATTCTCTCTCACTCTACATTTTGCCAATACAACAGGTTTAGAATATACACGGGGAATAAGAGAGTGAATACACAGGTACTGTCCCCCCCATGGTATAACCTGTTTTCACTGTATTTGATGTTAGAATAATTTGTGGAGAGGAAGGGAAAAAACAAATTGTTTAAATAGGGATACAGGTGGACCCATTGCAACAATGAGATGTACAAGTCGTTATGTAAAAAATGAACTTTACAACTTTGGCGTGGGAGGGGGGAAGGGGATGAGATGGGAAGGGATGGGAAGGGGAAACAAAGGAGGAGGCAACAATGCTTGATAAGAAATGTACTCATTACCTACCCATGTAATTGTAACCTCTCTGTAAGGTATTCTCACAATAAAAAAAAGTACACAGGCACTCACCTTTCCCCTTCCCTCTGATACTTAACCACAGTGGCTCACTTACTTCCCAACCAAATCCACTCCAAATCTCCAAAAGAACCTATAATATTCATTTCTCTAAAATAAGGCTTTGCCACCTTTGTGGAATCTAATATTATTTTTGAGTAAGCTTAAATAACCTGAGGGGGGTTTATCAATAATTATAAGACATGGTGACTCACAGTGTGTTCATTTCATGGAAATTTTCGTGAGGTTCAAGCCCACTCACTTTAAGAACATAGTCCTGATTAAAAAACACTACCAAAGAAGAATTGGTTCTGAGGATGTAGATGAAACTCATATATATTTGTTTTAGCCAACCTGTGGGTTGCAACGTTTGGTGAAAGTTGTGTGGCATTTGAAGAGTGAACAAAGGTGAATGGATGTTATTTCTGAAGAAGTCTTCTGTTGCTTTAGATTGCAAAACTTTGGTTTCCCAGAGCTGAAAACAAAACATAACAAGTTAAAAAAACAAAACAAAAACAAACACCACTGCCAGACACCAGTGAATCACATCTGTAATCCTAGCTACTTAAGCAATGAATACAGGAAAGATGGTGGTGGTTCCAGGCCAGCCCCAGAAAAAGTTTGTAAGATCCCATCTCAACCAATAGCCCAGGCATGGTAGCATGCACCTGCCATGCCAGCTGTGTGGAAAGCTGAGATTGAGAGGACTATGTTGCCAAACCAGCACAGGCAAGTAAGTTCTTGAGATCCCATTCCAAGGAGACAAAAAACTGGATGTGTTAACAATGCACCTGTCACCCCAGCTACAGCAGGAAACATAAATAGAAAAATTCAAGTCTAGGCCGGTCCAGACAAAGAGAAAATATTCAAAAACAACCAGAGCAAAAATTTCTAGAGGCATGGCTCAAGTGGTAAAGTACCTGCACAGCAAGCACAAAGCCTTCAGAGTTCAACTCCCAGTACCACTAAAAAAGCAAAAAAATTACTGAGATATTCCTATGGTTTTTAAGTCTTTTAAACTAAATTCCCCCTGCCAGGTACTGGTGGCTCACACCTGTTATCCTAGCTACTCGGGAGGCTGAGATCTGAGGATCACGGTTCAAAGCCAGCCCAGGCAGGAAAGTCCGTGAGACTCTTATCTCCAAATAATCACCAGAAAAATGGAAGTGGTGCTGTGGCTCAAGTGGTAGAGCACTAGCCTTGAGCTGGGACAGCATGCAGGCCCAGAGTTCAAGCACCACAAATGACAAAAAAAAAAAAAAACCTAGGGCTGGGAAGGTGGCTCCGTGGTAGAGTGCTTGCCTTGCATGCATGAGGCCCTGGGTTCAATTCCTCAGCACCACATAAGCAGAAAAAGCCAGAAGTGGCGCTGTGGCTCAAGTGGTAGAATGCTAGGCTTGAGCTGAGGAGCTGAAGGACAGCACCCAGGCCCAGAGCTCAGGCCCCATGGCTGGCAAAAAAAAAAACTAAATTCCCAACTGATAGCACAAAAAATATACTTATATAATTGAAAAGATTAGAACCACAGTTTATCTGTTTTCCTAGACTGAAAAGACAGGGAAACTAGATTTGTCTACAAACCTGCTTCAAGTCTTTTAAAACTTGTTCTTCGATGCCTTCTTCGGCAAATAGTTCCCGCACTCCTTCAATTACATCTTCAATTACAGATCTGTAGAGTTTGGGCTTTAGACAAACAATCGTTAATTTTTTTTAATTCTCAAATTTGAAGGTATTTCACCTTAAAAGATAGTCGAGGGATGGAAAGGTGGCTCAGTGGTAGAGTGCTTGCCTTGCATGCATGAGCTCCTGTGTTCGATTCCTCAGCACCACATAAGCAGAAAAAGCCGGAAGTGGCACCGTGGCTCAAGTGGTAGAATGCTAGCCTTGAGCTGAAGATCTGAGGGACAGTGCCCAGGCCCAGAGTTCAAGCCCCACAACTGACACAAAGAAAAAAGATAGTCCAGTGCCTACTACTCAAGAGGCTAAGATCTAAAGATTGCAGTTCATAGCCAGCCAAGGCAGAGCAGAGCTGTGCCTAAAGTAGTAGAGTGCTACCTTGAGCAAAAAAAGCTCAGGGACTGTGCCCAGACCCTGAGGTCAAACCCCAAGACTGGCACAGAAAAAGAAAAAGGACATGTATACTTTCTAATATTATCATTTAAAACAAAACACAGTAAGAATTTTCATTAAGTACATCCTGTTCACAGGATAGCATTAGCTATCTGTAAACTGTGTTAGCTTCAAATCCCTGGTCTCAGGTACAATCCCTTCCTATTTCCAGGGTCAAATCTGTAACTACAACAAAATATGGAATAATCCTATAAAAAGGTTCATGGCTATGTTTATGTTACTTAGCTTGTATCAGAATTTTCTCTTCCTACTCCCTTTTAAAAGGGAGATTAACTTAAGAAACCTTGAATAACCTTCTACTTTCAATTTACCTTATACTCAAAGTAGCCACTAATCATGAACTACCAGGGTGCCCTATCTTAATTTCCAAAAGTAAATAAATTACAAATCTTAAGACTATGATACCCAAAGCCTGTCCTATTTGGAAAATACGTGTGGTCAAAAGTTGTGAACCACTGTCAAGGAAAGCTCCATCAAAATGGGTTTCCTAGAACAGAAATCAAGGGCATAAACTTAGCCCTTCCACAAGGTGTATATCAATCATAGAGACAAAGATAAAATCCTAAAATACTTCCTGGTAAAAACATAGCAGGACATAAAATTCAGTAGATTTCTATGAGGCTAAACATTGCTTATACCGACAAAACAAGAAGCATATGAAGTCATTCGGTCTTGTAAGTCTATGTAAAATGGGCTTCACTCAATCCCAAATGTTGTGTGTGACAATACTGATGGAGTGACAGGCCCCCTGGTAAAAAAAATAAAAATAAAAAAATAACAGCTAAGTAGGAATTTAGTGGAGTTGCTCTCACTTCAAATTGCTTAATCAGGCCAAAATGAAAATTCTCATACCCATAAAATACTCTCACTCCAAAAAAACAGCTAAATTTTAAACTAATCCTTTTAAAGATCCAGAGTAAGCCTCTGAATAGGCCAATCAGCAGTATTTAAATAATATGTTACTCACAAGCATATCCATTAAGACTAAGTGCTCCTAGATGAGTTGCTTCTTCTAAAACAGTTTATCCTGATAAAGGCATTCTAAATTGATGCTTCAGTGTTAATCCCAACTAGTGTGATCACACTTAGAGCCAGAGGGAAAAAAAACTCCCAGGGATAAAAAAACATCTTTAAGATCCACCCTCAAGAGTGTATACTGGCAGCAGTCAAAAAGAATCCATTAGAACACAATTTTTCAAAAGCAAAATAGGTATCAAATGTACTTTTTTTGGTAGGACTACAGTTGAGACATTCTATTGCTTTCCCTATCTCTTATCTTTATTAAAAACTATACATAGTCCCAAAGTCCATCTTAGCTTCTCTAAAAGAAGACAATTTCCTTGGAGTTCACAATCAATCATGTAAATTGATATATTATGTAAGCTTCCAGGCAGGTATGAGTATTTTACATTTCATAAAATACATGATCAGAAAATAGATACATTAAAATAGCATGTCTCTAAAACATGGAATCATTTATGCTTTATTATTTATTTATTTATTTATTTATTATTTATGCTTTATTATTTATCATTATATTTTTTCATATATACATATGAAAAAAATTAAAGCAATTTTCTAGACAAGTACATTGTCCTGAAAATATGAGTCTGGTGGTCATTCTTTAATTCAGATTTTTAAGCCTGAGGAAGTTTTCACAAGTGCCTTTTAGTTAGTTTGAACATCCGCACTGTGTGGTTGAGGGGGGCAAAGTTTGTGAGTTGTACACTTACGCATTAAGTGTTAAAGGATGATGGGAAAGAGAAGGAATGGTTAGGGCAACACTAACACTACTTGCTAAGGTAACAAGATCATGTTACCCATTATTTCAGGTTATAAACAATATAGTTTGAATCAACAATGCTCATACTAAAATCAATCATTAGAACTGGGGCTGGCTGTGATGGGCCACCCCTGTAATCCCAGCTTTGAAGAGGCTGAGGCAAGAAGATTACAAGTTCAAGGCCAGCCTGGAGCTACACTGTATCTGAGGCTACTTTGTGTGACCCTGTCTCAAGACAATAGAATCAGAGTACAAATGAGCTTGGGAATTTTCTACACACACGGGAAATCACCAGGGTTGAGGTGATTTCCACCTCTAAGACACTCTCCAAACCTTAACCCACACCCTGACTCTGGGTAGGGAGGACGTGTGTTCCTCCAGCTAGGCCCAATGTCCGGCCCTCATGAGCTTGCCCAACAGAGGGGTGACAAAAAGGTTTCTTAAAGTCTGTTATGTGCCACAGAAGGGTAAATGGATGTGTGGGGTTCAAATGTTTGTGAGCTCAGAGTCCCAGTTGCGCCCTGTGCCGGGGACTGGGGTCTCTCTTACCACTGGATTGAAGTAGGCCATGACAGCGGCTCCAGCCCTTCGCGCCTGCGCAGTGTGCAGTGAGCGGCTGGCGGAGCGCTTTTTGAACGGCGCCAGTGTTGCCCTAGCAACCACCTGGACGCCAGAGGGAGGGCGGGAAGAGCGAGGCCGGTGAATTGGATGGGGTTAACTGTGGGCATGGTCGGGATGGAAGAGAGGGTGGCTGGCCTGAGAAGCAAGCCTGCTGAAATGGAAGGGCCTAACACACGTGTAGCCCTTTCCAGGGCAGGGGAAGGGCTTCTGCTCCCTTCACCTGTGAGTTGGAAGTCTAAGCACACTGGGAGAGACAATGCAGAGGCCCCTCTCAACAGCAGCTTTGAAAGATGGAAGAAGGAAGTCGACGGGTGGGTTCTGCCTTTGCCAATTTTCATTCTTGCTCCTGAACCCCACTCGCAGCTGCACTCCTTATTGTTATATAAAAATATAACGAGGGTCACACTCTTCTAACGAGTGGGCAGCAGCCAACACAGCTTTTCCTAAGGATCCTATTAAACATGCAAATGAGAGGGGAAACGCGTGAACTGTGGGGGAGGGGTGGAGAGAGAAGCCACATTACATGCATGTATGGAAATACCACACTGAAACACCTTTGTACAATTAATACATGATTTAAAAATGTACATGATCAAGCTGGAGGACAGGGGCTCTTGCTTGTAATCCAGGCTATTCAGGAGACTGAGATCTGAGGATTCTGGTTCAAAGTCAGCATGGGCAGGAAAGACCTGAGCCTCTTTTTTCTCCAATTAAGCAGCAAAAAGCAGGAAGGGCAGGTGTGACTCCAGTGGTAGGTAGAGTGCCAGCTGTGAGCAAAAAAGCTAAGGGACATGGCCCAGGCCCTGAATTCAAGCCCCAGCAAACACACACACATACACACACAAAGTTAAGCTTCCACCTACACACAGTGAATCAGAAACTCAGAAGAAGAATGTAACAATAATCTCAACCTGCTTTCCAGGTGCTTCTCACAGTGTTAAAAGGAGACCCAACTGTCCTAAGACAAAGATTCTCAATTTAAGGTATAAGTTGAATATCTATATACATATAGATATATATAAATCGTCTGATGGTTTTTTCTTAATTAAATGTAATTTTCTATTATCTTTAAATAATTGTGGTATCAATGCAGCATAATACCATATGTGTAATACCATGCATCTTGATCAGTGCTGAAGGGCTTCTTGATCAGTGCTGAAGGGCTTTTAAAATGGTATGAATCACATTCCAAAGAACCTGATTCTAATCCGCAACAAATGTTGGAGAACCACTATTTAAATAAAGCCAGTTTGCCAATACCATTCAGGCTCATTTTCCTCTGCACATTGACATCACCATCTTTTGACTTGCAATGATTTTTCTCCCTGTCTTGAAAGTTAGAACCTAGAGGAGCAGATCATACCTGGCGAAGGCCAAGACAGGTAGAAGCCTAGGTAGATTAGTGGCAGAGAAAAGGAACACAACTTTCTTCTGCACTCTTCTGCACTCTACTGCTTAAACAGCCTTTCTAGGTGTTGACCCAAGGAGAAGGTTATTTGATCATTTTAAAATTTAAAATTGGCTTCTTACTTACTTTTGCCTATCAGGGTAGTGGAATTATTATATTCTACTACTCTGTATTTGCTTGCCTAGCTCAGGTACCCTGTGGCTTCTAAGTTTCAAGCAGCTGATTCAGATAATATCCTTTAAAAAGACTTTTACAGGAAGCTGAGAAGTTTGTATGGTAATTTTTAATGGTTATGTCTCTCTCCCTGGCAATTTACTACCAGGAGTAGTCCAATGACTTATCTTTCACCTAAAATAGAAAAGCTGTAAGCATTGATTCCCTGTGATATTATAAAAATCCAATTAAATTATTCAAGCTGGGAAATAAGAAAGCTGAAAAGCCACTTGTTTTCCACCTTTTTCATGGCAAGGTTTTAAATTTTCATTCCTAAATGCATAGGATTGGTAATCATCTAACATTTTGTGGCAGCCTATTGCTGTGTTGTACTTTATTATATATTATACCTTTCTGAAGGCTAAGCTGTAGCGCGTATATACTTTTGAAATTATATTTGGACCTTTATAGACATAAAAAGTGTGAGTAATGGTTCAATTGTTATTGCTCAGTTAGTGCACTTAGCATACTCAGGTTACAGGAAAGTTATGCAATGTCGGCAGAGAGATTTCAGCTATTTTCTTTTTTCCCCCTGGGGGTCTGTCTGAATGGTCACTGGTAGGTTTTCTGGAGTTTCTTCTCAATAATAGACAATGACTACTAAAGGAAACATTCTGTAACCCAAATTCTGGGCTATCTTTTTTATTGAGTTTTTATTCTTAGTATAAATGTGATTATAAAAGGATTAGAATTCTATAAATCAGGTAAGGAGTACATTTCTTTTTGGACAATGCCACCCCTTCCCTTGCACTCTCCCAGTTTTTTAAAGGTATCTTAAAGTGTAGTTATTTCATATCAAAACACACATGTAGTGAAGTCTTGGTCCCAATATAGCAGTGTGCAGAGATGGAAGAATCTAGGAGGTGATTTGGATTATGAAGGTTCTGATATCATCATAGAATCCATTGATGGATTCATAGCTTAACTTACATACCATTGGGAGGTGGTAGAAGCTATGGTGTGGGGGAAGTGGGACAAAATGGGCCACTGGAGGCAAGCCCTTGAGGAATACATTTTTTTCCTACCCTCCCTTTTGCTCTCTGGCCACCACAAGGTGAGCATCTTTGTTCTGCTATGTTCTTCCCCCATGACGCTCTACCTCCCCACAGGCCCACAATGGTGCAGCCAAAGACTATGGACCAAAACCTCTGCCACTGTGAACCAAAATAAACTATTCCTCCTTTAAATTGATGCTCTTATTTTGTCATAACAGAATCCTAACACATGGGAGAATCTAGGTTGTATATCTGCTTTAAACCTTTAGTAGCCACCTTCCAAGATGGCGCCCAACTTCATCCTAGATGCCTACTCACAGACTGGATTTTTCCCCTCCCACATTGTTCTATGGTTTATCTGAGTGGATGGTAGAAAGAAGTAGAGGAAATGCTTTCCACTTCTACGATTGTTACAAATTGATGTGAGCTGTCTCTTTTCTCTCAGGTCACTTACCTTGGAAGAAGCCAACTGTTTGGGGGAAGAAGCCAACTGTTTGGGGGAAAGCAGGCTATAAGAACCAAACACCAAAGGCAGAAGGCACTGAAAGACTGAAGAAAGAAGTAGGAAAATCCAAGATTGTACAGAGAGCAATTTAGGAAAAACTTGGGGGGGGGCAAAAAAAAGTGAGTGGCAGGTATTAGACAAAAGGGTGTCCACATACCACAGTGGGAGAAAGGAGTTTAGAAGCATAGCTAAACAAAAGTGGGCCATGGCCAGCTGAAATACATGGGTTTTCTCAAATTGACATGTCATATCAGTTAAGAAAGATGAGTAAGCCTGATATTAGACAGCTCTCACATCTGACTTTCAGCTTAAACACACTCTCTTTTATGCATTTTTTTTGGTCGGTCATGGGGCTTGAACTCTGGGCTTGGGCGCTGTCCCTCAGCTCTTCAGCTCAAGGTGAGCGTTCTACCACTTGAGCTACAGTGCCACTTAAACACACTCTCACAAGAGACCTGGACCGTAACCCTAGAGCCCTAGAGCCAACGCCCCGCCCCTAAAGCACCTCCTAGATGTCTGTTACTCAGATAGTGTTAGAAATAATACATATTTATCATTTAACGTGGGTAAATGGTAAGGTACTCATTCTCTGCTTGGTCTGTAACTACAAGGAAGCTTGCTTTCCTTCACTGTAATCTCAGTATTTAAAGTTTCTCTAGTACTCTCTGTCATTGGTCACCGGGGTATTTTAAAAGGAGATAAAGGAATCTTTATAGACTGATGTTTGATAGATTCGACCCAAGATTATCATGAAACAAGCACACTGTTACAGTTCTGTAATAGTGACATTTCTTTAGCCATTTTTTCAAACTCAAGAGAAAAGTGTGTTACATACACAAAGCACTTTTGATGGTAAAATCAAGATCCCCAAACCTCAGTGACACCATTTTATGAGTGACTATTTTTTATGTTAGTAAACAGAGAATTTTTTTTAAAAAAAGGAATGCTGAGCTTTCGTCTTTCTTTGAGTACTAGCGTTGAAATTATACTGCACAAAAGGATAAAGCTCTTCCTTTCACAGATCAGAGCCACAGATTTTTCACTTATCCCTGGTTTGTTTAGAGACTCAAATCTATCCTTAATACATTGTGGGTAATCAAGACCAGCTTTTGAAACAGTTAAGCAAATCTTAATAATCAGATTAATTCCTTTGCATCCTGTATGTTCTCATTATTTTTGCCTGGAAATTTTCTCTGATATTATTTCAGGAAGTAAAGAGATAATTGCACTTTGTTTATTTGTGAAAATGCAATGTCTAAAAATAATCCCTTTCTTCGATAAGAAAGTAAGAAATAAATGTCAGGGGCAGCACATGATCTTTTACATATTAAACTGCACATTAAAGTACCGGGTGTTTCAGTAACTATATAGATTCTAAATAATACATTTATCTGTAATAAAAATGTGAGTTAGTCTTTAGGCATTAGGCTTCAGGCAGCAAATATTCATAATTAGTTTTGGAGCATTCTGTAATACACTAAACCCGGCAATATTATATTTCTCTGCCTGTATTTCATCCCTCACATCTTCCAGGAAATGAAAATCCAGTTCGTCTCTGCCTTTCCCTGTAACTTGGAAGTGGTTACAATGTTGGCAGTTGTGATTTATTTATTCTCTGTGCTTTTGTAATGTTGTTCATGTTCTAATACAACTCCAAACCAACTTACATTGTTTGAACATCAGATACTGTTCCATCATCATGAATCCTTCCCCAAACCCAAGTAGGATTTTGGTTAAAGTGACCATATGACACAATGCTATGATCAAATGATGGCCTTATCACGCAATGGAACCCTGTTAACCTGTCCATTCTTGTCTGTGTTGAAATGCCTTACTATTCAAATGGTATATATGTCATGTACGTTACTGATAATTATTAATTCAAGGGAAAATACACAAGATGACATCAAACACAATTTCATCATCATTATTGGTAGGGTTTTTTAACATTCTCAGTGGGGGGCTTGATAAAGATTTAGTAGTTAAAGCATTTTCATTTCTCTACTCATAATGTGTATAATTATACAGAAACATGAAATATTAGCAAGGATAATGTTTGTTGTCTCTGGTTAATTATCAAACCAGAATCTCCACCTAGAAAAGACAAAGGTGAAGACAAATAATAGGAGCCTAAAGCTATGTGCTAGAGAGACTCAATCAGCTTTATTCTTGCTGGGCTTTTCTTCCTTGCTAATTTTTCTCATTTTTTTATGAATGAAAAATAATTGTATTTTCAATATTCTATATTATTATTTCAGTCAGAAACAACATTGGCTAAACATATTTCTTCATAGTCCTGTACTAAGAACAAAGGAAAGTTCTAGACATTATATAAGAAGACTATAAAAGGTGGGAAGAAGCCAACATACCACTTAGGAAGCTCACAAGCCTAAGAGGTACAGAGAAGTTTTCTTTTTGCCTCATCTATCTCAGGCTGGATGCTGGAGAAACTGGAATCCAGCAATCACTCTTGGTCATAGAGAAGAAAAGATCCAACAAAATCCTATCTCAAATGAAAGGATCAAAAAATAGGAATTGAAAACAGGAATCCTCCATACCAACAACACAAACACAAGGGGCCCACTCAGAACCTCTTTGTATCTATGGGTAATTGCGTTTTCTTTTGGCTTTCTAAGTTGGAAATGTCCTCATCCCATAAAGTTAATATACTGTGATTTATTCAGTTCTAGTCATTTTTCTCCTAAGTGTAGTGCCTAGTATTACCTGGCCAGATAAAGAGAATCCAAATGAGTAAAGGAGCTTGTTTTTTGGAAGTGCTTCATCTATCTACAGAGAGAAATTAAAAATCATGCCTAAAAATTCACCCTTAGAAATCTATTTTATTTTTTAATTTTTAAAACCTAATGTGAGACTCATGTGCATGGAATTAAATTTTATTATTTAATTTTTTATTGTGAAAATACTGTACAGAGGGGTTACAATTACGTGGGCAAGATAATGAGTACATTTCTTATCAAGCATTGCAGCCTCCTCCATTGTTTCCCCTTTTATTCATTTTCTATGGAAGTTTAAACATTGTACATGATAAGACATTTTTTGTTTTAGTGTGTGTTGTTACTGAATGATGTACTCCCCATCCCAAGTCAACCATGAGTAAAAAATTACCATAAAGAGATGGAGGGGAGGGAGGGGGGAGAAGGAGAGAAATTTCTAATATTCACTTGCATAATTCCTTATTGCAAATGTTTTTCATTTGAAATTACATTTCATCCTTATGAAGACTGGTGAAGAAACTTAAGTACTTCAGGTTGTTTCCCATAGCCTGCTATATAGCTAAACAATAGTTACAAAACATCACTAGCAGGAGACATGAAAAATAGCACTTAGTGTTACAGTGTAGATGGGAGATGGCTCCACAGGCTCATGTGTTGAGTACTTTGTCCCCAGCTGGTGGCATTACCTTAGAACATTCTTGAAACTTTAGCAAGTGAAGCCTAATTAGAGGAAGTAGGTCACGACTTGGGAGCCTCTACCTTGTCCTGAGACCCTTCCCCATGTCGCTCTCCTTCCTGTCTTCCATGAAGTGTATACGCTGACCATCGTGATGTCTGCCCAAGAGTATTGGAGGGTAGGAGCCAGCATGAAATGAATCTGCTGAAACCCTCATCCAGTATGAACAATCCCTTTCCTAAGTTGTTTCTGTCATGTATTTGATCACAGCCGCAAAAGTGACACTAATCCGCTTACTTTATCAAATTTGGTGTATTCAAAGAGAAAAGATGGTCCTTGGCTGCTCACTGGGGCCAAAAAAGCTAAATGTGCTTCCTCTCCTCTGCCAGCATCTTGCAAAGCAAGAGGAGATTTTGTTTTCATCTTTTTAACCCCTTGAAAATGCATGTGAGGGTGGTTAGCAAGGGAACACACATTGGTAACCATAGTGTGACAGAGTTTAACATTCTTCAAGACTATGGCTGTGTATTATTCACTCTTATCTGTCTCCTGGGTTTCTAGCATAGTACCTCATATGTGGAAAATACTCATTACATGCTTTTGATTTGAATTTATAGCTAAACCATGACAAAAAAATGGAATTTTCATCTATGTGGAAGGGAAAAACCTAGGAACTAAAACGTAACTCTCCATGGGAGAAATAGTTCATTGATTTAAATTCATCCTATCATTCATTCATGTAATAATTTTTATTTAATGCATAGGTCATGAGCTCTGATCAAGGGATCAACCCTGAACATTCAGCCATACCACTACCACCCATCTATTTTGTTCCTTGGGCCTTGTCAAGTCACTAGGGCAGAGCCACACCAATCAAAATCATAGACCGGATAAGGTGAAAGAAAAATACACAAGTAAGAACAATGTTACCACATTATGACTATTTATGAGGTGCCCCTAACTCAAATGGGAGGCCCAGGCAAGGTTTTATAGAGCAGAACCCCAAAGCTGAATGTAAAAGACCTGGAGAGGGAGCTGGAAGCATGCTTCAGGTAAACGCTAGAGTATCCAAAGCCCAAGGCTTGAGGACATGGTGGGTGAGAGGAAGGAGAGCAAGGAGTTCCATTTGGCCAGAGGACAGAGAACAAACCAAGCTGTAACACACACTAAGGCTGTGTCCCACACGCACTGCAGCATGGAGGGTAGTGTGGAGGATGGCCACCGGGAAGGCATTTCACTGTGTCTTTAAGATTTCTGCAGTACAGAATGCACAGTTCTATTCAGAAAGCCTGCAGCAGAGACAAAAACACCATGACTTAAGTAACTGATGTCAATCATATGAAGCCAACAAAGAAGAGGAGGAGATATAGGGGAAAAGGGGCATCCACTGATGGAGGAAAAAGGCAATAAAAAAAAGGCAGCTACAAACATCATCTAGTTCACAATTTTACCCAAGGCCATCTCTGGTCCCAGAGCAAGTTTAATATAGAATTTGTCCTTTTCCACAATGAGTACTTAGCAAAGCCTTTGAAAAGTGTTTCAGAATATCTCAAAATTATCCACTGGAGAGGCAGACTCTTGGCATTTAACAATGCCACTGTTCTGAGATGCTCTTTCCTTGTCCTTTTCATGGTGCTTGAGGACCTTTGGGTGGAATTCTCTCTGAACGGTGTGAAAAATATCAAAATAAAACTCTATAGAAAAGGACGAGCACAGCAGCTAGTCGCTTCCTTCTCCTTCTGCCCCCCCACCACCCTCCCACCGCCCCTCACAGGTCTGTGGCAGCTCTCAGAGATAAAAGGCAGAAAAGGAGACTGAAATCTAGAGTGTTCACAATGGGTTTCCCAAATCAGAGCTCCCTGAGCCATTTATTCCCTATTAGGGGGATGGATAATCTCAGTCGGAAAAAAAAAAGTCACAAGAATATCCATGTGTAGGTCTATGTAGCTGATATTTCAAGCATTCATTCCAGGGAAAAGTATAGACTGAGAGAGATGAGCAAAGTCTTCAAGAATGGGAAATTAAAGTCAGACAGTCGTAAAGTGTTCTTAAAGAAATTGATGAAAAAACTCCTAATCGAATTCCACCTTTGGAAAAGGAACTAAGAAATAATAACCCCATGGATGGTCAGGCATCCAGACATCTGTAGCCAGGCAGTGGGCCTTCCTCCTGATTCGTGATGAGCTCTCTTCTGAGTCAGCCCCTCCACCAGCAGCCCTCGCCCCATCTCCTCCTGTCTACTCACAGACATAGCCCTGGAAATTGCCTCTTTCTCCTTGGCATCATTAACTTGCCTCTCACCAAAGGATCACATGCATCCATCCTGCACTCTGTGGTGTACCAAGGCTCAAAGCATAGAATTGAAACACAATAACAAA
Source organism: Dipodomys ordii (assembly GCF_000151885.1). Classification (NCBI taxonomy): domain Eukaryota; kingdom Metazoa; phylum Chordata; class Mammalia; order Rodentia; family Heteromyidae; genus Dipodomys; species Dipodomys ordii. Next base: position 8,723,735 of record NW_012267253.1, on the reverse strand, counting down.
GCAAGGGAAAATCAGTCCACAGGTGACCAGCCAATGATCAACATTGCTGACATTTCTAAGCAACGTCTACAATAAACCACCCCCCACCTCTCTTCTATTTCCTTCTATATACTCGCTGTAATAATTACTGAAAGATTCAGGTCAGTGTATTCTAGTTTCTCAGTACTGAATTGTATTTACATGGATATTAATCTGGCTGGTTATCCTGTTAGACCCCTGATATGTGGACTTAAATCCATGGCATACAGCTCAGGAAACGGTAACAGTCCAGACGTTCAAACTTGTTGCATATGCAGTTGCTGTCGACTTCCCTTTTGGTCCTCCAGATTCTTGGATTTAAGCCATATGATTTATCATAAACAGTGATTGTAAGGGTGAAGAGATAGCTTAGCTTACTTTGATTCTGTCATTTTGTGTAACCATGTGCAATTTTTATTTGTGCTTTTAAATTGAAAAGAATGAAATGGGTTGTGAATTGCAAGCTATATTTTTGTTAGGTTTGATACCTTTATGCTACATTCTAGTAACACACACGTGCACGTGAGCACTGAGAATCATGGAATGAGGCTCTCATGCTGAACTCAGGGTCTCATTCTCTTGCTCAGCTTTTTTCATTCATGGCACTTTATTACTTGAACCGTGCTTCTGGCCTAGCTTTGTGCTGATTAACTAGAGATGGAGTCTCACAGATTTTTTTTTGTTTGCCTTAGGGGCTTGGAAACACAATACTTTGGATCTCAACTTGTCAGGTCGCTAGGATTACAGGCATCAACCACGGACATTCCACTAGAGTAACGATGTTTTTTAACTGAAGTCTATTCTTCTATTGTAATTGTGAATTGCTTTAATTGGTAGATTTTAAATGATTCCTTATCCAAAATTTGTTTTATGAGTGACATATACGATGTTGTGCTAACTACTTGGAGTGTCTCACCCCTTCAATAATGTCTCTACACTTTCTCAGACCCCAGATGAGAGGTATTGACTTCAGCTATTTGACTGGAAAATACATATGCACCTAAGTTTTAGTAATTTAGAGTTTGACAGATGCGTTGAGAGCAAGACAGCATTTTCAGACGCTTCTCAAAGAACAACGGGACCACACCCTGACAGCCACTGGCTAATCCCAGCAGCACATACTGCCACATTGGGCACCATTGCACCCAAGAACCCCACTTTAATTTGGGATTACTGTCCATGAGTTCTGCCTCCATTATAATTGAGCAGCTGAGCTGGTAGTGTAACTTAGTAACAGAGCCTTTGTCTAGCATGCCTTAAGCCCTGGGTTCAATCCCCAGCACTGCTAATTGAGCAACTTGACTTTGATCACTGTGAAACTCACTCACTTTATGGTCAATGTAATTTGTCTATCAGTGTGTACCCTATAAAATCTAAATATTGTGAAACTAAGAAAAAAAGAGTGTCTCTGTATACAAATAAGCCAGGTAATTCCTGAAATCTTAATTTGATAATCTCCTTAGTTCTACCTTCTTTTATAAGAAAAACAAAAAATCAAGAAAATAAGCCAAGCACTGGTGGCTCATGCCTAATTCTAACTACTCAGGAGGCTGGGATCTGGAGGATCAAGGTGTGAGGCCACCATGAGCTGAGCATAAAAGTGCAAGTGACCCCCATCTCCAAAATAGCCAGCAAAAATCCAAGCTGAAGGTGAAGTTTAAGAAGTAGAACACTGCTGGGTGGTGGTGCTCACACCCATAATCCTAGCTATTCAGAAGGCTGAGATCTGAGGATCACAGTTCAGAGCCAACCAGGACAGGAAAGTCTGTGAAATTCTTATCTCCAATTAACCACCAGAAAACCAGAAGTGGTGCTGTAGCTCAAGCTGTAGAGTGCTCGCCTTGAGCTGAAGAGCTGAGGGACAGCGCCAAAGCCCAGAGTTCAAGCCCCATGACTGACAAAAAAAAAAGAAGTAGAACACCAACCTAGCACGTATGAGGTCCTGAGTTCAAACCCCAGTACAGGGGGTAGAGGAAAAGAAAGAAAACTATTAAATATTAGCTTAGTAATATTAGCTTAGTAATATTAGCTTACTAGTGTGATATTTATTAGCTTAGTAATAAATATCACACTAGTAGTATGATTACCAGTTGTTTAAATTATACTTTTTACAAATAATTTTATTATATTAAATAATTTTATTATATTCAAATTCAAGTTGCTGGACACTTGCTATATAAAATATTACTATATCAAGAGCTGGGAAGGCGGCTCAGTGGTAGAGTGCTTGCCTCACATACATGAGGCCCTGGGTTTGATTTCTTAGCACCACATAGCAGAAAAAAAAAAAAAAGCTGGAAGTGGCGCTGTGGTTCAAGTGGTAGAGCGCTAGTCTTGAGCTGAAGAGCTGAGGGACAGCGCCCAGGCCCAGAGTTCAGGCCCCATGACCGACCAAAAAAAATTATTATATCAACTTGTAATAAAGAACTAAAATTCAAATATGTAAATATAAAAAACTATAAATTAATATTGTACTTTTTTAAAATCCTGCAACCGCTTCCTAATTACTTTGGATTTAATAGAAAACTCAAAAGTTATCACAGCAACATAGCACAACACTGACCCAGTGAAGCCCAATCAAGAAAATAAAAATTTAACAAAATAAGAAGTGGTCGCAACAATAGGTAAATTTGCCTTGAAATGTATCATAATCACAACAGCAAGCTTATGGTCCCTGAAAATTGTGAAGAAATACAAGCGGGCCCAACCAAACTACCCGTGTTAGATTGCACCTCGTTTTGTTAGCATAGACTGGAAGGAATCATTTTCTATGAGCAAAGACAACAGAAAGAGAAAAAAATAATTTATGCCAGTCCATTCCTGTAAAATAAAGCATAATCAGAATGAGGAAGAAAGAACTATAGAATCAAAAGCCCAAACTTAGGTTTTAGAAGGACAATAACCCAGTGCTAGTGGCTCATGCCTATAATTCTAGCTACTCAGGAGGCTGAGAGCTGAAGCATCAAAGTTCAAATCTAGCCATGCAGAAAAGTCCACAAGACGGCATCTGCACTAACCATCCATAAAGCCACACTGGTTGAGCACCAACCAAAATCAAGAAAAATGAGCTAGATTGGAAGGCCCTAAGTTTAAGTCTCTAGTACTAGCAAAAACAAAAACATCTCTATCAGTCATGGTCCTAGTGTTCACATTTATAGCAAAGTTCCTCAAAAGAGCTTAAGGGATGCATATCATGCTTAAAACACATTGATAGTTCTAGGCTAAAGACACTGGGGAAAGAACAGGCCTGGGAAGGCTGTGTGACCTCGGCCTCTCTACTTACAAACAGCTCATAAATCTTCCCATGAGCACAGTGCTCTCGCAGGAGAGAGCAGGAGGCAGGCCATATAAACCAATCTCCTACACTAACCCTTACCTTCCAATCATTTCCCAGTACATTGCCTGGAGAGTTCCCCACACCGACCCAAGCCCTTTCCTCTTGTCACTGCACCACGGTTTACCATTCCTTGTTTGAAGAAGTATGTAAGTCGTGCGGCATATGGCTTCTTGGGATTTTTATTTGCTTTGGAAGACATAGGTACCTGCAAAAATATTAAAATGTGTATGCCTTCCTCTTATGGGCTTTAATAGGCATCTTAAAGTTAACACATCCACACATGACTCAGATTTACTTCCCAAAAACATGTACCTGCAACTGTCTCCCCTACTCCATCAACAGTGCCTCCATCCTTGACTTCCTCAGGCCCCAAATCTGAAAAAGCATCTTTGGTTCCCTTCTTTCCCTCACATTCTACCTCCAAAACATGCATACATACATGCATGTATGCATGCATGCATATGTACATACATGCATACATACACATGTGTGTACATGTATACATACATCTCTGTGTCTCTCTCTGCCTCTGTCCCTGTCCCTGTCTGTCTCTGTCTGTCTCTGTCTCTCTGTCTCTCCCTCTCTCTCTGTCTCTCTGTCTCTCCCTCTCTCTCTGTCTCTCCCTCTCTCTCTGTCTCTATGTTTCTCCCTCTCTCTCCTCTCTCTGTCTCTCTCTCCCTCTCTCTCTCCTCTGTCTGCCTCTGTCTCTGTCTCTCTCGACCCCCTACATTTCAATTATGTTCTGAATCCACCCCACTTTTCATCTCCCATCACCAGGCCGGATACCCGCCACAACAGTCTCAATGTCCGCATCTTCACAAAGCTCACGGGATCAAATCTAACCACAGGGTAACAGATGGAAAAGCTGGAGGTGAGAGGCCATGATGGATGGGAATTGGCATCCTTTAAAGGAGGCTTGGGGCAGGGAGGGGATAGCCCCCCCCCATGAAGGAAAGGACCTTCTCAGATTGTGAACACCGGGCTCTTCAGAGGTGGGACTTCCAGCCTCCACCAGCGCTGTCTGTTCTTTACCATCCACCCAAGTCTAGGTGATGGTGGAGCCAGGGGACCAAGGGAACCAAGGGAGCCCACGTCCCAGCCACAATCTGAGATGCATCTTGTCATGCATAAAGTCCATGCCACTCCTGGCACACAAAGCCGCCTGAGGCGCCTACCTCTTTCTTATCTCAGCCTGAAGAGCCCTCCTGAGCTCCTCCCGGTCCAGCTCACCAGCTCTCCAGACTCCTCCTCCTCAACCTCCATCCCCCCAGCTCCAGCCAGCAGAGCCACACTGAGAGACTAGGCCAGGGCGGGCTAAGGCCTCATTCCAGCGCCTGTGTGCCGGCAGCGCCCTCTGCTGGACGCTCGCCTCCCTGCGGGGTCTGGGAGAGGGTCAGCTTAACTTGAGCCTGCCACTTGGTCACTTACTCTGCTTTATTTCTTCCGCGTAGCAATGACCACATATTGCTTATCTGTGTGTTGTCCGACTTCCTCCACTATTATGTCGCCTCTGCGAGAGCAGGAATGAGCAGGGTTTGTGGTTGCTTGTCTGCAGAGCCTAGAAAACACAGACATGATAAAGTCTTGACAAATGTTTGAATGACCAGAAAGATGATTAATTGCACTGATTCAGCATTTTCAAGTTATTCATAGTGGCAATCTATGGAAGGCTTAAGTAACTCTAGTTTAGTACTTCAGAATGTGGAAGATACTTTTAGGATATCTCAGAATACACCCCTAATCTTGCCCATAACAAAAATAGAATATTCTAAAGGGCTTTATGCTAGAATATCTACTCCGAAAAACCCTCTCTCTCTGTCTTTCTATCTGTCTCTATCTCTGTCTCTGTCTCTCTGTCTCTCTCTCTTCTTTCTCTCTTCCAGAAAGAGTTCTCTAAAAATTAGTTCATTATTACTTCCTAAGGACTAAAAGAGCAAAATGGCTCATTTCTGAATTCAGGAAGTATGAGATATTCTTCTACAAGAATATTTTTGTTTGTCCTTAACTATAAATCTGAACTACAATTCTAGAGTGGAGCTAATTTCTGGAGACCACACCAACCTCCAAACATGCCAAAATGAGATGGATTAATTATAACATTTTATAAATCTTTTTTAAATAAAAAGAGTGAGAATTATTAACTCATTCAACATTTTTTAATTCTGCAGAGAGAGAAGATGCTATTTTTCTCTCTTTAATAATTAGAAATGTTTAAAGATAAGCTTAATATTTAAACCTTTAGGATGTGTAAAATTGTATTCAACAGCATTTTTAGACCAGGCATTAAGAATACTTTAAAGGGTTTGTCTACTGTATTAATTTTAATCATGCTCCACTAGACTCACAATGCTTTGAAATGCTTTTTAAAATGCCCTCAAGATCTTTTATTAATCATAATACAAGCACCACCAAATTTAAAGGCTAAGGTTTCTGATACTGAGTAGCAGCAGCTTGCCTAAGAGCGCCCTCTTCTGTTATAACAGTGTATTGCAACTTACATTTCAATGGTGTCACCGCAATTGTGAAACAAAAAAGGGTTGTTGGGTTTTTTTTGCTGTGGGGGTGAGTTTCAACCCAGTCACAATCATGTTATTTAAATAGGCTAAATTTCTTCTTAACAACTGGTTTCTGCGCTAGTACAGATACAGGTAGGAGAATTCACAAATTTCAAAGTAGAATGGTGATTTGTCTTACCAAAGAAGTCTTATGGAAAAGAACTTTTACCTGCAAACTATGGGACAATTACACTGATCCATTCTCCTTCCCCTTAGAGGTGAGACATGATTTTAAAGGCATGTTACTTACAACTTTGCGTGTGTATGTATTTGACCAAACCTCTACTTTCAGCTTTTTAGTGATTGACTGGAGATAAGAATCTCATGGATTTTTCTGTCTTGAGCTGGCTTCAAGCTGTGATCCTTAGATCTCAGCCTCCTGAGTAGCTAGGATTATAGGTATGAGATGAATACAACTTTTTCCCCCCAGTCTTGGGGCTTGAACTCTGGGCTTGGGCACTGTCCCTGAGCTCCTTTTGCTCAAGGCTAGCACTCTGCCCCTTGAACCACAGCACCATTTCTGGCCTTTTCTGTGATTAATTGGAGATAAAGAGTCTCATGGACTTTCCTGCCCGGGCTGCCTTCTAACTGTGGCCCTCAGGTGTGGGCCTCCTGAGTAGCTAGGATTACCTACGTGAGCCACCAGCACCTGGCTGCATACAATTTTTATTTCTCTGGGGGAGGGGAGGTTGTTTGTGTTTTTAGAGGGTTTTGTTTTGTTTTGCTTTGTAAATCGATGATCTGCTTGCTAACTATCGTACTTTAAAAATTATGAACTGGGGATATAGTTTAGTAGTAAAGCAATTGTAAGGCCCTGAGTTCCATCCCCAGCACCACACAGACACAAAATTAATAGTCAAATTCCTATTTCAATGTCCTTAGTTCATATTACCCAGGGGACATGCACAAATAATGAGGTTGGTCCCATAAAATTCCATGCCAAGATCCATACAGACTGGCTATTACCAGATTCTCCTTGCCCTACATGCTAGATCGCTGGGTTGGGCATGAAGGTCCAGGGAATGGAGAGGGTGTAGGAGAGGTGACATAGAAGCCACGTGTCCACACAGGTGGGGAAGTCCAGGGGGACTTGAAACAGAACAAGAACCGGGTGACTAATGGGATGTGAAGAATGCTGTCCTGAATGTGATCAGTTTCTACCGCTTAATCCTTTTGTTTCCTGGAGGATAAGAACCAAGGGCTGGCACAGTACCTCAGGGCCTGGCCTCTCTGAAGGGCTAAGGCAGTTTTGAAATACTCATGTTAATAAAGGCAGGCACCAGTAATCCTAGCAATTCAGGAGGCTGAGATCTGAGGGCCACGGTTCAAAACCAGCCTGAGTAGAAAGTCTATGAGTCTCTTATTTCCAATTAACCACCAAAAAGCCAGAAACCAGGGTGAGGGTCGGGGGGAGCTTGTGGCTCATGGGGCAGAGCACCACCAGCTTTGAAAGAAAAAACCAAGTGAGGACATGAAGCCCTGAGTTCAATCCCAGTATCAACACACACATCCCTAAATAAATAAATAAATGATCATTTAATTCAACTGGAGAAAGGTTGGGAAAATGCAATCATAATACTCAACGACAGAGGTGTGAAAAGAGAACTATGTAAATGGAGGGCATGGGCAGGGTTGGGAGACTTGAGGGAGAAGGATGAAGAGGTTGGCCTAGATGGAGGTGCATAGCAGAAGAACAACCAAGGAGGGGGTGCTAATGCGCGACAAGAAATGTGCTCATTGTCTTACCCACATGACTGTAACCCCTCTGGAGGGCATCGTCACAATCAAAATGGGGGAATACCCACAAATGTCATTTTTCTTCTACAATGAAGGGTAGAAAGGTCAGTTTCATGAGGCTGGCGTCTTACCAGCACCAAGTTACCTTCACACAACAACCACCACACCACTTACACCTTCTCTAAATACATTCGACCACAGCTGGGTGACATAGTTTCCTGACATTTAGAAACTTTGCTTTTGCATGCACATTGATTATACTGCACAAGCTTCCAGTGCTGGGCAGTTCCAGCCGCCTGCAGACAGTCTGTCTGTGTTTAGGTTGGGAAAAATGGTGGAAGATTTTCAAGTCCTGTCTGGCTCACAACACCATTCCTTGTCTTTGAATTATTTTACAGATCGGTTAAAAAAAAAAAACACTGATCTTAATGCCCAGGATCCTTGTCAGCAGAAATGCAAATTAACCATGAGATTGGGAGGGATTGTCATTGCTCTGAGACTGGCTTGGGCCTATCTGCAGATTCATTTCAGAATTTCTTACTTTTTTTTCCTCTATGTATGCTCTGTCCTTTGAGTACTTGCAGTGGAGTTGTAATATCTTACCAGTCTCCTCATTAATTAATGAGTTAAATCCTTATTCACACATTCAACTCATCTCTCTATGAGTCATAGCGGTGTTATCTCTCAAAAATCATCCTATATGACATCATCAGCATTTCATAGTGGTATTTTTTATCCAGAATATGCCAAGATGCCACATTTAATGACTCCTTAATTGTATACATGAGAATGACAGAGAGGCAATTGTTTAAGGTTATTAAAATTGATTTCACACCTTTAAAAAAAATAGCCCCGGGTCTTACAAAAGAAGCTACAAGTCCACAGCACAGCAAGAATTATTTGAAATACATCTTTAATTTTAGGAAAAAATCAATATACAATCTACACAATATTTTGTTACATGGTTATTAAGGCTGAATCTGTTTTGTATTTGTATTGCTAGGACCCACGATCATATTTTGAATAAACCATTATAATGCTCATTGTGAAGGAAGGCCTTCTAACTCAGTTGATAAGAAAAAGGGCTGTCCTAGGCACAACTCCAGAATAAGAAAATACAGAACTCTTTTACATATATATATATATATATATCTCAGCCTCTTACATAGCTGGGATTAAGGCATGCACCACCAGCACCTGGCTCCTTTTGTCATACCTTCGTAAGTTGATACGCTCTTGTGATTCTCCTAGAAAAAAGGAAATGCTCTTAAACTCCTACTTACACAATTGATCCTGCAATGATCAACCCATGAATTAATTCGTTTGCACAAGTCCATGACCTTGGAAGCAGAAAGATAGCCATGACAGCAGGATGACTCGTCACTAACTGGTTACATGAGGGCAAGTTAGCTAGTGTCAAACTACTGACCCCAAACCGGTCCAACACATAAAGAAGTGAGCTCAACAGTCCTGGGGCTTGAACTCAGGGCCTTGGCTGTCCCTGAGTTTGTTTTGCTCAAAGTTAGAGTTCTACCACTTAAGCCACAGCTCTACTTCCAGCTTTTTCTTGGTCTACTGGAGATAATAGTCTCATGGACCTTCCTGCCCTGGCTGGCTTCGAACCAGAATCCTCAGATCTCAGCATCCTAAGTAGTTAGGATTACAGGTGTAAGCCACTGACACATGATTTCTATTTAAATGTTAAAAATAAAAATGATACATAGTTTAAAAAAAAGAAGTGAGCTCAATTACAATGCTAGAAATGAAGTATTTCTGCTTTACTCCCGCTTTCCCTCCCTCAAAAGCGGAGGTGTTTTTGAAGATCATTATTGACTTGCTGGCAAAAAGGATTCTCCTTCTTCCTCTGGAAGTCTGCATGGATCCTCCATGATTTTTTTCTTTTAGCGCTCAGTAGTTACGTTTGACCTCCTGCCATTTCTAAGGTCAGAAGAATTGTATTCAAAAGCCTCTCTTCCCTACACAGAATGTTAATTTCACACTAAGTAATGAATATTTAAGGTCCTAATAGATGAGTAAATTAACAATTATGTGGTGGCGCCCTGCGGTTCATCAACCTTCTGCAATAGGGCAAAAATCCAATGTGGGCCTCTGCCGGTCTTTGTTGCTGAATCTTGAGATGCTCCTCAAGGCTGGGTGGCTTGTCAGCAAAAGACTCTAGCAGTGAGGAGCCCACAGATGCCAGTGAGCCTGTGAAGCAGGAGGGGTGATTTGGTGAGCCCTTTGCTCTATTTCTCTTCAGTTCATCGGAATCAGACTGAGTTCTTTATGGGCAAGATGCCATAAAAGACACAGAGAGGAAAAGCTAACTTCCCCCGGCTTATACCATAGCATCCAATCGGACCCATCTCCCTATTTGTTCTAAACAGACTAAAGTCAGGGTGCTCATCTCAGATGATAAGGAAATGTGTGTGTGTGTGTGTGTGTGTGTGTGTGTGTGTGTGTGTGTGCACGCTCACCCGCCCTTACCGGAGCATGAAATCAGAGCCTTGAACTCTTACATAGCCTTTTCACTCAAAACTAGCATACTACCACTTGTGCTATACTTCCATTTCTGGTGTTTTGTTGGTTAATTGGAAATTAGAGTACCCAAGCTGGTTTTGAACCACCATCTTCAGACCTCAGCTTCCCTAGCAACTAACTAGGATTATAGGTATGAGCTGCCAAGAATTCTTCAAAATGACATACACACCAATTTGCCTTCCTGAACATCAACAGCAAGTCTCTAGCATATGGTATCAGATGGAGTTAAAAAGGGTACTATCGATTCATTTTTACCACTAGCTTTTCTATTCTGTGGCTTCACAGTAAAAAATTAAAAAAAAGAAAAGAAGAAGAAAAGCAATAAAATCTGCTGATTGATACAGACCATAAAAAAATGTTTGTTTTAATCTGTTATTGGAATAGATGAAAATGAAAGCAATACAATATTAAATAAAATGTATGAAATAAAACTCCATAGGCCAACAAAAATGTTAGTTGGAAGGACATAATGTCAGCTTCGACTCAAAAATAAATCTAGTAAATACAGAAAAATGTCTAGCAATTATATTTAAGACTAACCTAAGTTGAAGGTATATTAAAGACATTTTTTCAGGTGAAAAACACTCAGAACACATGAAGTTTAAACTTCTGACCTATCCCTATAAATATGAAATGGGAATTAACAGCAGAATGATACCTGCACATGTCACTGGTTTTCAATAGATGTTAAACAGTTACAATCACTTCTCTGATTTTGAAGAAAATCATCTCCCAAAAAGCTAGGTATAATAACCTGGCATTGGGGGTAGAAGGAGAAAAAGAAGAAAAAATAATAACCTGGCATCTCCCCACTTTACTTATCCTGAAAAGAAAACTACTCTAAATTAAGTAAAATTCACATAAAATCACATGATAGTAGCACTAACATAAAATAATCATCATATGATTTAGACTTCCACTCCAGAGAGCCTGGTATTCATTGCAAGTAATACTGTGTCAAAATCCATTCTAGAGTCTGAACTTTTAAAAAACAATATTCATCAACTTTAAAAATACATCTTTTATATACATAAATATTTTAACTCATGTCTGATGCTCTTGCTGCATTTTGAAAGGAATCCCACCCACCAGTATGTTTTAGTGGCTTGCATTAAAATCTGAAATACAGCCAGCCCTCACTTGCCAGTGTGCTCAGAGGAACAGAAACAAACAGAAACTACTCAGAGCCACAGGTAGAGACTCCCAAATCTCCATTTTCACTTATGGTTCCAACTCCAATCTCCACCTAGCCAGATTTCAGAGACAAGCAAGAGAGGGAATGAAATGTTTCCATGTGTCTCCTTTTGTTTGCTTTCCTCTGTGGTCCAGCTACTAAGACAACATGGAGGTAACCCAGAGAAGAGAACCAAGTCACTGAACGATCAAATCAGTTAACATGGCTCACAGACAGCAGCCAAGAGTCATACAAATTACAGACATGTTTTAGATCACAGCCCTAGGGAAAGACATATCACAAGTCCACACACAGCGCCGCTTCCATCACATGGTAGCAGACAGAAGCTTATCAGGGAGCGGCGCAGTTGACAATGGGTCATCGTCCTTGATTCCAACAACTCCTACTGTGCCACACAGCCACCAGCTTCATCTGGGTCTTCTCCATCAATTTTAATCCATTTCTTTTCTATTTCCACCTGTTAGACAGAGGCAAGACACAGGTAGCATTAGCAGAGGTAACACAACGCCAACCCCTCTTCTGTCCTATTTACACATGAGCCAAAGACCCTGTAGACACACACGTCCCTTCTGCCCTCACACATGCCCGCTCAGAACTGAGGTGCTCTGCTTCCTGATAGAGTCCGCCGATCCTTCCCTCCAAGGCCAAACCCAAACACTCCTGAGTCATAGTTTTGATCCAGATTTTTTTTATGTTTCTATCACAAATTTTTGTTACTTAAAACATGAATTCACACATGATATCAAAACATGAATTTTAATTTTGAGATGTTTGCTGTTAAGATATTGACAGATCTGGCTAGACAGGGAATCAGCAATTCCAAGGACATCAGAGATCCAGAGAGCATCTCTGGAAGGGAGAACACACTAAAAATTATGTCTAGGGCTGGGAAGGTGGCTCAGTGATAGAGTACTTGCCTTGCATGCATGAGGCTCTGGGTTTGATTCCTCAGCACCACATAAACAGAAAAAGCCAGAAGTGGCACTGTGGCTCAAGTGGTAGGGTGCTAGCCTTGAGCAAAAGAGGCTGAGGGACAGCACTCAGGCCCAGAGTTCAAGCCCTAGGACTGGCCAAAAAAAAATTTAAAATATGTCTAATTAACCTAGTTTATGGCTGGTAACCTGGGTGAGCCAAACTGTCTGCCTTCATCATTTCTTTTTTTTTTTTCTTTTTTTGTTGGTCGTGGGGCTTGAACTCTGGGCCTGGGCGCTGTCCCTCAGCTCTTCAGCTCAAGGCAAGCGCTCTACCACTTGAGCTACAGCACCACTTCCGGTTTTCTGGTGGTTTATTGGAGATAGGAGTCTCACAGTCTCTCCTGCCCGGGCTGGCTTTGAACCGAGATCCTCAGATCTCAGCCTCCTGAGTAGCTAGGATTACAGGCGTGAGCCACCAGCACCCGGCTTCATCATTTCTTTATATTGAACTCAGGGCTTCACACTCTTGCTTGTCTTTTTTCATGAAAGGCTGGCTGGCTCTCTACCACCTGAGTCACAGATCCCCTCTTCTTCCCCCTCCCCCTCCTGCTCCCCCTCCTGTTCCCCCTCCTCTTCCTCCTCCTCTTCCTCTTTTTCTTCTTTTTTGCTGGTTAACTGACTTTTCTGCCAAGCCTGACTTCAAACCATGACCCTCTGATCTCAGCCTCCTGAGTAGCAGGGATTATAGGTAGGAGCCACAGTGCCTATCCAGCTGCCTTCACTCTTTCTACGTGAAATGCAGTGTCAGCTCATCACGGAGGTCCTCCTGAGCCACACTAGATTTAAAAAAAAAAAAAAGACCTTGTCCCTTTTTATTCCCCTTTCAGAATTTGCCACTATTTGAAGTTCCGTTATTTGCTTATTACTTGTTTATTTCCCCCACCAGAAACTCCATAGGAGCATGAACTTTGTCTCTTGTGTACGGCTAGGTTCTCAAGCAGGATTACAGGAATGAGCCACCAGCAGCTCCCGCTACTGTGACATGCTCAGCAGATCTTGATTCAATGGGAAATAGCATTTTGGAACTGCCAACAGTTATCGACCAGCTAGTAAATGCAATCAAAACTGAAGATGCAGCCTGGTGCTGTGGTGCATTCTTGTAATCCACGCACTTAGAGGCTGGGGGAGAGGGATCACAAGTTTCAGGCCAGCTTAGACTACATATTAAAACCCTGTACTTAAAAAAATACATACTTTTTTTAAAAACCTAAAAAAAAACCAAAGAACAGCTGGGCGCTGGTTGCTCACACCTGTCATCCTAGCTACTAAGGAGGCTGAGATCTGAGGATCACGGTCCAAAGCCAGCCATATCTCCAATAAACTACCTGAGGGGCTGGGAAGGTGGTTCAGTGGTAGAGTGTTTTCTTGTATGCATAAGGTCCTGGGTTCAATTCCTCAGCACCACATGAACAGAAAAAGCCAGAAGTGGTGCAGTAGTTCAAGTGATAGAGTGCTAATCTTGAGCTGAAGAGCTGAAGGACAGTGCCCAAAGTTCAAGCCCCACGACTGACAAAAAAATAAAATAATAATAATAATAAAACAAAAGCAGCAACATATGTCACCATTTTCAGATTCTACAGGAAATACTGAACATACATTCTCCACATGTCTACCAACCTTGAAGAAGGAAATGTAAGTTTAGAGACAGGTGTAAGTGTAGGTCACTCTAGAATTCATCTAGCCCAAGTTGCCAGAGAGCTGACAGTGAACACTTAAAACCCTTACAATCATGTCACCAGCATGTCCCACAGGGGGCTCCACAGACCACCATGTGAGCACTTCCACATGTGTCCTCTGCCCCGCCCCCCCCCCAGACTCCTCAGTCAGTGAACTGGAGGAGGCTAGGTTGGGTACCCTAAACAACGCTCTTTATGGCAGGACTCCTCAGAGCTTTCATTTGATATTCATTTCATGCATGGCATTTCATGACCTAAGACACAGACATTTCCATAGAATATATTTGGGAAAATACTATTTGAACATGGTGATTTATATTATAAATGTGTGTATAAGACAGTGATTTGTTTTTAATGTGCTGGGTTTTGTTGTTGTTGTTGTTGAACACTGTATTAACTTTTCTTTGAATTCCTAAAGTCCATAGTGCCCATCAAGTTTCCATAGCTGGGATCTTTGAAATCATTTATCATCACAGAGAAAGAGGGGCAGGGGGCAGACTGAATGCCTGTGGCTCATGCCTGTAGTCCTAGCTACTCAATAGGATTGTGGTTCAAAGGCAGCCAGGCAAGAAAGTCCACAAGATGTTAATCCCCAATTCAGTACCAAAGAAATCAAGAAGTGGAGCTCTGGCTCAGGTGGTAAAGTACTAGCCTTGAGCCAAAAAGCTCAGGGATAGGGGCTGGGAATGTGGCTTAGTAGCAGAGTGCCTGCCTGATATACATGAAGCCCTTGGTTCAATTCCCCAGCACCACAAACAGAAAAAGCCAGAAGTGGTACTGTGGCTCCAGTGGTAGAGTGCTAGCCTTGAGCCAATGAAGCTCAGGGACAGTGCCCAGGCCCTGAGTTCAAGCCCCAGGACTTGCAATAATAATAATAATAATTTTTTGTAAAAGCCCGAGTTCAAGCCCCAGGGTTGAAGGACAGGGGGCACACTTAAAGGTGAGCCTGGGCCCAGCCGTGGACGCAAAGATGGACGCACCTGGAGGTTGAAGCAAGCCCGCTGCAGAACATGCTTCTGGGGCTGGATGTCACTCTCTACCCCGAGAGACTGGACCGCGGTCCTGGAGGCGTAAGTGTCAGGCATTGAAAACTGCACGGTAGCGAATGGATACCAATCCGAGGGGATTTCCTGGTCTGATCCAAGTTCAAGTTTGTACGACAGACAATGAGGATGATCTGGACCTGGAAGAAACAAAAAGCAAATGGTCAGTGTATTCCAATAGTGAGGTAGTGAGGGAAAGTTTGTCTTGAATACAACAGGCGCCAGTTAACTAGCAGAGAAACTGGCAAGCCCAGCAGCTGACAGCGTGCAGTCCCAGCCAGCCAGGTCATTACCTGCACAATCTCCCTGGAAATGGCTTTTCTGCCTTCTCTTCTTTTTATTTTTGTGCCAGTACTGGGGCTTAACTCAGGGCCTGAGCACTGTCCCTTGTTTGTTTGTTTTCTCACTCAAGGCTGATTCTCTACCATTTGAGCCACAGTTCCACTTCCAGCTTTTTGGTAGTTGATTGGAGCTAAGCGATTCTCAGACTTTCCTGCCCAGGCTGGCTTCAAATCTTTTTTTTTTATTATTATTGTGAAAATACCATACAGAGGGGTTACAATTACATAGACAAGATAGTGAGTATATTTCTTTTTTCTTTTTTGGTCGGTCATGGAGCTTGAACTCTGGGCTTGGGCGCTGTCCCTCAGCTCTTCAGTTCAAGGCAAGCACTTTACCGCTTGAGCCACAGTGCCACTTCCAGTTTTCTGGTGGTTTATTGGAGATAAGAGTCTCACGGACATTCCTTGCCAGGCTGGCTTTGAACCGCAATCCTCAGATCTCAGCCTCCTGAGTAGCGAGGATTACAGGCGTGAGCCACCGGCACCCAGCTCTGAGTACATTTCTTATCAAGCATTGTTGTCTCCTCCTTTGTTTCCCCATACCATTGACTTCAAATCTTGATCCTCAGATCTCAACCTCTTAAGTAGCTAGGATTACAGGTGCAAACCATCACTGAAATATGTTTTAATTACAAATATTATAAAGTTTTCGCTAATCACAATGAAAGATATTTGACTACAATGTGTTTCAGTCCTGCTGAACTCTCTTCTTTTTAAGAACACAGAATAAACTTTCATAATTCTCCATTGATTTTCCCTTTATAGATGATGCAAAAGTAACCTTCAAACTAAGTCATACTGATTTTTTAATTTGATATTTTTAAATTAAACATGCAATTGTATTACATTTCAGAAAATATTCCAAGCCAAAAATTCTGTTGTTGCTGTCTTTTTTCTTTTCTGTAGAACAGATGGCTTTTCACTATTGTCATTCTATGGTACTTCTGAAAATCTTTGATGGGAACAGATGTGCAGTATAGAGAAGGCATACTTATCTGAGTCTAATGTTTGCTCTCATTCCACTCAATTTGTTGTTACTGTGCACGTATATTCTACCAGGTTGGTCTCTGTGCCAGACCCAGAGATGCTGGCTATACTCCAAGATCTTAAGCAGGACATGGTTTGTGGTATATGTGTTCTATAAGGTAAAATTATTTCCATAGTAGTACCTTTATAAATGGCCCATGGGCTGGGTACTGGTGGTTCATGCCTGTAATCCTAGCTACTCAAGAGGCTGAGATCTCAGGATCACAGTTCAAAACTACTCTGAACAGGAAAGTCTGTGAGACTTTTATCTCCAATTAACCATCAAAAAGCCACTGGTGGAGATAACACTTACATGATAGAGTGTCAGCCTTGAGTGACAAGGCTAAAGGACATGAGTTCAAGCCCTAGTACCAACACACACACACACACACACACACACACACACACACATGAGAGAGAGAGAGAATTGACCCAGGCTTCTGTCACATTATTCACTGTATCTACACATCCTCTCTGGCCCTCTTTACTTAACTAAATGGATGAAATGGCAGTAGTTTCAAATGCCAGATAAACTAGTATACCACCACCATAAGATTTTCATCAGAGTATAGCTTTAGGCACCAAAACAGGAGTTTAAAGGATTTCACTTAATTCTTCAAAGATAAATCACCTTTCATTCTTTACAGCCCATTTCTTGTAGAGAGACTAATAGCATCTCAAGGCTGCAAAAGGCCTTAAGAAATCATCCGTCAATTAACCAACAGTTGCTCATTAGCCATCTCGGCTGCTTACATGGAGAAGAGGACAAAGGTGGTTGTGAGGGGCCCTCGGCCGCCCACATCACTGCAGGCGGCCACAGCTTCATTCACAGACACCCACCTAGTGTCCACCATCCATTATCCTTTCCAGACATCTAGATGCATCACAGGCATAGTAAACTCATTCACATCTAGTCCCAACACTTTCCAGGCCTGTTCCACAAACTTGGCCAGGCATGGTGGCCCTAAGTCTATTATCCTAGCTATTTGGGAGGTAGAGATCAGGGGATTCAAGGTTCAAGGCCAGCTCAGGTACAACAAGAAGTTTGTGAGACTCTATCTCAACAAATGGCTGGGACATGGAAGCACACACCTCTCATCCGTAGCAAATAGGGAATTAAAAGTAGGAGCCTCGCAGCCCAGTTCAGCCCAAGCATAAAGCAAGACTCTAACTTGAAAATAATCAATGCAAAAGGGGGCTGGAGGAGTGGCTAAAATAAGAGTCTCTCGCTAGCAAATATGATGCCCTGAGTTCAATCTCCACTATCACCATAAACAACAGAGAGGGGTGGGGAGGAAAGAAGGAAGGAAGGAAGGGAGGGAGGGAGGGAGGGAGGACAGTAGAACAGGAATTTGGGCCTACATGGCCCAGAGGCCAATCTCAGCACTTCTACATATTAGCTATGTGATTCTATGCAAGTTACTCACCTCTCTAAGCCTCACTTTCCTCATTGGAAATGATATTAACCTTGACTACACCAGGTTGCTTTGAGGGTTAACCAACCAGCCATACACACTGAGTTGTAAAATGTACTATATGATAAAGATATGTTGTACCTATGTCATATATGATTATCACATGCTATTTGATTTCAAATGCATTATTAATATCCTTTCTAATTTTGCTAGTAAAGAACTGTGACTTCTATAGGTGTATAATTTAAATCGATGTTGTAAGTAATTTAATGTCATATTCATGTTTTACAGGAAAAAAGTCGTGGAGAAGTTTTGCAGTGAAAATTGAAAAATCTGAAAAGGAAACAAAACATTTCTACTGATTTTCTTTTTTAAAAAAAGAGAGAAAGAGAAAGAAGAGAAGAGAAAAGACAAGAAGAGAAACTGGTGAGCAATAAGAGCCTTTTCACGTTTTCTGGACTGTCTTCCCAGTTTTTGAAAACTTTGAACTGCACTGAAGCAACTATTGTGGGTGTCCTTAATTCCACTAGGGGGCAGTCTCAAGCTTTGATGGTGTGATTCTCTCACCTCTTGGCTCTGGATGGGAAATACAAACCACAAATCTTAAATCCAACCCGTGGAAAGCCAAAATATTTCATGTCGGAAGCTGAATTGTTCAGAGTTGAAGGAAATGAACTACGGGAGACTGACACAGATGGGGGAGGAAAACAACCAAACTACAGAGGACAGACAGAAAAGTAGATAAAAGAGAAAATGACTGGAAAGTGATCCCCTTTCTAATTCTGGACCGTCATATATACCTCCTGTATATATACAAGACTCGTCACCTGTCCTCATTCTCCCTGCCAAGCCCTAAGCTCTCTGTCATCCTTCCTACCTTACTATGCATGAAGCCATGTTTGCTGCAAAGTATTAAAGGAGTACGAGGCAGTTAGCAAGCTTGAAGACACTGGAATGACCGGCAGCCCTTCCTGCCTGTCCTAGCGTCACAGCTCAGTGATCCCACCAATAGGAAAGATCAGGCCTGTCTTCACAAATCCCCACAAAGGAAGGCAAAGCCAACAATGTTTAGTAGTAAATGAGTTCACATGTTCCCTGTCACGATCCATGCTCAAAGTACTTTTCTTATAGTGCAGGCATTTCAGAAACCTCAAAAACTCTCAAACAGATAACATTTTAAAAGTACTTGGGTTTGAACTCAAGGATTCTGGCTTGGTAGGCAGGTGCTCTACTACCTGAACCATGTGTCTAGCCCCTTTTTGCATTGGTTAGTATGGTTCTAGGCCAACCTAGGCTGCAGTTGTCCTCCTATGCCCCTGGAGATGACAGGCATGTGCCACCAGGCTTTCCCTCCCTCACAGCTCACCACACCGAGTCATTGGTGGAGTCTCAAGGACTTTCATACCCAGGTTGGCTTTGAATCATGATATCCCAATCTCTACATCCCAAGTAGCTAGGATTACAGGCTTGTGCCACCACATCCAACCTGAACACCTTTTGAAAAATCCTTGGCTCTGTAAAATACACAATGACCTAAAATCATCTATAGAGAGACACAAGTTCTAGGGCTCACCAGTATAAGAGGGGTCCACAGGCTTACAGCAGCGCATGGTAGATCACAGTGGGTTCAGGGTCACCTATTGAATCACTGCTAAATCACATTCACAAGGTAATTCAAGGACACACTAAAGGTTAAAAAAAATTGACAGGAAGGGCAGAGATTGCCCCCTCCCACTTCCTCTGCTCACCCTGCTTCTCAATGGGAAATAGACGCAGCCAGCCCAGCATCTTTGTACTCTCTACCTGACCTCCTCAATCCCATAATGCAGCGGTCAGGACAGCGCTGAATGATTCAGGAAGTGTCCCACTCCCAGCCAATGAGAGCCTCCATTTCCAGATAAAACCCTACTGCCTTGTTTGTGGGCCTCTTCTCATTCTGTCTTTTGCAGCTCTGATTTGTTCAATATGTCTTCCCAGAAGTTTACTGAAATCCTTGCAAAACAATGTTCCTCAGTGAGCCTGGTACTGTGAAACTCTCCAGAAAGAATCTTTGGAGGCCAAGGCTAAGTGAAACCTACTTCTCCAGAACTATCGGTTCCCAGCATTGTTCTCAGAGAGCTCAAGTGCTGGGAAACACCCCTGGGAGGAGTTTGGCAGGCCTGTAGAAGACAGACACACTGCCCAGGGTGGGAGCATCTCTGCAGAGACCACACCAAGTGTGTCCCTGCACAACCAGCCAGTGGCTCTCAGTCTTAACTGCAGGAGTGGAAGAGCCTCTTACAAAGCCCTGAAGCTGGGCTTCACCTCCAATCTGATTGGCACAAAATGCAGAAAATTCAAAATGCAGAAGTGGCCTGACACTAGAGGCTCAGGTCTATAATCCTAGTTACTCAGGAAACTGAGATCTCAGAATCATGGTTCAAAGCCAACACTGGGCAGGAAAGGTCATGAGACTCTTATCTCCCATAAACAAGCAAAAAAGCAGGAAATAGATCTATGGTTCAAGTGGTAGAGTGCTAGCCTTGAGCAAAAGGAGCTCAGGGTAGCACTCGGGCCCTGCTTTTAAGCCCAAGGACTGGCAGAAAAGAGAAAGAGACAGAGAAAGAAAGGGAGAGAAATGGAGAGAAAGAGGAGAGAAAGAGAAGGAGAGAGGAAGAAAGGAAGGAAGGAAAGAAAGAAGGAAGGAAAGAAGGAAGGAAGGAAGGAAAAGATTATGCAGCAATGTCTCAGATTATTTTTTCTGGACTTTGTAATTTTTTATGTTTTTGTTTTTATTTATTTATTTGCTGGTTCTGGGGCTTGAATGCTGGGCCTGGGCACTATCCCTGAGCTTCTTTTGCTCAAAGCGAGCTCTCTACCACTTGAGCTACAGCACCATTTCCAGCTTTTTCTGTGATTAATTGGAGAAAAGAGTCTCATGGAGTTTCATGTCCTGGCTGGCTTCAAACTGCAATCCTCAGATCTCAGCCTCCTGAGTAGCTAGGACTACAGGTATGAGCCACCAGCGCCCGGTTGGACTTTGTAATATTTGCATATAATAAGATACTTTGGAGATGGGACCCAAGTCTAAATATAAATTTATTTATGCTTCATATTTTCCCTCTGCATACCTGAAAGGTAATTTTATACCATATGTTAAATACTTTTGTGAATAAAATAGTTTTCATGGTGTGGAATTTTCATCAGTCTACGATCAAAAAATGTTTGGAGAATTTCACAATTACAGATTTCCAATTCTGTGTGTGTGTGTGTGTGTGTGTGTGTGTGTGTATAGTAGTAGTAGTCATAGTAGTAGTAGTAGTAGTAACTAGTAGTAGTAGTGGTGGTGGTGGTGGTGGTGGTGGTGGGGCTCAACCTCATGGCCTGGGTGCTATCTAGTAGCTGTTTCACTCAAGGCTGTGCTCCACCACTTGAGCCATGCTATATTCCTAACTTTTTGGTGGTAATTGAAGATAAGAGTCGCATAGACTTTCCTTCAACCTGTAATCAATCCTCACATCTCAGCCTTTTGAATGGCCAGGATTATAGGCATGACCCCTGGACAACTGGCTGATTCCCAGTGTCTGTAGTGATGCTCAGCCAGTGTGTACAAAGCTTTCACGAGTAACATGCAGCCAGCACTAGGAAACAGACCTAATTTAACGGGTAAATATGAAAGCACCCCAGGCCATCTTCACTCTCCTGGGCAACTCTTTCTACCTTCTCGCTTACCCATACCCTGTCTTGAGGCCTCACTTCCTCTCTGCACAGGAGCTCAGGATCTTCAGCCTACCAAGCCTGCTTCTCCTACCTGCTGGCTCCTGTTTGTAGCTCAAGCTCCAGTCAGCCAAGACATGTTACACCAGCAAACTGCAAATCAGGAACAAGGAAACAGTCCAGTGTAGGGGACTAAAGTCCACTGGACCACTTCCTGTTCTAGATTACTCACAGACCATAAGAAAGGGCTCCTCACCCTGGTGACAGGGCAGTTCTCCTGGGGGAAGATTTATATCTCCACTTAACCATCAAAAAGCCAGTGGAGGTGTGACTCAAATGGTAGAGTTGCCAGCCTTAAGCAAAAAAAGCCAAGTGATGGTGTGAGGCCCTAAATTTAAGCCCTAGAACAATTCACACACACACACACACACACACACACACACACACACACACACAGAGCAAACAGCAAAACCTAAGGAGGCTAAATAGTGGCTGAAGTAAACTAAAAATCGTGTGCAAGACCCAGATGGTGAACCTTTAAAGATGAGTGAGGGAATCTAAACTACATTAGAAATGTTTTTAATATTTTAATATTAAAATATTTTAATATTAATATTTTATTAATATATTAATGAATATATTAGTATATTCATTAATATATTAATTAATTGATATTAATATTTTAATATTTGAGGTTGGCAGGTTGATATCACCAATTTTTCCTTGGTATCATCTTCCACAACAAATGCCTTGCCTCCGATGGCATAACTTATGCTATTAAAGAGACAGAAAAGTTCAACTTCTCTGCTAGAAGTAGACACCAGAGGACACAAAGCAGCTGTTTGGTTCAGTGTTCATATCCCACCCCCCTCTACATAAGTAAGGCCTCTGCTGATGAGTTACCATCAAACCCAAAAAGCATTTAAGCTACTTCCCCTAAAAGCCAACATAGGTGTGAGATATTTACTTGAATTTTTATCGGGAAGTCGATCTATCTTCCACACCACAGCCCGGTAGGCACTGTCATACTTTGCTGACCCCACAGTGACGAGAACAGCAGGTTCAGACTCAAGTTCATAGAAACCACCCAGACATGCCCGGCGGTTCATTTTGGCTTTCAAGGACTTCTGCCTCTGGAGGTTCATGGTCCAGAGGGCCTTGACCCACTGAGATGGGACAGGAAAGTGGATCGTGATATTGTCACAGTACCTCAAGGAATTGGCTTGGGATGGCCTCTGGGCCACTGGGGCCATATTGACAAAAGCCTGTAGTTCCACAGAAGCCCCCTGGACAACCACTGCAGACTTCAGAGAGAACGGAAGTTCGTCCCCCTCATAAAGACTCTTGAAACGCATCAGCTCAAATTTGCAGGCATCAAGAGGCATGAATTTAATGACTCTTGATTGCTCAAATTCTGAGGCTTTCACACACTTATGAAAATGGTAGTCGAGAATATGGATCCCCTTCTTTTCTGGGTCATTTTCAAAACTGTTCTCATCTTGTTTCTGCAGCTCAAGGTCATTCAGGGTTAAAAAGCATTCCATATTCCCATTCACAAAGCAGAGGCAAGAGATCTGAGTTATCACAGCACTTTCCACCAATTTCCCATCTTCTCTTGTGACTTTACCCCAGAAGTGATCCACAATTTCCAGGGAAATTTCCTGCTCCTCGTAGCTCTTCTTTGGTTTTGAAATAGCTGGTAGCTTCATCAGCTCCTCCTCCACAGTAGTGAGAAAGTCAAGGAAGTCCCGGTACTCTGTGGACCCCAACTTCAACATCTGCTCAATATCTGGCTCATGAACTATTTCTGTCTTAGAATGATATTTCCTTTTCTCTGTGTAGGACACATGCTCAATCTTCACAGTATGGATCTTTCCAGTCACACTAAAGTTCTCCACTTTAGGTTCTGACAGTCTGCAGTAAGGATCGAGCTGTAACTCTTTGAATGGTTTCTCCAACCCCTTCTCATAATACATTTGCAATATCCCTCCAGGTAACACTTTTAGAAAAATCGGTCCCCATTGCCGAGAAGACATCATGTTCTTCTTCTCAGGAATTCTCATCATGAAGGACCATCCGGCTTTTGGCTGACTCCTGAAGAGCATGTGGGGGATAAAGGAAGAATGTGGGTCTTCAACATCTACATCCTGTATAAACACATTTCCAAGAGGGTCTTGGTTCTCAGTTGATTGGAGATGTTCGAGCTTCTCACAGATGTAGTTGAGTGAACACTTATTTAGACTTTTTTGATCAATAGGCATCTCTTTGTCTCGTGATGAGAATGTCTTTCTGCTTCCTGAGGGGTCAAAAGTAACTTGAGAAGCACCACCTCCATCTTTCCAGAATGGATTTGAAAAAGCACAGTCCTCCCGAAAATACTGAAACTGGGGAGCATCGCTTTGGGACCCTAGGTGTTGGGCCTGCTGTGGGCTGGTTCTATCTGGAATGTCCACTCTGGGAGCTGGAAGCATACATGAGTGGTCAGGGGATATACAAGTTGGTGTCATAGGTGGTACAGAGGAACATGCTCCGACTGTTGTAGGAGGGCAAGAAGATTCTGGAATAGGGTACAGCACATGAGTCCCTGCTTTGGGGATGCCAGGAAACCCTGGGAAGTCTTTGGTAGGTGTAGAAAGAGGAGAATTACTAGGAGGTCCAGGACTGAAGTAAAAATCTACACTGGGAGAGGGAAGTGGGGTACTGCTGGTAGAGGAAGAGCCACTGGGAAATTCTCGAAGGCCAGGAAGGTTCAGCTTAAGTCCATTTGGTCTACAGACACCTTGGTTCTCTGAAGGAAAATTCTTTGGCTTTTGAGAAGATTGAAAAGCAGAGTCATCATCAAAGGTAACCCAACTTCCTGGGTTTGGAGTACACATTTTCAAGACCAGGATATGGTTTTGTCAAAGAATCAGATGTGTTGTTGTGTTGTTTCTGTTAAAGGAAAAAGAGAGGAGAAGAAGAACAATTTAAAAATCACAGCCTTTTGTTTTGAGAAAGACGAATATAAAAGCATATGCACTTACTGAGTGCAAAGAAACTGGTTTTTTATCATTCTTTTGATAGCTGAGAGATACAGAGATACAAAGAGAGACAAAGACAGAAACAGAGACAGAGACAGAGGTGAGGGGTAGGGGGAGGAATCCAACTATACTGATTACCAGAAACTCACTTTGAGTTTACAATTACACAGATGCTGACAGTGAAGAGATGGACAATAATATTTCCTGCAGCAGAAAGTCAAAACAGAGCAGAAGTGCTATAGTTCTAATCTGGAATATCTCACAAAGATGTACACGTGGAGGTGTAATCCTTACCTCTTCATGCAGTTAAGAGTTATAGAGTCTTTAGGAGGTGGGGCCTAGAGGAAGTTAGGTAACTGGGTGTGTGCACCCTTGAAGGAAAGTGTGGGATACAGCCTTTTCCTCTCTCTTTCACAACCAGCCATGAATTAGATGAATGGGCTTCTTCCTCCACATGTTTCCACCATGCTGTTCTGCCTTGCCATGGGCTCAAACAATGGACCAACCAACTAATCATGGACAGAAAACTATAAATCAAACTAAACCTTTTCTCTCCTTAAGTTGTTAACAGTAATAAAAAGTTAACTTACACAGGGACTATACTTACATCAGACAATATAAACTTTAAGTCAGAGCACCAAAATGTATGTACCAAACATTGACAGAAGTGAAGGAAGAAATAGATAGCTAAAAAATAAGAGCAGCTTTCAGTATCCCATTTTAATAACAGATACAACATCTAAATGGAAGATCATTTACTAGCTCAGGCCTATAATCCTAGCTACTCAGGAGGCTGAGATCTGAGGATCTCAAGTTTAGGTAGGAAAGTCCATGAGACTCTTATCATCAATTAAGCACCAAAAAAAAAGCTGGAAGTGATGCTGTGGCTCAAGTGGTACAGCACTAGTCTTGGGCAATAAAGCTCAGAGACTGTGCCTAGGCCCTGAGTTCAAGCTCCAGGACCAGCACACACACACAATAAAGGTAGGGGGAGGGGAAAAAAGCCACAGAGGACTTTAGTCCAAATGGCCAAAGGAGATTACCAGATGTATTGAATATTCTACCCAGCAGTAGCAGAATGAAATACACCCTCTCAAACATACCTAGAGCATTTCCCAAATAGATCATATAGGTCACAAAGCAAACCTTACATTTTGAAAACATAAAATCATACCTATTTTTTTGCCAATCACGTTAGAATAAACCTTAAAATTAACAGCAGTGAGAAAACTGGAAAATTCACAAATAAATAGAAATTAAATAACATGAAACTAAAATAATATATAAATAAACTGTAGTCACAATCATGTAGTCACATGATTACAATGAGGGTGGGGAAAATCAAAAGGTATTTTGAGAAAAAGGAAAAGGAAAATTCAATGTAACAAAAGTATGGTAAAAAACAATGCTAAGGAAGTTGATAGGTTTAAATGCCTACATTTAAAAAAAAAGAAAGTTTACAAAGAAATAATGTAGCTCTCTTACTTCAAAAACTAGGCAAAGAACAAACTAAGCTTTCAGTTAGTAAAAGTAATAATAACTAAAGCAGAAATAAATTAACCACAGAATAAAAAAGAACAATGAAAATGGATTCCATTTTTTTAAAAGACCAATACAATTGAACAAGCTTTAACTAGATGAAGAACTTAAAAAAGACTCAAAATCTAAATAAAAGATATTACAACTTGATGCTGTTTGGTAAGGGACTACTATGAATAATTATACACCAACAAATAAATTCCTAGCTGGGCACTGGTGGCTCATACCTGTAATCCTAGCTACTCAGGAGACTCAGATCTAAGGATCAAGGTTCAAAGCTAGCCTTGGCAAGAAAGTCTGTGAGACTCTTATCACCAACTAACCTCCATAGGTATGGAGCTGTGGCTCAAAGTGATAGAGTGCTAGCATTGGGCAAAAGAACTCAGGAAGAGTACCCAGGCCCTGAGTTCAAGCCCCATGACCAGACCCCACACCCACACCCACCCCAAAAAGAAAAAAGAAAGAAAACAAATTCCTAGAAACATACAACCTACCAATACTGAGTCATAAAGAAATAGAAAATCTAAACAGATAAATAACTAGAAGACAGAAATAGCAGTAAAAAAAAAAAAAATCATCCCACAAGGAATAACCAGGACCAGTTGGCTTCTCAGCAGAATTCTACAAAACATTCAAAAGGAATTCATGCTAATCTTTTTCAGACTCTTCTATTACCCAACTACCAAAGTTTATATAAGACTACACAAGAAAAGCAAACAACAAAAGAAAAACTGTAAGCCAATATCAATAACAACAAAAACAAGAGAAAAACTATAAGTCAATATCCTCCAATGAATATAAATGTAAAACTCCTCAAAAATATTTAAAAACTAAATTGAACAGCACATTAAAGTAGAATCGTAATGAAGTGGGATTTACTGCTGAAATGCAAGGATGGTTCAACAGTCAAAAGCCAATTTGTATACCACATTCACAGAATTAAGGCTAACATCCACATAGTCATATCAAAAGATACAGAAAAAAATCATTTAACATCCTTTCAAGACAAACAGGATGAAGACAATAAGAATAGAATAAAATTATTTCTATATAATTTCCACAGATTAAAAGTTCATTTCTTCCTCATGGTACAAGCCTCCATGGCCAGGAATGAGAAAGATGCTCACACTTGCCATGTTGTTCAGCACAGCAGCAGGACACAAAGCCAGACCAAATAGGTAAGAACAAGAAATAAAAGGCATCCAAATAGCTGGGCACTGGTGGCTGAGATCAGAGGATCAAGGTTCAAAGCGAGCCCACAGCCCAGGAAAGAAAGTCTGTGCGACTCTTATCTTCCATTAATCACCAAAAAAACCAGAAATGGAACTGTGGGTCAAAGTTGTAGAGGGCTAGTCTTGAGCAAAGAACCTCAGGGACAACACCCAGGCCCTGAGTTCAAACCTCATGACCAACAACAGCAACAAAAGATAGGCCTCCAAATGTAAAGGAAGTCTTAAACTCATGTCTCCTCACAGATGACTTGATTTTATACATATAAAAGTCTTTATGATTTTGCACACACACACACACACACACACACGAAGAAAAAAACTGTTAGAAATAAATAGCAAATTCAGCAAATCTGCAAGATATAAAATTACTGTACAAAAATATTTTTTGTCTCTATATACTAACAGCAAATCATCCAAGAAGGAAACAGGAATAAATATATCAAGGAGGTAGAGGAGTTATACACTGAAAACTACAAAGCATAGCTGAAAGAAACCTAGAAAAGCACAAGTAAATAAAAAGCCTTCCCTTGTTCATGGACTGTTAAAATATCTACACTACCCAATCTTGAAATTAAATATGATTCCTTCCAAAAGAAAACTGGATTTTTTTTTCAGAAATCCTAAAATTTCAGAATCCTAAAATTCATACTGAAGCGTAATAATTAGCCAAACCCAACTAGAGGACAAGAAAAATAGAATAAAGCTGAAGGCTTCATGCTTACTGACTTTAAAATAGATTATAAAACTAAGATAATCAGAATACAATGGTACTAGCACTTAGATAGACCAAATGAAGATAAATGAAATAAATCTAGGGTCAAATATACAATCAGATGATTACTGGCAAAGCTCCCAAATTACACAACAGGGAAAAGAGAGTTTCTTCAATAAAGAGACTGGTACTCAAGAAACTGAATTATCTACATGCAAAAGAATGAGATTGAACCCTTATCTTATACCACACACACACACACACACACCACTCAAAAGTAGATGGAAAAAAAAACTAAAGATGAAATGCAGCTCAGAATTACATGAGCTGTCGAACATGTGTTCAATCCCCAGCACTGCCAAAAGTAAAGCTCCCAAGGTGTAAAATTCACGCAAGAAAACATTTCAGTAGTGATTTTTTGGCTATGACACCAAACCACAAGCACCCAAAAACTAGACAAATGGGGTTCCACAAACTCCAAAACTTCTCACAGCAAAGGAACAATCAACAGGACTGAGAAGGAACCTACAGAATGAGAAGGAAAAAAAAGATTAATAACATATAAGAAACCCAATTCAATAATAAGAAAATAGTACAGGTGCCAGTGGTTTACACCTGTAATCTCAGTTACTCAGTAAGCTGAGATCTGAGGATCACAGTTTAAAGCTAGCCTGGGCAGGAATTAATTATCAAAAAATTAATCATCAAAAAACTAATCATCAAAAAAAAAGCCAGAAGTGGAAATGTGGCCCAAGCCCCAAGACTGGCACAAAAATAGTAATAATAATAAGAAAAAAAACAACTCTGCTGAAAATGGGTAAAGAACTTAGACAATTCTTCATGAATATGACGAGCTGTTCCACAGCACTTGCCATTAGGGAAATGCAAATCAAAGCCTAAGACATCCCCTCACACTTGCTAGAATGGCCATTATAAAACCAGACTGGTGTCTGATACCTGTAATCCTAAGAACTCAGGAGACTGAGCCAAACATTAAGCGGTAGAGCACTAGCCTTAAGAAAAAAAGGTCAAAGACAGAGCCTAGGCCCTGTGTTCAAGCCCCAAGACCAGCATAAAAGAATAAAATAAAAGAAACATAAATAAATACAGGAAAGTAACATATGTTGGAACTCTTGTGCACTGTTGCCAGAAATGTAAAATGCTACAACCACCACCATGCAAAATGATCCAGAAATTCCTCATAAAATTAATTAAATATAGAGCTGCTATAGGATCTAGAAATCTGTGTGGATCCAAAAGCAATTGAAAGCAGAGTTTTGTTTTTAATAGCACTGGTGTTTAGGGAGGGGCGGGTGTTGAACCCAGGACCTTTAGCATGCTAGGCCAACGCTCTCCAGCCTCAAAACAAGAATTGTGAAGAGATATCTGCATTCCCCTATTTTTTTGTACCATTCTTCACACTAGCCAGGAGGTGAGAACAACCTAAACTAGTACACTAAAGGGTGAAGAATTGCAGTATATGTGGATGAGGGAATATTATTTAGCCTTTAAAAAGGAAAGAAATTCTAAGAGGCAACAATACAATAAATCTTGAGCAGACTACGCTAGCCACAGGTAGACAAATCCTGGATGAGTACACTACTTATGGTGTCTATGGCAGATTCCTGGAGCAGGGAGTGAAGCAGTGATTGTCAGAACCTGGAGTCAGGGACAAATGTTCTGTGGGAAGAGAGTTTCAACCAAGCCAAGTGAGACATTTAAGAGATCTGCTTCATAAGGAGACATAGGTAATAAACTGCATTGGCCACGTAAAACTGTGGATTTACCACAAAAGAAAAACACAACTGTATTGCTTTATAATCAAATCTGTGTCAGTCTTGCTTTGGCTATTTTTGAGGTAGTCTTCCTTTTAGCCCAAGCCTATCTGGACAGCAACCCCGCTATTTTTGCTTTCTGAATAGCTGTGATGACAGATATGAACCATTGTGCCCATTTTTTTTTCTGTTGAAATTGGGTCTCACTAGCTTTTGTTCCTTGGGCTGACTTGGAACTGTGATCCTCCAGATCTCAGCCTCCTACGTAGCGGGGATGAGAGGTATGAGCCACCTCACCCAGTCTTTATTTGAGTGATTACTCAGTAGCCAGATTCCTTTAAAGCTATAGGAAATGCAAGAAGAAAAAAGGCAAAAACTCAATTTTACAGTGAACCATTCCCAGACCCTCAAATATGTGAGGTTTATTATAGTTAATAAGCATTTCAAAATTCATGACCTTATTTTTCAAGATGGGCTGTGAAATGCAAGTTATATTTCCTGCTTCCTAGCTAAAATACTTGAGGGTCTGCTTCATCACCCAAAGACTCCCAGCTGGTAAAAGGACTAAATCTGGATTTTCTGCAAAATAACAGCAATGAAGATCTAATTCACACACCATCAAATCCACCTTTTTCAAACACACACACACACACACACACACACACACACACACATATTCAGTGATTTTATATATACACACATATATATACATTTTATATATACACATATATAACACATATTCAGTGATTTTATATATTAACAGAGTTATACAGCCTTCACCACTATTTAATTCTGGAACATTCTCAGTACCCTCAAAAGGAGCCCTGTATCTACTAGTCACTCCCCAGTTTTTCTCCCGGGTCCTAGTAATCAGCAGTCTCTTTTCTGTCACTGTGAACTTGACAGGTCTGGCTGGCTCACGTAAGCGGAGCATGCAGCACAGCTTTGCGATCTGCTCCTCTCACACGCTCCTGGCATGGGTTTCAAGGCTCATCCCCACTGCGGAATTGTCGGTGCTGCACTCCTTTGTATGCACAAATTCCATTCCGTGTGGAGCCATACACCACATTCATCTACCCAGACGTCACTTGAGAATGCTTGGTTTGTTTCACTTGTTAGCTGTCATGAATAATGCTACTGTGAATATTTATTTCTGCCTAACTTCTCTGTGATCATTTCTTAAGTGTATATGTGTGTGTATCTATATGTATATACAGGTATATGTATGTCTATATATGTGTATATATTTGTATATATGTATATGTAAATACATACATACACTTACAATATACATATATATGCTCAAAAATATACAGATACATAAAAAGAAATATGAGTGTATATAACTATATGTGTGTATGTAGAGACCATACCTACACATATATATGGAGATATGTGTGTGTGTGTGTGTGAGAGAGAGAGAGAGAGAGAGAGAGAGAGAGAGAGATCACAGTTCCAAGTCAGCCCAAGGAACAAAAGCTAGCGAGACCCTATCTCAACAGGGAAAAAAAATAGGTACAGTGGTTCACATCCTAGCTATTCAGAAAACATAAATAGGAGGGTTGCTGTCCAGATAGGCTTGGGCTAAAAGGAAGACTATCTCAAAACTAAACAAAGCAAAACTGACACAGATTTGATTAAAAAGCATTATGGTTGTGTTTTTCCTTTGTGGTAAATTCACCTGGAATCTACCTTTTTACATATGGGGGGAGAGAAAGAACATTAGGATTTAAACACAGGTTATTTCGGTCCAACTTGATATGGCATCAGTTACTGAAATCATTCTAATGACCCGGGAAGCCATGCACGTAAGGATGGCCACAGGGAGCTGGGGCTGGGTGCAGCTGGAATCTTGGCACGCTGGGCACACCTTCCATGATAACACTACATCACCTCCGAGGTCCTTTCCAACTCTCAAGTGATTCTACAGTGGTTGACATCCCCCTGAAAATGCTCTCAGAAGCAGAAAGTGTGTGTTACCATTAAGTTCATGTGGGATTTGTACCCAAACTGACAGACAGCAAAATCCATCAGACCTACTGAGGTAGAAATGTGAAAGCCCCCTGGCGGGGGGGGGGGGGGGGCAGGGGCAGAGGGAAAGTTTTCTCTCTCCAGCCCTCTCCTGCTGGTAATGAAGGCTCAGCCCCCGGCAATCATGCAAGCTTGGAGAAGAGCCAAAGCAAAGAGAGAGGGGTGGGGGGAATGAGGCTGTGGCTGCACATTCCTGCGGGCATAACAAACACACCGAGGAGCAAGCAGCCAGGCTCAGGCCCCTCAGGAGGGCATTCCACATTCCTGCTCTAGGCTGAAGTTGCTGGGAAGTCTTTCCACCCGGGAACAGGAACAGGCCACCAAGAGGCTCAGAGGCAAGAAGCAAGGAGCTATGTTGGGTTTTTTTCACTGTGAGAAGGAATCCAGCCAAAACAAGCCCTTCCATGGGGCGAGAGCTGGTGAAAACATTTACTTCGGCGGAGTTGATTCAAAGAAAGGAAAGGGAAGAGTAAGAGAAGAGAGGGTGCAGCTTCAGACTGAATCCATGCCAGACCTTCTGCCTCATCTGCTTTTCTGTGGTAGCCTTGAAATTCCACACAGTGCTGTTGATTTCTTCAAGTCTGACGTAGTGTGAGACAAAATAAACTGATTTCCCTGAGCCAGACAAAGAAACACAATCCCAATATTGTATATGCTGCCCTGATGGTTTTTAAAGCACACCTTAGAAAGGAATCACCCACGTTAAACCCCAGATCCTCCATACACAGTGTACCCCAGGGTCTCTCCCCACCCCTGGGCAGAGCTAGTACCTGGAAGGCCTTGGACCTAACTGGGATGGAGTTGGGTGCTGGTCTGGGCCGGATGGTCCAGCTCCCCAGGCAAGGACACATTCGTTTCCTTCTGGACTCCTCCCTCCTCCCCTTTCACCTCAGTCTCTCCCACCTGCTGAGAACTCCTTCTAAATGACCTCATGTTTCTATTCTGACCCCAGAGCCCCTACCTGTCTGTCAACAACCAGGGCTTTTCCTGCCCTCCCAACCCTACCACAGAGGAAGGGACCCCACCCTGCCCAGAGATGGTCTGGGGATGAGGGAAGACCCAAGCAGTTTTAGAGGTATTTCCAGAAGTCCTCTCCAGGCTGCAGAAATGAAATGGTTTTTAGGCAGTAGAAGGGATTTACTTCTACTCTGGTTTTGGTTTTGGTTTCCCCT
Source organism: Dipodomys ordii (assembly GCF_000151885.1). Taxonomy (NCBI): domain Eukaryota; kingdom Metazoa; phylum Chordata; class Mammalia; order Rodentia; family Heteromyidae; genus Dipodomys; species Dipodomys ordii. The sequence goes on along the minus strand of NW_012267253.1, from coordinate 8,690,700 downwards.
GCATTGCAAGTATTTGGGTCCAGATGCGCGTCTGTGTCCCCCTAGGGTGGTAAGTCTGACCCCTGACAGATCCCTGCACTATCTCATTTAAACTACAAGATCATCCAAAGCAGAGCACAGCATGGGGCCATTTTCCAAAGCAGTTAGTGAAGACAGGGAGACAGGAGCTCCTGGCTCCTTCCAGTTCCCCTCTTCCTTCCTCAGAAGCCAACATTTCTTAGTCGGGTCCTCTGTCTCCCTGCTCAGCTCGGTACCTCATCCCTCCCCGCAGCCCCCACCTTTCAGAGGTCTGTTCCCAATCAATCTGGCTATCCTGCAACTGCTCCAGACAAAGTTCAGACGCAGGGCAGGTCACCAAGAATCTGAGGGAGGCGTAGACAGGAAAAGAAAATGTACTGCAGTGGAAATTTCTAGAAATCTACTTCGAAGATTAAAGATTTCTAAGGGCAGTGTTTGCTTCCCCTTAAGACTGTGAAGACATTCTTTACATCTGCCGCATCTTTTCACAGCCTCAGCAGCAGCAGCAGCAGAATAGACAAAACCTAAGCACAGATTTCAAGTAGATGCATTTGCCTATTCATACTGGGAAAAAGAAAAAAAAATAAAGCAAGGACAAAGAAAACGGTGGCTTCTACCTAATCAAACATGCCACAGAAGGCATTCTGAAGCCTACCACATTCTCTTGGATGTACCCAGAGTTCAACAATCCCCAGTGTAGAGAAGGTGTAAAATTCAAACGGTCTGTCTGCAAAAAGCAAGAATAAGCCATAAAACATACAGCAGCAGAAGGGCTGCAGTTATACACCATTCCTGTATTCCACCCCTTCTCCACCACTTAAGAACTCCTGTAGAATTCTCCTAGGGATATTCTGGAGCCTCTCAGGAGTGGATTCAACTTATTTCAAAAAGTAAATAAACAATAGCAATACCTTGTTGTAATAACAATGTTCAACAAGTCTTGTAAATGAGAGACAGTGGTTTGGTTGTGGGGGTTGGGTGGTGGGAAGAGTGGATTCACCAAAAGAAAAGAATTTGGAGTAAACAGTTTCAGGTCATCACAGGAAGAAGACATCATTAAATCCTGCAGAATCTGAGTGATGTTCTTCTGATGATGTCTCATTTGTCAGGATATTTTTTCCAACTTGCCTACAAATGCCTGGCACAAACACAAAGCTCTGTAACATTTTGACTACATTCTTTTAAAAGCATTCCCTTCCTACCTCCCAACCATTCAGTGAAATGCACGGAGAAGCCAGCTGCTTGTGGCTCATGGCTGTAATCCTCACTACTTTAAGAGGCTGACTGATCTGAGGATCAAGTTTTGAAGCCTATGAGACACTTATTGCTCATGAAAAAGTAAAAAACCAGACATGGCGGTACAGCTCAAGTGGTAGAACACCACCAGCCTTGGGCAGAAAAAGCCAAGTGTAAGTGCAAGGTCCTGAGCTGAAACCCCATACTGGCAAAAAAAAAAAAAAAAAAGAAGTACAGATGAGGTTCTACCTTAGTGGGCAGATGGTTGAACTCTGCCTGGATCAGCGGGGATGGTGAAGCAGCACTGCAGATCACTTGCAGCTAACATTACAGTGTGTGCGTAGACAACAGCCTCCTATATGATCCCAGCATTCAGCTTCTCTGTCACTGCCCCTCAGTGGGAGAAGACATGCTTGAGGTCCCCTGGGCCCCAGAAGTCAACAACACCACCTCTGCATGGTTCCTGATATCAGCCCCCATCCAGCTCAGTCTTTGAGGTCTCTGACTTTTTGCTCAGAAACAATGCTCCAGAGAAGGAACGTCATCTTCCTGTCAGTATCTGCGTGGTTTCATTGGATGTTCCCCAAATAAGGAATTCTCACACTCCATCAGGGCCAGACTCCTCCCAAGCAACTCTGAGATCAGCCCACAGCTACACTTGCTAAACCCCTTGTTTTATGTGGCTGGGGATTGGTAATACCCTCACCAGCATTGCTAGCCTGGGATTCCTATCAGGGAAACAAAATCAAAGTCAGGGCAGGGCAGGCCACAGTGTGAAAAACAAATGCATTGCAAAGACTTCTCTTAAAGATTTGCTTTGACACATTTCCAAGTACTCTTCCTGCAGCTTTTCCCCTTGCAGGGAAAGCAAAGGAAAGATAACCTAAGTCATAAGGACTATGAAACAGCCTCACCCTCATCTTAGGTCATGAGCCATGTGAGTAAAGCATATGTTCTACAGCCCGTTTTATTGGAACACAAGGGCATGCGGTATTTAGTTGTTAGGTGACAGGAAATACCATTTGCAAAATACTAAACCACAGTCATCTACTGATGACTTCAAATATTATCAGCTTTGGCTGCCCAGCTCAACTCCCTAGCCTGTGGCACTTTTCCAGCACAAATATGCATCGTGGCTCTGTGTGTGTGTGCGTGTGCGTGTGTGTGCACACACACGCACGTGTGTGCTGGTACCAGGGCTCCAACTCAGGGCCTCATGCTCTTGCTTGACTTTTTTTCGTTTAAGGTTGGTGTTCTTCTACCTGGGCTTCCCCTCTACCTTACCTCTAGCTTTTAGAACACACACTGTCTGGTCAGAAAGTAGGTAAAGAACCCCAACTCTGGAGGAAGCATCTGGTCAACCTGATGGCTTCCATTCTGCCTAACTCATGGCTGTGTCTTGGTCCTCTCTTGGGATTGGATTGTGAAGCTCCTGCCTTAGACCCCAGGCAGGGACATTCCTTTGTCTGGGTCCTGTGCTGAAACCTAATCCCAATGTGACACTTGGAGATGGGGACTTTGGGGTGGGGGGAGGTGAGTGGGTCCCAGGGAGGGGAACCCTCACAAATGGGATCAGCACCCTTCCAAGGAGGGAGAGAGACAGCTCAGTCTCTCTCTGCCATCTGAGGATACAATGAGACAGCAGCATCAGCCACCTGCAAGAGGGTCTTCACCAGAACCTAACCAAGCTGGTTCCCTGATCTCAGACTTCCAGAACCACAAGAAATGACTCTCCGTTGTTTATAAGTAACTCTCCGTCCTTCAAGACAGCATCTCCCAAAATAGAGCAGCCAATAAGTGCAGATAAACATACAGCCTCATCAGATGCCAGAAATGTTTCTCCATGTCCACAGCCCGTGGGATGCTTACGTTTTCACGAACCTCTAGGAAGGAGGAACACATAGTTTTCCTCCAGAACCCACAGGGCAGGTGTACCTAAGAATACTCTGGAATGTGAAGGTAGAGGAAACTCAGTTCACATAACCCTGGACACCTTGGCCCTTTCATTCTGGTGCCTGCTTCGCTGCTACACCTTCCACAACTTGATTCTGGGTCTGCAGTGGCTTCTTTGAACAGCGAGGCCCTGAGCATTGCTCCAAGGATCCATAGCAGCCACAGGTTCTGTCCCTGGCACACCAGCAGTCCTTAAGGGGGAAGAGACACCGCCGGCCACCTTTGCTTTTCCAGAGACGGACACCAAAGAACTTCCACATGGCCATAGCTAGAATGATGTGTTTCCTTTGACCAGAAGAAGCCAGCTTCAAACATCCTCCGTGTAATGAGACAGCACCTGTCCCTCCCTGTACCTCTGATAGCACTAAAGCCTCCCACCTCAGGTCCTGGCCTTTCCTGGGATGGAAGAATGAGAGAGACTCAAACACCTCCTTAAAGATGATGGTCTGGAATGCTGCAAGAGGCCTGGAGTCATGCGTCCACATTCCACCTCACCGCAACTCCATCAGCTCCCTGTACCTGGTCTACACCCTTCACTGGCCTCTGGGTACCACGCTGAGTCTCCCCCTACTCTCTGGGCAATAGAGTAGGGTTGGCCACTCATCAGCATTTGAGTAAATGGTGCATAACTAACTATTAGGCTCTGGAAAATATGAGTGCCCAGCATGCTGCACAGCCAAGTCTTGTCCAAGCTGTAAAGGAGGAAGGAAGTTACGCTACTTGGTGCCTTATCTGCGCTAGACTGTGGGCTGGGATACACAGTGTCAACCAGACTTCTGCCTGGCCTACAGTTCTGCCGTCTGTCCTTAGTACCTGTGCATGGCAAAATGAGAACCTTTTTAACCTCACATTGAGAGAACAGCTCCCTCATGGGCCACTGCAGTGGCTCATCCACAAAGGCAGAAGAGCACAAAGGCAGGATACCTCCACTTATGGTGACCCCAACTCCCAGACCTGCTTCTTCTCAGACACATTGCTTAACACTTTTTGGCCTGTTTCCTCATCTGTAATGTGAAAATAAGTAACATGTACTTCATAGGACCAAATAAGTATCACACAATAGAGTGAACTCTCAGCAAACAACAACAACAAAAAAAAAACAAAATGAAAGGTAACAAAATGCTTAAAAGCATGAAGTTCTAGAATCTGCATTAACTGCTGCTACAAGCCCAAGACCAAAACCATTCTCCATAGTTCCCCCAGTAAGCACTGCAAGGCTTCTGTGCAATCCTGGACAGCCTCAACTCGAGAAAAAGAAAATGGGGTATACCAGCAAATGCAGTTGTGAATGCCAAATTGCATTCTGAATGAAAGTCTCTACTTATGCAAGTCAGCACAGCATGTGGGATGTCAAATATAATTAGGAGGACAGATTAAAAGTAAAAATGCAAGTCAAAACCTAAGACATCCCCCCACAGTTGCTAGAATGGCCTCTATAAAATGTAAGTAGCTGGGAACTGGTAGCTCACACCTGTAATCCTAGCTACTCACAAGGCTGAGATCTGCGGATCATGGTTCAAAGCCAGTCCGGGAAGGAAAGTCCGTGAGACTTTTATCTCCAGCTAACTCTCAGAAAACTGGAAGTGGCACTGTGGCTCAATAGCTAGAGTACTATCTTTGAGTACAAAGAGGCTCAGGGACAGTGCCCAGGCCCTGAGTTCAAGCCCTACAACCAACAAAATAAAAAAAGAAAGAAAGAAAGAAAGAAAAGAAAAGAAAAGAAAAAGGGAACAGTCCTTTGTATATGTGATTGGAGACAGAAAGGTTAAAATGTGAAAACCTGGTCTATGCTTGTCATCTGTGTAACAAGCTAAGATTCCCCAAGTCTTTGTGTCACTGTTTACCAGTGCATCTCAAGCAAACCAGGATGATGACCTTCCCAGAAGACATTGGAGAGGGTCTGGAGACCATCTGAATTGTCATCAGTGGGGGTGTGGAATGCTACTAGTATCTTAGACATAGGGGCCAGGGATGTAGTTAATGTCCTGCAATACACAGGATGGACAGACATACAGACATACACACACACAAATACACATGCACATGTGTGTACACATGCACGTACAAAGCAAGGAATTAGCTCATCTAAAACGTCAGCTGAGGAACCCAGGCTCCATAGAAGTCAGGAAGTTTGGGGTATGTGTGAACCAAGTACCCACGGTTCTGCATGGGTGTATTTTGTAGCAAATAAATTAAGGCCAAAGCTTGATAATCTGCCCCAGCTCATACAACCAGAAAATGTCACTGTCAGAATAGAACTCTATCTTGAGTCCTAAACTTCATGCTCTTTTTACTACACCAAACCTACTGTCAAGGAATAAACCAGAATAGGATAAGGGGTGAATGAAGGGATATTTTAAGAGAAGATTCAGGATTTAAGGAAGAAGGGGGAAGCTGGCACTTAAAACAGCAGGAAGAGGTAGGGAGGAGGAGGAGCTGGTTTTACACATCTTGGTGAGGACCCAGGTGCATCTAAGTGGAAATCTCTCCTGGGAAGCCAAACACCGAAGATGGTACCCTAAAAGAAAATCCAGGTCTAGAGGTATATACTCAACAGCCTTTTCTGGGTAAGAGAGAGCTGAATTCCAAAGAGAAAGGGCACCCAAAGTTGAGGGCTGGGCTATTTTGCAGGGGAAGGAAAGGAAAAAGGGAAAGACACACCCAGGAAGTCCAATGTCAAACCAGTACAGAGGCCCATGACAATACAGACAGGAAAAATGTGGGGTTTCCTGATTTGGTCAGTAGAGATCGATGGTTGGGGGTAAGGGTTCAGACAAGGAGGCCAAACTGCAATCTGGAAGCAAACAGAGCAAGCACATGGCTTGCTCTGGGCACAGGGCTAGACTACAAGCTACCCCAGCCTATTACCCTGCCCTGCCTATCTGTAACTGTGAGGCTGCTTGTTTCCTGGAGGACTGTGTCTAGTAGTCCTAATAATGGTCCTCCTCTTTGTGCAATGCCTGGCTTCTGTTCTCAGGAGCTGCATAAAGAGGACCCCAGAGCTGCTTACTCTCCATAAAATTCAGCCCACCCCTGGCCTTGAGGAGGAGGCAGACAAGCAAGCCTTCTGTCGGACAAAGGCCTGCAAACAAGGCCCTCTTTCAGGGTAGCCTGCTGGCATTTGTGTTTTGTAGGTTCTTCAGTGGAAGGGGCAGGGCCCTTAGCAGAGAAATGAGAAGACATTATCCCCATTCGGGCTGCCTGGCCTGAGCTGGAATACAGGGCTCTGAAGTTACAATGGCTCTGAGATGTTGATCCTGAATTCTCCAAGGAAACCAGGAAAGTCATATGGTACACAGATGGATGAAATTATTTTGATTCAGATACCACATCTTAAATAGCAAATCTCCTTCTTTCTCCCCCCTCCAAAGGCCCACTGTATTTTCTGAAGACAAACCACCAAGTCTTAGATATATAAAAATCAGTAAGATGCCAGGTAACTCATGTCTATAATCCCAGCTACTCAAAAGGCTGAGAGCTAAGGAGCATAACTCAACACCAGCCAAGGTAAATAAATCTGAGAGATTCTTATCTACAACTAACCATTAAAAAAAGCCAGAAGTAGAAATGCAGTTTAAGTTGTAGAGCATCAGTCTTAATATGGAAAAACCAACTTGGAGTGTAAGGCCCCAAGTTCAAGCCCCTAACAACCCCCCCCCACACACACACTATAAAGATTTCTCTCTAGATTTAAATAGTGGCTGGATTACCATAATCAGTCACTTTGCTTTAAAAATTGACCAAATAATTTAAGTTAATTACCATGTGACTGCTCTTAATGTTTTGTGAGGAAACAAGTAGCTGAACAGCCCAGAAAGGATACTTACTGCTCTCAAGTGTAATTCCTTCTCGCATACCACACTGAGACTGAAACAAGCTATGGAAAGGAAGGATGACTATCTGTAGGGAGTCAGCTAGGACCTCCATGCTAGGATGCTGGGCTTTGGGGAAGGTGGAGTCTTGCACCATACCTAGTCTGCCCATTTCCTTCATGAAGAAGAGTTCCAGAGCTTTTCCTATGAGCTGTGTTCTGAGTTAAATGTCATGCAGACCACAAAGATGAGTGAGTCCTGGTGGGATGATGAGAAAAACCCTAAGTTAGAGCATCTTACGTTTGAATCCTAACCCTGCTATGGCCTAGCTGTATGACATGGTGAGGGTAACAAAACACTGTTGTGGTCTGAATGTTTGTTCCCCGCCCCCCCCTCCCAATTCCTGTGTTTAAACTGAATCTCCCACAGATAGCTTTAAGAGATGGGAAGGTCCTAAGGGCTCCTTCCTTAGGAGTAGGATTGAAACATTTAGAAAAGAAGCCTGCTACAAAGCTACTTCCTATGCACCGTGGGAAGATGCAGCGAGAAAACTGTCATTTATGAAGCAGAACAGGGCCTCACCGACATCATGCCTACAGTCACCTTGATCTTGGGCTTCCTATCCTCCAGAACTGTGAGTATCACATTTCTGTTGCTTGTGAGCTGCCAGATCTGAGGTATTTTGTAGCAGCTTACACAAAGTCAGTCAGTTACTTGGACATACTAACTAAGACAACATCCATGAAATGGCAGTAAGTGGGGAAGATCACGAAGACTGTCACTACCATAGGCTGCTTATAACCTGATAGGAAAGGCCAGAGAAAACAATGAATAAAAGATACAATGAACTCATCCTCCTCCACTAACCTGCACTGGGAAGAGAAAAGTATCATGGGCAGTGCGGGCGGGGTGGGAGGGAGGGGGATCGGAGACTCATGGCTTTGGCAGAGGAGATGTCTGCTTGAGCAGAGACTTAGGCAGCAAATCAGGCGTTCATGATTGAACTCTGTTTCTACTGATTGGGGTCATCTGCAGATAAAACAGCACTAAACAAGAAATTCTTCTATTCCCTATCCCACCTATAGGGGGCTCTATTCCCCCCAGCAAGCAGACACAAAATCCAGTTAGGTGCACCCTGATCATCACTGTGGCCAGAAGGCGTGACCAGGGCTGCCTGTATGCCTCCATATCCAATAGGTGTTTTTGTCTGTCGGGGGCCAGTCCTGGCTGTTACAGTTCACCAAGCTCACTCAGAAATGTCCCCTTGTTGTAGATACAGAGGCTTACTCTATGGAATTACAGAGAAGAAAGGCATATTTGCTTCTATCCCTCCCGCCCCCATGGAATTCCATGAATGTATATATGCATGAATATGGAACGAATCAAACAATCCTAAAATTAGAAAGAGATTTTTAAAAAGCATTGGTGAAGATCCTATTCATCAACCAGTTATTTAAAAATAAAGCAGTCTTGCCTTTATGTCTTGGTCTGAAATACAGATATCAGTGCATAAAGATAATAGTTTTCAGCTCTTCAGTACTCAGAGAAAGCTTACAAAATACTTGTGAATTTTATCACTTCACAAAGAGTGCCAAAGGCATTAAAAGAGTCTAATTAGAAATGTGTGATGGGATTCACTGATCAGCACTCAGCCTTAGCCTCTGTGTAACCTTACAAATCTCTGGTTCGCAACCTGAGATGCTTGCTCATGTGGCCAGCTGACTTACTCCTCTGGGCTCTTGAGCGATTGCTCACCTCCTCAGGAAGACTGCACTAAGGTCATCCAGGGGCCTCTGTACAGCGCTGCCTAGGTAGATCCAATTGTTCCTGACAGATCCAGCCCAGCTCACCAAGGCTCTGAAGTGCTCTCATTCTCTACCACATAGCTGGAAGCCCCAGAGGATCTATTCTCTCTCTCTACATCTGTCTCTCCATCAGTGACCATGTCTACATTACTCTGGATTACTTCTAACCCCTAATATTATATACATGCCAAGTAAATATATTGGATTCTTTGTTTTTGTGGAGGTACTAAGGACCTTGTGCTCTTCCTTGTTTTTTGTGTGCTTTTTTTGCTTAAGACTGGCACTCTACCGCTTGAATGACAGCTCTACTTCTGGCTTTTTGGTGGTTAATTGGGAATAAGAGTCTCATAAACTTTCCTACCTGGGCTGGCTTCCAACTGTGATCCTCAGATCTCAGGCATGAGGCACTAGTCCCAGACTTGGATTGGATTATTTAGGAATGACAAGAAGGAAGAAAAAAAAATCTATCTCTGCTTCATACACGCAACTTTTTTCCCCAAATATTTTTGATTCCCTGTTGGTTGAATCCACAGGTGCAGACCCAGTAGCCTCAGAAGATGAATAGATATTCTTCTTCTCAAAAGGAAGAACTGTATGGGAGAATTATTTATGCTCAGTAGGGGTCTGCTGATACCTACTAAATAAATAAGCAAAGATGACAAGATTCCCATTTGGTAAGAGGAGGTCTCTTTCCTCACTTCAAAATTCCCAGCTGGAATTTCTTCCGCATTCCAGGCCCCTTACTCCCCAGGGAGCCCCACGCAGCTAGCCCACATCCTAACAGAAGACCTCCTTCTTCCTTCTTTCCTCCTATCTGGGCTTTTGCTGTCCTGACCTCATGGACTCGAGTTACCCACCCTCACCTCTTCACCCCCTGGCCTAGATCACACCTTCTGACAACTACTCAGTGCCCTACTGCCTAGAACCCAGATTCTAAGTATGCCCTCAGGATCCCCACTATCTCTGATGCTAAATGGAAACAACTTATTTCCCTTTCCTGGATTTCCTAAAGTGTGCAGTCACAGTGTGCTTATTTGCTTTTTTGTTTGTTTTTGTCGATCGTGGGGCTTGAACCCTGGGCCTGAGCGCTGTCCCTCAGCTCTTCAGCTCAAGGCTAGCGCTCTACCACTTGAGCCACAGCGCCACTTCCAGTTTTCTGGTGATTTATTGGAGATAAGTGTCTCACGGACTTTCGTGCTCAGGCTGACTTTGAACTACAATCCTCAGATCTCAGCCTCCTGAGTAGCTAGGAGTAGCTGGTGGTGTGAGCCACCAGTGCCCAGCTGCTTGTTTTAATCAGGAACCAACACTTCTGCCCACAGCCTCCTCAACTACCTCAGGACTGGATTGAAACATGATGCTCTTACAAGCTCTTCCACTGCATGAGACCTGAGGGGAGCATTCCATAGGGTGATGGACTTGAGAGTTCCTCTGGAAACTGTGGAGCACATGGTATATTCCATTGCTTTAGCTACTCTTTTTAGTGAACTTCAGTGTGGTCTCAGACTCTGAGTCTCTAGAAGCCTGGCACTGTTTCCCAGGCAAAATTCTTTTGGTACAGTGGCCACACACAGAGGAAAGCTTGATGTTCTGTGTGACTCCAGGGCTATTAACAAATGCAGTGTCAGATCTCCAGGACAAGAGGCTGGGAGTAAAGTCAGGACACTGGGCTCTGCCAGTAAATGAAGTACATCACTTCACCGCTCTGGGCATTTCTCTGCATGTACACAATGGAACTTGCTAGCCACCCACATTCCTATTCACCAGGATGGGGGGGGCGGGGGAATGTGAGAGGCATGGCCCAAGGAGAAATGTTGTAGTGCTTTAGAGGACAGGGAAAGTTGAGAAAGAAGAGAGGACAAAGAAAAATGAAAGAGCAGAAATAACTAGAAGAAAAAGCACAGGCATCTGGGGGCACCATCAAGGATGAGAAGCTGGGAACGTTTCTAGTACCAAAAGGCTTTCCCAAACCTGAGAGGCCATGTCAAGGTTAGATTTCCCCCAGCAGAGATTTCCCCCAGCACAGCAAAGTGGAATGAAGTCTCCCAGCATCCGATATGCCACTAGCCTGAACCAGAGCAGCCAGACCCCTTGCTGTGTGCAAAGAGTCTTCTTTGAACTCAGTGCAGGAAAATAGTTGAGGATCCAAGGAACCTATTGCTTGTCTAAACTGTGTAGAGTCCCTAGAAAGGCACCAGCCAGGCTACATCCTGGATCACAAGTTCCAGGTCCAGGGGCTTCATTTTATAGAGAACATTCAAAGAGACAAGAAGAGATCACCAATCATCATTTTCCCACCATCTCTTCCAACCCCACCCATCCCCTCATTGATCAGATGCACTGTACTCACAAACTGACATGCTGAATTAAGCTCCTTTATATAACTGCTTAAGGAAAATAAAAAATAAATGAAAGAATACTAAAGAGAATAATAATGATAATTATGAGTTCCCCAAGGCTGGTCACCTCGATGGCAAAGTACACTAAGAATGCATCATTAAAGGAAGAGTCCGCCGAAGGTGTGTGTATCTAGGCAAGATTTGGTGAGCTGGGCACCGGTGGCTCACGACTGTAATCCTAGCTACTCAGGAGGCTGGGATCTGAGGTTCGTGGTTCAAAGCCAGCCCAGGCAGGAGAGACCGTGAGACTCCTATCTCCAATAAACTACTAGAAAACCGGAAGTGGTGCTGTGGCTCAAGCGGTAGAGCATTAGCCTTGAGCTGAAGAGCGCAGGGATAGTGCCCAAGCCCAGAGTTCAAGCCCCACAACCAACCAAAAAAAAAAAAAAAGATTTGGTGAGAGCTTGAAACGCTAAGATTCTCCTAGAATCAGAAAAGCAAACCAAGAAATAAAAACCCACCTGTAGACATCATTTAGTCAACCTTCGTAACTTGGAAATTTTTAATGCCATATCCCTGCTGAGCAATTATCCAGCAGCTGCATAAACTTGTCCAGTGATGGAGACCTCATTAGTTAGTAAGTTCATCTCATTCTCATTGGAACAGGATTAAGCTCTTCTCTCTCCCATTAACCCCGAATTAACCTTTTCCAGGCTTGGTCTACACTCTAGGGAACTTAATTTAAATGCTCTCCCCTTGCACAAGCTCAGCCAGCCTGAGGCAGCTGCTAATGATCACTAGCACCAGGGTCTTCCCATCCTTTCCTGAGAGCAAAATGCATTTTCAGCCCAGCCCTGAAAACGCACCTGCACAGCCTGCTTCCACACCTGTTTGCTAGTGACTTTAGTTAGCTTTGACCTCAAACTGCCAAGGGACATTGACTATGGCCCATGTTTTGCCTGGGGCATCTCTTCCCCAGCCTGACAGCTAGCTCAGTGTTTGCTTTACAATTGGGTCTTGGCCTTCTGCCCCAATTTAGGCAAATGCTGGTCCTGGCTTTGCAGCTCTGCCTAGTGCTCAGGGCTTGTCATCAACATATCCCATGATAAGGCTGAAAAATGACAGTCCTGAATTCATTCCACTTAATAGAAAGCAGCTGTTTGTCTTTAAGCCTAATAATAATTGATGTTAGCATGCTCAGCCAGCATTAACTATTGTCTTTTCTAGCACTTCATTTGCTACATGAGAAAAGAGAAGTACAGAACAGGAAAATGATTCAACTCAGGGTCACCTAGCTAAGAAGATGGATATGAACTGCAATCTTATTCTCCAGCCCATGTCCTTCAATTGCAGTTAAGAGGAAGGAAGGCTCAGGCTACATTATGTCTCTCTTCTGAGTATATTTTGGAGTAAATTTTCCCTAGTTGGTGTGTACACATTCATTCTTTCTCTAACTCTATAGAAATCCACTAGACAGGCATTGTGTGTTTTGTATATGTACCTTGTAAGATCTAAAGTAAGCTTCCCTGGGGGGGGGGGGTTAAGTCTTGATGTGTATGATCACAAAATGTGTGTGTGTGTGTGTGTGTGTGTGAATTAATTTTCTCATGCATGCATACATTCAGTCAACAGTGATAACTGAGTGCTCTAAAAACCATGCTGCACACTGCTGCATGTAAAACCAGTCATGTCCCACCACCTCGGGGTGTTCTTTACCTAATAGAACAATTCTCAAATGCTTTGCTAACAAGATAAAGCCAATTAGGCTCAATCCCAGACATATGCATACTCAGGATTGGCAAGAGGTCTGGTGGTCAATGCTCAGTGTTGAATCTGCTGATCCTCCAGGTTTTGAAAGCTCTTCAGAGTCAGGCCCTGGTGACTCATGCCTGTAAACCTAGCTACTTAGGATCAGTTCAAAGCCAGCCTAGGCAAGTAAGTCCATGAGACTCTTAGATTAACTATCAAGAAGTAGAGCTGTGGCTCAAGTGGTAGAGTAGTAGCTTTGAGAAAAAGGCTAAAGGACAGTGCCCAGGCCCCAAATTCTAACACATCCACATGCACATGTGCACGCACATGTGCACATGCACAGACAAGTCTTCAGGAAGAATGGGTCTACAAACTGACACATAAACATTGATAGGAACTAACTGAGAAAACAGAGTGTCCACACCATGACAGGGAGTCAGAGGAGAGCCTGACCCTGACCCTGACCCTGAAGGTACACAGGCACAGTTGGAGCAGGCCAGGCAGGAGAGGTGGATAAGGACAGACAGGTAAGCAAGGGCATGAAAGCCATCCTGTGTCATACTAACAAGTTTGACTTTATCTTAAATGCAACGAGGATTCATAAAGGAAACAAAGAGAACAGGAACCAACTAGAATTCTACAAAGCAAGTTCTGAAAGGGTCGAGGACAGATAGGAGAGTGATCATCCAAAAGAGGCAGGAGATCGTGGGCAGGGTCAGATGAGAAGCCAGAGTTGAACCTGATGGTTCCTGCCCCTCTAAACTGACTTTGTGGGGGGTGGAGGGGGTACACGTGTACATGCACACTGGTACCAGTTCTGGAGCTTGAACTCGGGGCCTTGTACTCTCACTTAGCTGTTTCCCTCAAGGATGGTGCTCTATCACTTAAGCCACAGCATCATTTCTGGTTTTGTTTTTGTTTTTGTTTTCTGACTAATTGGAGATTGGGATCTCATGGACTTTATACTGCCTGGCTTCAAAATGGCTTACTCAAATCTCAGCCTCCTAAGTATCAAGGATTGGAGCTATATGATGATGATGATGATGATGATGATGATCTTTAAGTAGTTGTGCAAAAGTGGTTTCAATTCAACTTATCAATTAATAATTAGAATGCATCTTGATCAATGATTTTTAAAGCCTAAAAAATAAGGAGGAGAAATTGATTTTTTTATGGACATAGCAACGTCTACAAATCTGTGCAGAACTGCAACATGACCCTGGCTTTTCTCCATGGTGACTTGGTGACCCCAGGGGGTGCTGCTAGTTGAGATGGGGAGCCTCAAATGGAGCAGCTGCTCAGTAGTGCATATATGTGAAGGTTAGATGCATGATCAAATAAATATCAAAAGGCTGTGGATGTGAAGAAGCAGTAAAATAGATGAGGATCCAGGATGCACAGAGAGGTCAAGTCCAAGAAAGGCAACAACAGAAACAAGGCAAACAGAAAAGTTCTGAGAGGGGAGGGGAGAACAGCAGAAGGGGAGGGAGTTACCAGACTGGAAACAGAACAGCACAGGCAGGGTAGGAAACTAGCAAAGGAGATAGCCTTGTCTCAGTCGGGGAGCTGCTGTAAGTCTTCCTTCAGAGTGATCTGCACACAGCCCATAGTGCTGGATAAAAATCTGCTCAGACAGACAAGCAGGCCATAATCGTTAAAAGTAAGCCAGGGTTGGCACACATGGACGTACATGTGTGAGCAGTTAAGGAGGAGCATCTGGTAGGAGTGGGGAATGTGTGGGTGAGGGAGAGGCAGATTCCAACAAGCAGGGGGCTGTTTGAAGCTGGCTAAGCCCATCACTTGTGGTACAGGGCCATTCTCCACTAAGAGTTTTACCATCAAAGATGACTGATAAAAGAGGATGATGTCAAGAGCTGAAAATAATTTGTTTTGTTTCCTTTGTTATGTTCTCGTGCTGGGAATCAAACCCAGGGATCATACTAGGCAAGCAATCTACCACTGAGCTAGATCTGCAGCCCAATTTCTTTTCTCACTGGAGGAAAATGTTGATCTAAGCAAAGAATTAGAGGATCCTTACATTATTCTCCAGTTCCCAGCAAAGCCTGATCACTTTTTAGAGCACCTTTAAGAATTCAGACAATCTGAAGCACCTGACCACCAGCCTGCTACTCAGAATGACCCTGACTGGACACCTTCCACAGAAGCCATGACTAGCAGAGGCGCTGGGATTTTCACAAACTTTATGAGGCTCTACATTAAGCCACAAATGAGGAACAGGCCTGGTGCTACACTTAGGGAGGTTTTCGGGTGTGAATACATGAGATTAAAATACTTCTCTATGACTGCATTGATGCTAAGGCAAAGCCAAGGAAAACAAGGTTGGTAGCATTGATTAGCATCTTCAAAACCTCTCCAAATTAGCCCTGAGTATGACTGCCGTGAGCTAGGAAAACAATGTTCAAAAGGATGCAGAGAGGCCAACGTGTCAAGCCTGTCTCCGAATTTCTGGGTCATGACTGTTTTAAATTAGTATTCCCAATACTGTTTCCATGAAGCTCTTGGCTTAGTTCTGCAATGGAAAAGCTATTTTTGTGCTCTGAGCACACATAATTTATATGGAGAATACCCATAATTCCGATTAAATCTTGTAGTTTGTGTTGCTGTTTTTTCTCTACTGAAAAACAGTCATAGCTCTCATCACTATTGTTTCTGATAAGACTCTTACAAAATTCATGCTCTGAGTCAAATACAGATGCTACAGGATTCAGATGAATGATTGTTGTCATGCATTTTAGCTCTTGTGAAATTCTCTAGGAAGCTTTCAGTTCTTCATCCTGATAGGGCTCAATCTTCTTTGGCTCCATGACTCATCTACCCTTCAATGGCTCAGGGCCTTCATGAGCCCTCCTGGAAAAACTGAAGCCTGGAAGTGGCTCCAGCTGATATTTAATATTCTTCCTCCGAAGCTGAACATTTATGATATGGACTTCGTAGGAAACTCTGGCGCTATGCTGTGAGACCAGGAAAGGGTTAAGAGGTTGGAATGCTGCCTCCTCTGTACTCAGAATGCTGAGAACTAGACACTGAAAGGCCAAATAGACAAGGCAAGACAATGTATAAGTTACTAATCTAAGTTTGTTTAAATTACAGCTGTTTGGACCCTAAAAGCTTAAGACCTTGGAAATATGATGAAGTTGTTATGGTTAAGTGTTGTTCACTCCCCTCTGCTTCCTAATGATAAAGGAGTCAATTATCACTATGGTCACAAACTATACCTCTTGTTAATGGTTGTAACCACAAGGTAGATTGATATTCTATTTTCTGCACTACATGTAGTCATCTCCCCTATACTGAATTAAATAAATAAGCTTGCTAACAGGAGCTTGGGGTTCAGAAACTGGTGAGCAATGAACCTCCTGGCTCCCTACTCTCTTCCTCTCTGTCTTTTCTCATTTCTTCAGCTCCAGTATCCTGTCATGCTGTCCCAGGTTGCAGATAGACTTTAATAATACAATGAATGGTTTCATTTCCTTACAAAGTTAAACGCAAGCTAGGTGACGTGGCTCAGGCCTGTAATACTAGGTATCTCAAGAAGCTGAGATCTGATAATCACTGCTAGAAAGCAGCCCCAGCAGGAATGTGCTTGAGACTCTTATCTACAGCCAGAAGTGGAGCTGTGGCTTAAGTGGTAGAGCACCAGCCTTGAGCAAAAAGAGCTAAAAGACAGGACACAGGTCCTGAGTTCCAGCCCCAGTACCAGCAAACACATACATACATATACATATACACAAAATAGAATAAATGCATCAACAAAATAAAGCAAAGAGATATTTTTAGTCAAGAGGAACAAGGTCCTTAAGTAATAACAGTTATGCTGTAAAAAGACCCAGAAGGGTGAGTTAATAGCTGGACAAAAGCCTTAAGAAAACTCATCAAAGAGAAACCTAAACTGATCACCTACAAGATGAAGGAAGGCAGTAGGAGGTGTAACCATAGCCTGTCCCCGACCAAAGTCTATGAAAGCAATCCCTCCTTGATATAATCAGAATAGGGGAAGGTAAATAAAGGAAGGAGAATAAAGCTTGTGGACATTAACATACACTCAGCACTTGACCGGTATTAATTCCTATCTTCTCACTTGGTTTCAAAACAACCTACTGAAGAAGATTTGTTATATAGAGAAGAAATCAGTTTAGGAGATGTTAAATAACTTGTCCAAGGCTACATACCTAGCTAGTGGCAAAGGTTGCATTAAAATCCTGGTATGAGCCAGGTGCTAAAGGCTCACTCTTATAATCTTAGCTGCTCCAGAGGCTGATACCTGAGGATCATGGTCAAAGCCAACCCAGTCAGGAAAGTCCATGAGACTCTTATCTCCAATTAATCACCAGAATATTGAAAGTGGTGCTGTGGCTCAGTGATAAGAGTGCTATCCTTGAGCAAAAAAGCTCAGGGATAGCCCCCATGCCCTGAGTTCAAGCTCCATGATGAACAACAACAACAAAATCCTGCTCTGTTTGCCTCCAACGTCTATTTCTTTTCTATTACTTTCCATTACTAGCTGAGCACCAGAGAAGGTCTGGGACTATTGCTTGATTGGTTGCCTTAAGATTACGAACAGTTTGTTACAGTATGAGAAAGCAATCTTTATGGATTGCCTTAAATATTGCAAACAGGCTCTGCAGATATTGATCAACATTCCCAGAAATGGTGTCAGCTCCAAGTAAAGAATCGATGGCCCCCAGTCACCCTGCCTGCAGTAAGAATACAGTGAGCATGCGTGCCCAGCAGACAGAGGGTCATCTCTGCACACATCAGGGAACAGCAGCCTTTCCACACAACTCCATCTCTGACACACTGACCTGGGAACCGTGTATTTCACTTCCAGGAACTAATGTTCATGGATTTACCTACTTGGATTCTAGTTTACATACACAACATAAAACTTTAAAACAAGTAGTCAAAATCTTACTTACTCTGATAGGCTATTGAGGGAACTAAAGGGAAGGAGAGTAGAGGGGGAAAAGATAGAAGGTGAACAATTTCAAACTATATTGAAACTACGTACAAACTCTGCATAAGGCGCAACAAAAGCTGTGGATCAATAGGAACAAAAAGAGAGTGATTCTGATTGAAATATAAAAATGCACATCTGGGGTTGGGAGGGTGGCTCAGTGGTAGAGTGCTTGCCTCACATACATGAGGCTCTGGGTTTGATTTCTTAGCACCACATAGCAGAAAAAAAAAAAAAGCTGGAAGTGGCGCTGTGGTTCAAGTGGTAGAGCGCTAGCCTTGAGCTGAAGAGCTGAGGGACAGCGCCCGGGCCCAGAGTTCAGGCCCCACGACTGACCAAAAAAAAAAAAAAAAACAAAAAATGCACATCTGAAGTACCATGATGAAACCTCTTGGTACAATTTTTGTACATGACAGAAAAGTAAAATAGGCTTAACACCAGTGAAAGTGGGAGGGCTCATGAAGGGGGAAAATGAGGATGGATACAGTTACTGTGTTTGCATGTTGGAAAAGGGAACAATGAAACCTGGTGGAAGTGTTTTAGAACGGGAATTAGTAAGGAAGAGCAAAGAGGGGTGGTGATAGGGCACATTGTATAAAAATGTTACAATAAAACTCCCTTATACAATTAATGTATGCTAACACAAATAACTAGCTGTGAAAGGGAGGCTTTCACAGGGAGTGGTTAGCAGCTGAAATAAATAACCTAGATTTAATATGGCTAAAACATAGCTACTACAGTGGGCTGGGCTGATACAATAATTAGTCCTTGTAGCTGAGCATTGTAGCACAAATCTGTCATCCCAGCACTTTGGAGGCCATGGAAGGATGATGGAAAGTTCAATACCAGCCTGAGCTACATAGAGAGAGCCTGTTTCAAAACAAAGCTCACAATTACCCTTCCTAATTAATTCCAATACTTCAAAACACTTAAACACAACGCCAACGAAGATATAATAGAAACCTGCAGGTCAGTCTAGAAGAGGGCAGCCCACTAAGTGAGACCCATGAGTGACAGCTGCAGCCACTGGGCTCCGGGGAAAACCCAGCGCAGAGAGAGGCCAGAAGGGCGGGCGGAGCTTTAAAGGCAGTGCCTGAGGTGGGCAGAGCACAGGTGATGCTGTGAGCATTTGCCCAAAGCTGGAGGTGATGAAGGTCTGGAGGAACACTTACCAATCCAAAGAAACAACAAACAATGTTTGCCATTTGCATGGACAAAGAGGACGAAAGGAGAGACCTACAAAATCTGGGAAAGCCAGCCTCACAGCACAGGCAGAGACTTAAAGGTGAATTTGGAATGGACCCAGAGAGCATCAGCAGAAGAGTGGACATGAAATCACTCCATCAAGGCGTACTAATAGTCTGAGGGCCACAGGACTGCCACAGAAAGCAACGCCTGAGGAATACATAAACATAGTAAAAATAAGTCATCATAAAAACTCAAAAGAAAAGTTCACAAATAATTGTGGTGGGGCTCACCTATAATTCCAGCTACTTGGGATGTGGAGACCAAATTCTGAGGTTGAGGCCAGTCTGATAAGTTACTGAGATCCTATCTCAAAAGCCAACAACACAAACAGGGGGCATGGCTCCAGTGTAGAGCGCCTGCCTGGCACACACAAGGTCCTGGGTTCGATTCCAAGTACTGTAGAATGAGTGGGTAAATGAGTGAATAAAGGTCACAACATCCTATACCCATGCTCAAAGTAGGCTCCTAAGTTGGCTCTGATGAGAAAAGGAATAGCATCCATAAAACCTGAGACCGCACTCAGACCAGAAAGATTTTCATATGGTTAAATAAGCACAAGTTCAGGGGCACTGGAGTGAGTGTGGTAGTTTGGAAGATATCTTGTCTTTGATCTTATTTTTTTTTTTCAGCAAGGATGTGGCTGGCTATCATTCAGAAATATCAACCTTCCAAAGCCTCTTCCTTGAGGAATGGAAGCATAAAAGCCTCCTTCTTAAAATACATGTTTGACCAGGTGTTTAAGGAAAACTGGTATTCAGCAGATGCCAGGTACAATATGGATAAGGTTGGCCCAGAGAGCTTGGCTGTCTATGGGAAACATGGCATATGGGGTATAGATATTTCTTCCCAGTGTATCCCAAGGATCACCCTGAATATCTCCACCTCCTCTAAATAAATCAGCCAGCTTTCCTAGTACATGAGATCACCCACAGAGCCAGCACCCCCTACCAAATTTTTTTTATTATTTTTCTTTCATGATAGTATTAAGAAACCTTTTCTCTTACTCCATGGTAAATACCAATCCTGACATCCATTAGTATACAGTTAAAGGGTATTTGGCCACTTCCTGCCCTCTTCAGTCTTTCTACCCAGCACAATTACCTGATAGCCCATACAGACACGGCTCTGAAGAAATAATTGGCCTGACGTGCTTTTTGAATTTTACCTTGTACTGAGACTGCTCCGCCTATGGGGTTCCTGGAACTCCAGTCTGGCTAGTGAGCTTCCATGAAGACTTCTGGTCAGAGCTGGTTTCCAAAGAAACATGAGCTCTTCAAAGTCTAGAACAATTCTTGCAGACTTCCAAACACAAGCAACAGTGGAAGACCAGAGAGATAGGAGGGAGAGGCATTTTATAGTTAATCACAATATTTATGCTTTGCTTGTTTTGAAACAAGGCCTCACCATGTAGCCAAGCTGGATGAGAACTTGATCCTCACCAATGCTACGAGCACACTCAACAAAATAATAGTTCTTCTTAAAGCATAAATATTTTTCCTTTCCTCCTACCTACTCTTTCCTTTTTAATAATAATAATAGCAATAACAGCAATAATAATAAAGCATGTGCAGGACAGCCAACGGCAGTGGTTGAGATCCATACATTGTAGCCACTGTCCAGATTCAAGGAATAAGTCCAGCACTTAGTAGCTGTGTGGCCTTAGGCAAGTTACTCCTCTAATCCTACTTTCTGAATCACCATAGAGAAAATAATATTTACCTCAAAGAATTTTTAAACGAAATACCATACATAAGTCAATGTGAGCTATTACTGTTGCAAAGTTAGGAATACAAGCAAGTATGAAGAAAATCAAAAGCATCTATAATCCCATCATCTACTCCAATATACAGACCGATCCAATATTCTGGATGCTTTCTCATCGATAACTTGCTTTTCTAAATTCTAAGCAGGCCAATGCAGTTCAGTATTCTCATACAACATGGTGTTCCTTGGAGTTATTTTTCTTCTACCCTCCTCCCCCTCTGTAGGCACCATACTTCATGAGTGTGAATTTCCAACTCTCCTAACACAGCTAGATGACAGCAGACTTTAGAGATGGAGCCTCTACCCTACCATCCAGACTACTTGTTCCTTAGGTCAAACACACCTTGTGGCATTCATGAGGGCCCCCAGCATCCAAACCAGCCTACCCTGCAGCTCCTGAGCAAAACCTGGCAATGGAGGCCTGGCAAAACCATCCACTGTAACAAGATTCCTCCCCCAAAGGGTACAAAAGCTAAACAAGACAGAAAGGAGGTTTATCTCCAAACTATGGTAAAGCTGAATTCCAGGACACAAAATAGACCATTAAAAATCCTCCAGAAGAGGAAGAGACTGAAGATTCTTATCAGAGGGCATTGTTTTTCTAAGTAACAAGGCCAACCAGGTTCAAAACTAGAGGGTTTTCCAAGAACGGAGTTCATACCACTTTCTCACCAAGGATGCTTTGAAACCACAGTCAACCCTTACTGATTCATATTAATGCAGAGCTGTCAAACACAAGTGAATTATATTAAAAAAAATAAGCTCTTGTATTTCCAGCAATATTCACTTCAACACTTTGGCCTGTTTGAATGGGTTGTACACACCCTGCTCAGGTCCATCTTAACCATGTGTCTATGCCTATTCAGGGGAATGGCTAAAGTTCTTGAGAACTATGTCCTGCTACACACACAAGTTTAACATTCCTTCGATCCTGCTCACACACTTCACAATAGCAAAGCCTTTCTTCTAGGTTGTGTGGAAGTAAATCCCACTCGGGACTGTCTCTGTAACACTGACTCTGAGTTCTCAATAGCAACCTGGATCAATCCCTAAAATAATCCTCCAGATTCCAGACTTGATCTGTCCCTTCCCAGGCGAGAATTAGCAGGCTCTCTTTAAAGCACCAGAGAACCAAGGCCTGTCATGGAAACATTGTTTCAACCATAATAAGACCTGACATAAAAACCACACAAATGAACTAAACATTTCATCCACCCAATCGAGACTTTAGTTGAAGCCACAGCTTCATATTAAAATAAGTGAGGCTGTTTGTTCTTTATAGTCCTGCTCATTTTAGCCTCTTCCATTGCCTAGTTTGCACAACTCTGGTTAATGAGAGAAAAAGTGAGAAAGGGGGTGGGGAATAAGATGGACTGGGAGCAGAAGCGGGAAGACCTGCACTCGGAGCAGGACAGACAAGGCTAGGAATGCCAGAAACAAAAACAAAAACCCGGCAGCCCTGCCCATCAGTGTGAGCTTGGGGGACTGTCACAGCCCATTGGCAGTAATCTAGAAAGGAGCTATCTATGCTCAGCCTCTTTAACCTACCAGAACAGCTGTGGGTGAACTGAAGTCATTACTTTTCAAAAGCCAAGTTGTGTACAGTATTTTCTAGCAAGCATTTTAAGATCTTTTCAGAATTAAAAAACAAACTACTCCCAGTGTGGTTGTTATAAGAAGAAAGCATAGGTCAAGAGGAAAGAATGAGCAAAAACTAAAGAAAGGAAAAGGGAGAAGAGAGGAAGAGGAGAGGGGAAAGGGAGTGGAGAAAGAGAAGGAGAGGGAGAGGAGAGAGAGTAGACCGGGAGAGAAGAGAGGAGACAAACCAACAAGAACAGTACACTCCCAAGGAGGAGTTTTCTCCAGCATCCCCAAGGTCCAAGCGCCAAATCCCAGCGCGTGTCATTTCTGCCGGAAGTATTTGGTCCAGGGTCGCCGTGTCTGAAGCTGTGGCCCTTAGCGCGGCTCTTAGTCTTGGGGAGGGGGCACAAGGCTGGAGACAAACTTGGGGGACACTCAGCTCCCTCTGGGGAAGCGGGTGGGCTGGGAGAGAGCAGTCCAAACAAGAAAGAAAGTGAGGATCTGCCCCCCCCCAGGGATGGCTGCAGGACGGGGCCGGGGATGGTGGGGTGCACGCGGGGTCGCTCGAGCCCCCAGCCCCGCCGGCCCCCGGCACCGAGACCAGATGCTTTCTCCCGCGGTGGGAGTTTTCTTTCTTTAGAGTCAGGACCCAAGGGTGAGAAGGGGACCCCCCCCCACTTCCTCCCGAGTCCTGGGGCGCCTCTGGGACAGCGAAGGCGGGAGTTGGGGAGACTCTAACCCGGCACAGAGCGGCGCGCCCCGGAGATGCCAGAGTCCTGGGGTCCGCGCCGCGCCCCCGGCCCCGCCCTTCAAGTCCCAGCAAATTGGGGGGGGGGTGGCCCCACCCTGGAGAGGGGGCTCCCCAAGCCTCCCGGGGAGTCTGCGCTGGCAGCGGGAGGGGGAGGGACTGGTCACTCACGGGCAGCGCGGCTGGGGCTCCGACTGCGGCCGGCGCCGTCCACACTGGGAGAAGAGGGGGGGAGGGGGCGGGAAGGAGGGCGGAGGGGCGTGGCGCGGCGGGGCGGCCTCGGCGCGGGGACTCCGCCCGCAGCTCCGCCGGGACCCGATCTTCCCGTCCCGCCCTGCGTTCCCCGAACCCGCGGCCCCGCGCGAGGCCCCCGTTCGCTTCCCGCGCGCACCGTCCGCCCCCGCCCCCCCCTCCCCCAGACCAGCGGGTTGTCACCCTGCAGAAGGGCGTGCAGGGCCGGCCGGCGGGGCCAGCCCCGTCCACGGGTCGGGCTAGCACCTGCCTTCCTGGACGACGACCAGGGCCAAGCTGTGTGGACGGGGCAGGGCGCGCTCCCGCGAGGAGGGAAGGCGGGCGGCTGCGCGCCCCTGCACCGTGATGGGCTGGCAGGTCACTGGGAAGACTCCTCTCTGGAAGGACACAGAAGCGCGGCTGGAGAGACTTGAAGGGAGTTGGCCTGGAGGGCAGAGACAGGGCAGCCCGGCCTGGAGGGTGTGTGGGGAACTGGCCGTCCTGGAAGGCGGGGGGCGGGGGAAGGAGGGTTCGGATGGGGAGGAGGACCCGGGCAGGAAACTGAAAATGGGAAATCCAGTCAAGATGGTAAGCAAAAGGATTTGTTGGTGTCCGGTATCCCTGGCACGTGGGGAGCGTTGGGCATCCCCTCCCCGTGTCGGCGCCGCGCGGGGATTCTCTGTCCAATACTTCGTCTGAAGTGTGTATCCTTGTTTTTTAACTGGAGAGCCCGGAAATACAGAGATTCAAGCGTTCAAGTGCTCCATTTATCCTCCCAGGTGATGAGCAAGGAATCGGACATTCCCAGAGGCACAAGGGTGCCCTGGAATTCCTGCAGACGCTCTTCTCAGATAAGATGGAGACGTGGGCTAGGCTCCCATCTCCAAAATAACCGGCAAAAACCGAGGCTGGAGACGTGGCACAAGTGGTATGTATAGTGCCTGTCTAGCAAGTGTCAGGCCCCGAGTTAAAAGCAGAGGGCAAATAAAAGGCTAGACCTAACTTTTCAGATGTTTTTATGGATCAGAGTTCCCTGCATCTGCCTTCTAGGAAGGAGCTAGGAAAAGTGGAGAGCGGGAAGGTCCTGACATCCTCCTGTTGCCCGCCCCCCATGGAATCTTGTGTCCTGTGAGCCTACCCTTCACTATGTGTTTTCCAAGACCAGCCCCTCTCAGAAAATGCCACCCCTAACAGCTGATTCCTATAGTCCACGCCTACAGGAAACCAACACTTGAAAAATAGTCATTACCATTGAACTTTAGAGTGCACCTTTACAATTTTGTCATCTTTGAAATAAGCAGTATAGCCTTGATTAATAGGTAACCCACCTGGTGAAAGAAATCTCTTCTGGAAACTTCTGGCACTTCATAAAGCACACAAGCCCATAATTTTCTAAAGAAGTAACTACAGTTGATTGGAAAGTATTTTATCTTTTGCAAAAGTGACCGTCCCTTCTGTGTGACTCAGCCTTGCTCCAAAGATCGCCACTTGTGTGCGTGTTGGTTTTACTTGTTGAAACTCCAGCACGGATTTCCAGCGTCCCTCTGTAATCAAAACCTGGTGGTAAACAGCTGCGCCTGGCCTCCACAGCCATTAGTTGCCAGTATGTCCTCATTTCCTGTTCTTCTGCTCTACAGAAAGCAGACCCTCAACTATGTCATGCTCTTTATCATGAACAAGATTTGCTTTCCTGACAGCTGAACAAGAGGTCCTCAAAGTGTCTATGGATAGGACCTGTGAGGCAGACATGGAATTCCTCACAATTCAAGTCAGCTGAAGCTGTCAGGGTCAATTAGGATAACTTCAAGAGGAGGGAGGGACAGGGTTGGTCCTAAATGACTGATGGGAACATTCTTCTCTAAAACTTTACGAGTCTTTATATCACAACACTCCAAAATACAGTAAGGGTGTTTTTTTTTTGAAAACTGTATTTAAAAAATATAAGCCAGCACCAGTGACTCATGCTTATAAACCTAACTACTCAGGAGGGTGAGATCTGAAGATTATCTTTCCAAGTCTGGGGCAGAAAAGTCTGTGAGACTTGTTTTGTTTTGTTTTTGGTCGGTCGTGGGGCTTGAACTCTGGGCTTGGGAGCTGCCCCTTTGCTCTTTAGCTCAAGGTGAGTGCTCTACCACTTGAGCCACAGCTCCACCTCCTGTTTTCTAGTGGTTTATTGGAGATAGGAGTCTCATGGACTTTCCTACCTGGGCTAGCTTCAAACCATGATCCTCAGATCTCAGCCTCCTGAGTAGCTAGGATTACAGGTATGAGCCACCTGTGCCCAGCTTCTGTGAGACTCTTATCTCCAATTAATTGCAAAAAGCTGAGAGTGGAGTTATGTCACAAGTGGTAGAGTGTGCCAGCCTTGAGCAAAAAAGCTAAGGGAACTAGACCCTGAGTTAAAGCCCCAACACTGGCACGTGCACACGCGTGAACACACACACACAATTATATGTATGTATATATTATATATTTTCTATAAAATGAAATGTAAGTGTAATATATAAAGTATAATATAAATATATAAATATTACATATATGTACATATGCATGCATGTATATATGAATATATGTATATCCCAATAGATGACTTCAACAACAGTTAAGGTGATACAGTGCAAATTCCATTTTGTATGCATCATGCATTCTGATCTGACATGCTCCTGTTAAGTCTTTTACAAGAAGAAATTCTAATATATTTTGAGTGGAAATTTTCTGAGATCAATAGAAAGTGTACATCTTCACTGAGAATGACAATGAAATCAACTGTGTTTAGGGGGTGATCACTTAATCAGTTCAGAATGGCCAAGGATTCCACGTCGTTTATCATGAAAATGGGACACTCTGAGGTATGGCTTGAGCTACACCAGCCATGGCTATGGTTGAACCCTAGGCCAGATTCCTAAGAGATATCCAGTTAGCATTTATTGAACTCCTACTACATACAATATGATACCCTTTGCTAAATGCTGAGGAACTGAGTCTGCCATGGCTCTTGCTTCACATCATCTGTAGCTGGGAGATGACATGTGAAAATCTATGAGACTTGCCATTTTAACACAACTAAAAGGTTGGGAATGGTGGTATTGGTCTGTAATCCCAGCACTTGGGAAGCTGAGGAAGGAGGATCTTGGGTTGCAGGCTAGCCTGGACTATGTAGTAAGACCCTGTCCCAAAAAAAGAGAGAAGGAAAGGGAGGGAGAAAAGGAGGAATGGTAAGAGAGAAGAAAAGGAGGAAAGGGAGGGATAGAAGAAGAAAAAAAGCAAAGCAAAACAAAACAAAAACCAAACTCTAAAAACAAGAAGAAAAGAAAAAGACAGGAAGGCTGAAGTGAGACTATTTTTCAGTTTTTTAGCAGGATGTAGGTGACTGACATTTTGTTGTACTGTTTCTATTCTTGGGCTTAAAAGATGTCCCCCTGACTGGGTCATTCCATGACTTCATGGTTTTTAGGACAGTGGGGTTGGGTCTGGGAGTTCTGGGAAAATCAGAGGCCCTGATAAAATCAACAGAAGTATATTTCATTCTTCAGTTCTAACTGAGGAAGGATGAAAGCTGTAACTTTTGAGGCTGCTCTGTCTGCAAACAGGACAAGCCTGGAGTATGTTTCAATGAGAGTCAGTTCTAATCCTCCCCTCACAAAAATTTGTTCCAATGCTCTCTAGCCTTTTATTTCTACAATTGCCAAAGACTATAATGAGTTTTCCCACTTCTGTGCTTTGACTGCCAGTTAACTTCCTAATTTGGAACTAATTACTAAACTGCTTAAAAATTTTAAGACAAAGAGCATCCTCTTACTGACTTTCCATTAATCACTATGGTATCTGAGGACATGGCTCTGAGCCGAGAACAGAAACTTCTTCTTCCAACACAGAACAAACTATTATTCCTTGTCAATGTGGCTCAGATGTTTTCATACTCATCAGCAGCCAACTATGTTGTTATCTTATGTTAAAGTTATGGAAGAGCTTAAAGTCTTTTAAGACCTGGGAGCCACTTGCAGAGGTAATGCTGCATAAAACCCTAAATTGCACATCTTTCTGACTAGCGAGCTTTACTATGAAGAAAGCTTCCAGTCAAATGGAGGGCGCCTTTGTTTCTAACTCACTTGGCAGCTTTTTTTAATTGGTTCTTCACTTATGTGTTTGTTTGGGTTTTTTTCTCACACTTTTCTTTGCTAATGCTATAGCTGATTTTTTTTAATGGGTAATGAACTTTAAAGTGGTCATGTTGTTATGTTTAACTGAAATTTTCTATCATCTTTCCTAAAGCATAGAGAGTACAGTTTTATCAACTTTGAAAAGTGATTGGTACTGAGCATAGGAGTAGCTCAGTGGTAGAGGGCATGCCTACCATGTGCAATGACCCAGGGGCACCTCAAAAAAAAAAAGGTTGCACTTCATATAATAGTCTAATGGAGGGTGGTGTTGGCAAATCAAATTATATACAAGAACCATGCTGTGGCGCATCTTAATATACACATGAAATAAGAACATGATTATAAGAACTGGAGCAATTATATATGAGCAATCTATAGAGAGGTGGACTCGATACCTTTTCTAACCTCCAAATTTTCAATAGTGATGGTTTTCAACATAATATGGGGAAGATGAGAAAACATCATTTTGGTATGGTGTGGAAATCCCACCTTCTCCAGAAAGCAATGCACACTTTATGACAAGTCTTCCCCCCCCCTTTTTTAACTTTTACTCTATGTGGACTTCACTCTCACTCTCTGTGAGACTATCAGAGTCTTAAGTGAAACTGAGAATTCCCCTCTTGTTTTTCACTCTCCACAGGCTTAGGCAGGAGAGAGACATTTTTGAAAAGGGTGCTGCAAGGCACGTCATGAGGGCAGGCATGAAAGGGTGACACTGAGGAGATGCCCAGGCTGACTGCCCAGAGACCAACACCGACAGCTTGGAGCAGGCCAAAGGATTCCAGAAACTTCACTTGTTATATCTTATGTTTGTGGAATGGAGTCTCACTAACTTCAGGGAAAACAAAGAGTTGTACAGGCACCCTCAGCTACCACAACTAGTATGTGATAGTCATAACAAAGAATACTGAATAACCGCCTAGTCAAAATGTTGATGTAACTAGTTTAAAATGTGTGTGGTGAGGTCAGGCAGGGAGGAAGATAATAAAGACAAGAACAATGTGTTACCTAGAAATAGACACTAAAACAGGCGGTCATGACACATGGAGGAAGATTAGGAAATTGTTTTTTTGTTTTGCCTTGTTAATGTTTTTTGTTACTAATTTAGAGTTTTGTTGGTGTTTTAGAACCACTTGACTCAAAAGAGTTTTATAGGACTAGAAGGGGTATCATCATGGCATAAATATATTAAATTCATTTGGTAGCTGGCAAGACTGTGTAACAGTATGTACATAAAAATAAAGAGCCAAATAAACATTGCACCAAGGTCTTTAAATTGGCTTGAAAAGCTAGTTAAAAGTTGACTGGAAGAGGGTGGAGGACTTTTCATAGAAATGTGGAATGGGAAGCTGGATAAAATAATGGCATTCCTGAGACATCCAGCATAGACTACTCTTCCACAGTCTAGAAGAAAAAAATGGAAAGAATTTGGATAAAAAGGTGCCAGTGGCTGTCACCTGTAATCTTACTCAGGAAGCTGAGATCTGAGGATTGTAGTTCAAAGCCAACGTGGGCAGAAAAGACCATGAGACTATTGTGTGTGCTTGTGTGTGTGTCTGTGTGTGTGTGTGTCTGTCAGTTGTAGGACTTACTCTGGGCCTGGAAGCTGTACCTGAGCTCTTCAGCTCAAGGCAAGTGCTCTACCACTTGAGCCACAGATCCACTTCTGGTTTTCTGGTGGTTAGTTGGAGATAAGAATCTCACGGACTTTCCTTCCCCAGGCTGGTTTTGAACCATGATCCTCAGATCTCAGCCTCCTAAGTAGGTAGGATTACAGCGTGAGCCACTGGCAACCAGCACCATGAGACTCCTATCTCCAATAAACTAACCCCCCAAAAAGCCAGAATTGGAGCTCTGGCTCAATTAGTAGAGCATTAGCCTTGAGCAAAAGCAGCGCAGGGATAGCCCTAGGGCCAATACCAAAAAAAAGAAGGAAGGAAGGAAGGGAGGGAGGGAGGGAGGGAAGGAAGGAGGGAAGGAAGGAAGGAAGGAGAGGGAAGGAAGGAGGGAAAGAAGGAGAGGGAAGGAAGGAGAGGAAAGGAAGGAGGTAGGGAGGGAAGAAAGTAGCAATAACAATAACATTACCAACAATCTTTATTAATAATAATTAACCTTTATATTTATCAAGTAGAAAAGTTACAATATGAATTCATTTAATCCTCATAAAATTCTATGAGGTACTATTAATATTCCCATTTTAAGATAAGGAAATGGAGGCACAGAAATGCTAAGTAAACTCATGTAAAAGTATAGGTTCCAACTTAGGGAGTTTGGCCTCCAAGTAACACTAAACTTTTATTTGGAAGGTTATTTGGGGAGTTTTGTGTGTGTGTGTGTGCGCGTGCGTGCGTGTGCGTGTATGCGCATGCCTGCCAGACCTGGGGCTTGAACTCAGGGCCTGGGCACTGTCCCAAGGCCCACTGTTCAAGGCTAGTGCTCTACCACTTCAGCCACCACTCAACTTCCAACTCCAAACTTTTAAAGGATGGGTATATTCAAGTGGTTGGGAAACTGAGGGGGAAGAGCCAACAAAATGAGAAAATGAAAATGTGAATGTTAAAATCCAAGCCCTGGACTGGGAGTAGAATGGAGAGCACAGGTAACAGGTTAGCTTCATGCAGAATAGGAACTGTGCACAAGTGCCACAACAAAGAGGCACTCACTGCTGGCAGGATGAGATTTTTTGATTGCAGAGCCCAGGATTGAGGTGGTGAGGCCGGAGAGGTGGTGAAGCCATTAATGAAACTTGGAATAGAAATGAATGAGATTGTCATGAACAATGTAAGTCTGGCAGGGGCTAGACAGCTTGGCTGTTTCCCTGAAGTGTTTAGGAGCCCATACCCAGGGGTAATGAGGGAAGTTTGGTTGCGGAACCGTAGGTGCAGCCTTCAGCTGGTGGAAGTCTGCCAATGGGCAGGGAACTGCAATAAGAAAGGCCAAAGGAGTGATCTGAAGGGCCAAGTAGAATGGTACTTAACTAATACCTAGATTCTTCCGTATCAGGATCCAAACACCTTCACTGCCATGAGGACAAGACAGAAGAACCAGAGTCTCTTTGGGACAGATGGCTGAGGGAGGCCTGACCTCCTTGCTGAACACAACCGGCGCTGGTGATGGGCTTTCAGAGGAACCAGAAAAAAAATAGCTTGGAGCTGAGTGGTAATAGCCTAGATAGAACCAAAGGGCACAGAATATAGGCAGGAAGGAGAGGAAAGGATTTGAAGAACCTCTCAGCTAATCTAGAACTTGGATGTAGAAATGAAAGGGGCCTATGCAGGCAAGTGAGGGAGGTGCAATCTACTTGGGGCCTGGGGAGTGGCAGGCGGGAAGAGAGACCCTAACAGTAAAGTGATATGTTTCTGAGATAGCATAAGGGAGCTGGCTTGGAAGAGCTTAGGGTGCTTACTTTAGTATGGTGATTCAGCAGCTCTCGAGGCCTAATAAAGTATTAACTGTGCAATTACTCCAATTGGAGGAATTAGAAAGACTGCATTTAAGTCTATTGAGATTTGATACATTTTTATAAAGCCTACTTTAATAGGTTTTTATGTCCTTTAACAAGTTGTCAAAAAGCGACTCAAAGTTTGATGTAAGTACGAATTTATTGACATGAATACCTTTAGCTATTATTTGAACACAGAGAGGATACTGAAGAGCTGAAGACAATGATAATAAACCCACAGGATCTAATGTTTGCAAGGCCCACTCCCTCTGACAGAAGAGAGAGAGAGAGAAGGTGGGGAGCAGGGCAGAAGGAGCAGGGGGGAAGGAGGGAAGGTGGGAAGAGAAGGGAGGAGAGATCTGAATAAATCTTTAAAAAGAATCTGGAGACTGCTTTCAATTATAGTAAGAAGTAATGACAATTTGACAATTTAAGCATTTTATCCAGAAACATATATCTATTCCATAGATACCAAATCGATTACCATATAATTGAGTTTGAAAATATACAAAATATTTGTTGTTCTTACATACTCAAATTAAAACCTAATTTTAAAAAGTGCACAGTAAAAACAGCATAAGGAAACCTACGATATCCATGTATACGTATTGTTTTCCATTTCACTGTCAACATCAAATTCTGTATTTGCCTTACTGCTTGCAGATATATCCGAAGTGTTTCAAGGTCATACTCAACACTGACTAGTTTACTGGGTCCAACAACACTCCGGCTGCCCGATGGCTGCCAGCACTGGACGTAGAGTCTCGGCCCTGTAGTTCTTGCAGCTCTGGAAGGAACAGTCACCACCCAGCTATTTGTAAACTATCGACTCTTGTTCTTTTTAGAATTGCCCTGTGCAAAGAAAAATATTCGCAATAAGAACACAACCTTCCAGAAAAACAGTTCACATAGTTTGTTAACCAAACTGTCTGATGACTATTTCACTCTGGGGCATGCAGGTTTCCCAGAGGGAGAAAGTCAATAATCTTGCATGGTTAACTTTCCATCACAATCATAAAGCAGTTTGTTGTAGGTGATACAAAAAGAAAAAAAAAAAAGGCAGCTCCTGGTTGGGATTTATCAAAGCCTCAAGCACCCATGTTGTTCCCAAAACAGGGTATATGAAATTTATGAAGCTGAATAAAATAGATTGTCCTAAATATGTTCCATGTTTAAATAAACACCCTTTAGAGATCTCAGCAGAAATCATTTGATGTTCTTTGTGTGTGTGTACCTTTGTTTTCTGTAACGAGGTCTTACAACGGAGACTAGGTTAGCTTTCAACTATCAATCTTTCTGCTTCTGACTCCCTAGTGCTATGATTACAGGGGTACTCCAGTAGGCTTACCCCAATAATTTTGAATATAGGCTAACTAATACTCAACTGACACTATTATCTGTCAAAAATAACCTTAGAAAATGACTGAGGACAAGTTAGAGGAAAGATACTTTAACTCTTTTCTAATTTCTTTAAATACGGAAGTCCAGATTTTCTTGTTTTGCATAGCTTGTCTTCTTTTTGGAGTGGTTTTCCCTCTTAGAAAGTTTCTAACTGAATTCATAAATGAGTAGGAGTTCTTTCTTCTTATAAGTGGGTAATGCCTACAGATTAAAAACCAGAACCAAGATAATAGCAAACAAATGGTTGAGGATGTTTACTTCAAATCTAGTGGAGGGAGATAATGTCAATCAGCCATAAGGTGATGCTGTATGGTATCAACTGCTAATAAATGGAGAAGAAGGGATTACAGAATAATCAAAGAAAGATGAGCAAACCAGGTACTGGTGGCTCACACCTGTAATCTTCAAGAGGCTGAGATCAATCTGAGAATCATGGTTCATAGCCAGCCTGGGCAGGCAAGTTGGCAAGATCCTTATCTCCAATTAACTACCAGAAAACTCGGAGTGGAACTGTGGCTCAAAGTGGTAGAGCCCCTACCCTTGAGCAAAAGCATTCTGGGCATTCAGGCCTTGAGTTCAAGCCCCAGATTAGCAATCAATATAAAGTCTAAACTGAAAAGTAGTCTTAACTCAGTTTTCTTAATGCAAGTATTTTAAGGAACACATTAAAAAAAAACTTTAGGAAAACTTGAAAATTACCTAACTTCTGAAGTAGCTATAATTCAATTACACCTTGAACATACCACCTATCTTCTTGACTCAGCCATTATTAGGAATGTAACAGTGAGTTATACTGCCTGTTAGAATATCAAGAAGACAACATGAGGCAATCTTCAGGAGGACCAGCCCGTACTTCAGTTGAGCTGCAGCTCAACTTTCCTGCAGCCAAAGTAACCAAAGAGCCCCCATCTGCTGTGTTAGCTGTTATGGTCATCACAGAAATAGCCCAGACAAGCATCAGAGCCCCCCGCCCCTCCTAAGTGGCAAGTGGTGAAGGACTATCAGAAGACTACCAAAAGACATAGTTATACAATGCAGTCTCCAGTGTATTAACGAACAATTTTCTAAGGAGGCTCCAAATGAGCAGATCACTGCTAATGCTAAAACTGAACTCTGGTTTAGTCATTTCCACTTCTTTTCCAGGTCATGTAGCAGAAACTCAATAAATGCCTGCAGAATCAGTAAGCGGTAATAGCAGATCTCAGAGAACAAGCTGGAGCTAGCAAATCCTAGATGTTTGTGGTACAATATTGTCTGAGTCACTGAAATGTGCTAAGTATCTGAGGTGACACACAGAACCGAATCCCTGGTCCCCTGAAGCCTAACTTCGTGGCAAAAGAATATACACATGACCGTCCAGTAAGAGAGACATGGCATGTGGCTATGCATTCCAAACTGACATATTACACAATAGCTAGGGACAAGGAGAGGCTTTGAGAAATTAAAAGAAAGGAGATCTCTGGAATTAAAAGGTAAGAAAGACATTCCTAAATATATGGCTAGTCAAGAGAATTCACTAAAAGTCATTCTGACACCATTTAGACTCTTGTATAAACAAAGAGCAGTCCCTCTTTTAAAACCCTCTGTGACACCCCCTCCCAGCTATACAAGAGTAACAGAAATGCCAAGAACGCACCAGACACAGCATTAAAGCTTCGGCTTATAACTTAGCCAAAGAAACTTAATTCTCCTTCTGGACAGGACAATTGACATTAAGGAAAATGATTCACAAGCACTTTAAAGCTAATAACCTTCAGCTTTCAGAATGCTTAACAATGCATTATCATGTATGGACCATATTAAACACCAACCTCACCTGACCTACCTTACTGGCCATCTTGAGCGTGTCAATCTCTTCTCTCTGTTTGGACAGTGTCTCATTCATGCTGCACAGGTGGTCACTCATCATACTTAATTGATCCTCATAACTCCTCTTGGTAGTGGTCAGCTCATCCTATAGAGCAAAGGAAAAGCGAGGAGAAAACCCAAAGCCCAGCTAGTCACAGCACTCGAAAGCCTTTTTAAATGATTAATTATTACAATAATTTGGAAAAACAACTTAGCAAGATGGCCAAGTTGGTCAACTAACATGAAAGCTAGTGCACAGGGGAACAAAGTTGAGAGTAATGTGGGAAAAAAGTTTCCATCTTCAACATACGTTAATAATTTCTATGTAAAAGTGTAAGGCATACAATCTATGCAGGGCATAAAATCATCAGAAAAAGCTGAGTGATGCTCCAAATCCCCTCCTCTTCCCCATGCCTTGCATGAGGTGGCTTCACATTGGCCCCAACTCATAGCTCTTCGACTCACAGCTTTCACCCTGGAAGGCACATTCTTCTTTCCTTCCACCCTTCCCATTCCCATCAGCCCTGCAGATCTGATCTTGTGCTCCTAACCAACTGGAGAAAGTAATCTGAAACAAGGAGGTGCTGGGCAGGGTTATATGACTGGGTTTTCCTGTGCCTGCACAGAACCTATATTTACGATAACAGGAGCTTCCTGAAAAACAAGGCCAATTTAAAACAGGGCAAAGAAGAAGGAATATTTGTGCATCCCCATCTTTTCATTTGTGGCAGTTATATGAACTAGAGAAGAGAAAGAACAGAATAATGTGTACAGCAAACTGCTATTTATTTAATAAAAAAGAAGAAAAACAGAGAGAATTTTAAATAAATATAATTTAAGTGTTGACTATAAGAAAATTTAAAAATAAAGATCAAGTCAGGAGGGAAAGCAAATAAGACAACCACTCTTGAACTGATAAAAGTAATTTTTACTTTACAATGAGATAGAAATAAAGTGGTCAGACCAGTTTTTACTGTATTTGATGTCAGTGTCCTGCATCTTGTATATACACTTCTCTAATTTGGGGAGGGGAAGGGAAGAGGGGGAGGGTAGTTGTAGAGGTGGGAGGGAATGGGAGGGAAAAAACAAAGGAGGTAACAATGCTTGATAGGAAATGTACTCATTACCTGGCTCATGTAACTGTAACCCCTCTGTACAGTATTTTTACAATAAAAAAAGTATTTAAAAAAAAGTGGTTAGAAAAAAATGCAGGTACCACTACTTTTCTTTTTTTTTTTATTGTGAAAATACTGTACAGAGGGGTTACAATTACATGGGCAAGATAATGAGTACATTTCTTATCAAGCATTGTAGCCACCTCCTTTGTTTCCCCTTCCCATCCCTTCCCATTCTCCCCCCGCCCCCCCCATCCTCCCCGCAGGGCCCCCCCACCCCGCACCAAAGTTGTAAAGTTCGTTTTCGATATAAAGT
>NW_012267253.1:8647605-8654909 GCF_000151885.1 Dipodomys ordii | reverse complement strand
CATATGTTGCCAAAGATAATGAGTACATTTCTTATCAAGCATTGTAGCCACCTCCTTTGTTTCCCCTTCCCATCCCTTCCCATTCTCCCCCCGCCCCCCCATCCTCCCCGCAGGGCCCCCCCACCCCGCACCAAAGTTGTAAAGTTCGTTTTCGATATAAAGTTCGTTTTCCACATACAGGGTCCACCTGTATCCCTATTTGAATGATTTGTTTTTCCCCTTCCCCTACACTAATTATACCAACATCAAATACAGTGAAAGCAGGGGTTATACTGTGGGGGAGGACCATACAAAGCAACAAAGAAATAATCTTATAAATGTGTTAGAAACAATCCCAAGGTAGCACTACTTTTCTGAAAGGAAAAGTTGACTTTGCTTCCCAAGAACGTCCCATGATAAAACACTACCTGTGCAGGTAACACTCATGAACTCACCTGCAGTCTGCTGATGTTCTGACTGGCCATTTTCATCTCCTCTGTCAGTGCCTCCTTAGACTTCTCAGCTAACGCTAGTCTTTTAGAGAGTGCTCGGCACTGTAAGTGAGAAAAAAATTCTACTTGTAGAAGCAGCATTGTCTAAAACAAATTCTGTTTCAGGGAAAGTTACCAGAATTTGATCCCCAGAGCAAAAGCCATCCATCCATCCATTCCATCAATATTTCTTGAATACCTATAGGTACTATATAGAAGAAAGCTGTGAACCTACCTCATCATTTTAGTAAAGTAAAAAAAGTCCAGCAGTTCAAGCTCATCAGTGTTTTTCCCTAGTTCTACTCTAATGACCAGTGGTTACAAAACCATAAGAACATTCTCCATTTACTCAGCATTCATTTGTACTTAAGACAGATGAAAGGGATATATTCATTTCCAAAGTGATCAGTGTCACTACCAAACTCATTCTATGAAGCCAGCACAATCCTCAGCCCCAAATCAATTAGGAGAGATTCATCAAAGAAAGATAACTACAGACCCATCTCCTTGATAGCATCGATGCAAAACTTCTCAATAAAATTCTGGCCAACTGAATTCAACAACAAACAAACAAAAAAATCATATATTATAATCAAACCGGATTCACTCCAGGGATGCAAAGCTGGTTGATTATATGTAAGTTAATTAATGTAATTCAACACATCAATAGGAGCGAGGATAAGAACCACAGGATCATTTCAATAGATGCAGAAAAATCATTTGACAAGCTCCAACACCCCTTTATGATAAAAGTTCTGGAGAAGTTAGGAATCCATGGAACATTCTTCAATATAATACAGGCTATAGATGAAAAACCAGCCTGTATTATACTTAATGGTGAAAAGTCAAAACCATTTCCTCTAAAATCAGGAATGAGACAAGGATGTCCACTATCTACACTCCTCTTCAATATAGTACTGGAATTCCTACAAGAGCAACAAGGAAAGAGAAAAACATAACAGAGATCCAAACAGGCAAGTTAAAAGTAAAACTGTCCCTCTTTGCAGATGTCATGATCCTGTATTTAAAGAACCCTATAGATTCCTCCTCCAATTTACATGAGTTGATCTGAAACTTTGGCAAAATACAGGATATAAAATTAACCGCCCAAAATCAGTAGCTTTTCTGTATGCCAACAATAAGAAGATGGAGACTGAAATCAAGAAAGCAACTCCATGTGTAACAGCCTCAAAAAAAATAATATGAAATACCTAGGAATTAACAAAAAATGTGAAGGACCTCTATTATCAAAACTTTAAAAATCTGAACAAGGAGCCAGGTACCGGTAGCTCACGCCTGTAATCCTAGCCACTCAGGAGGCTGCGATCTGAGCATCGCTGTTCAAAGCCAGCCGGGGCAGGAAACTCCATGAGACTTTTACCGCCAATAAAAACCCACTAGAAAACCGGAAGTGACGCTATGGCACAAGCTCTAGAGCGCTCGCCTTGGCCTTGAGCTGAAAAGCGCAAGGACAGCGCCCAGGCCCAGAGCTCAAGTTCCATGACCACCACCACCACCAACAACAAATCTGAACAAGGAAATTGAAGCAGAATTAAAGAAATAGAAAAAAAACCTACATGCTTCTGGATTCAAAGGAGTAACACTGGGAAATAATTAAAAACTCAAGGCAATACCCATCAAAATCCCAACAGCATTTTCAATGACAGAGAGAAAGCAATCCAAAAATTCATATGGAAAAAGACCCCAAATAGCAAAAACAATCCTTAGCAGAAAAAAAGTGCTGGAGGAATATCAATATCAAATTTCAAACTCTATTACAAACAGCTTGGTACTGGCACAAGAATCGGCCTAAGAACCAATGGAACAGAAAAGAAGTCCCAGAAATAAACCCACACACATATAGCCACCTAATATCTGATAAGGGAGCCAAAAACACAGGAAAGACAGCCTCTTCAATAAATGATGCTGGCAAAATTGACTATACACATGCAGAAAACTGAAATTCGATCCTTATATATCACCCTACACCAAAATCAATTCTAAATGAATCAAAGACCTCAATGCAAGGCCAGATACCATAAAAATATTACAGGATGGAAAACACTAGGGCTCCTAAGCACAGGTTAAAACTTCCTAAATAAAGATCCAAATCAAAGAAAGACTGGATAAATGGGACTGCATCAAACGGAAGAGTTTCTGCATGGCAAAGGACATAGCTAGCAAGATAAAAAGAAAGCATACAGAAAGGGAGATTTTTCACTAGCTATGCATCAGACAAGGGCCTCATATCTAAATATACTTAGAGCTCATATCTAAAATATACTTAGAGCTCAAAAAATTAAACCTCCCAAAAATAAACCCTCAAAGAAACAACAGCCCAATTAATAAATGGGTTAAAGATGTAAAGAGAGACTTCTCACAAGAAGTAAGAATGACCAATAGACATATGAAGAAATGTCCAATATCTCTTAGCCACAAAAGAAATGCAAATCAAAACAACATTGAGATTCCATCTCACCCCAGAGAGAATGGGCAATATCAAGAAAACTAACAATAACAGATGCTGGTTAGGATGTGGCCAAAAGAGAACTACTACACTGTTGGTGAGAATGTAAATTTGTTCAACCACTCTGGAAAGCAACATGGAGGTTCCTCAAAAGACTAAATATAGAGCTTCCCTATGACCTAGCAATCCCACTGTTGGGCATTTATCCAATAGACCACAAACAAGGCCACACTAAAGCCAACAGAACAACCATGTTCAGTGCACCATTGTTTACCATAGCCAAAATATGGAATCAACCAGATGCCCCTCAGTGAATGAATGGATCAAGAAAATGTGATATATATATATATATATATGATTTCTATGCTTCCATCAGAAAGATATTGACCCATGCATAAAGAAATGGAAAGATGTGGAAAAAATCATATTAAGCAAACTAAGCCAGCCAAAGAAACATAGGTTGCATGGTTTCCCTCATCTGTAGTAATTACAATGTGCCTATAAATCTACAAGTAAACATAATGGATGGTAAAAGACAAAAAACAAAGAAACAAAAACAAAAAAAACTAAGCCAGGCACTGGTGGCTCACACCTGTAATCCTACCTAGTCAGGAGACTGAGATCTGAGGATTATTGTTCAAAGCCAGCCCAGAGAGGAAAGTCAGTGACTCTTTTTTATTTTTTATTTTTGGAGGGTCCAGTCCTGGGGTCTGAACTCTGGGCCTGGGTGCTGTCCCTCAGCTCTTCAGCTCAAAGCTAGCGCTCTACCACTTGAGCCACAGCGCCACTTCCAGCTTTTTTTCTTTTTTCTTATGTGGTGCTGAGGAATTGAACCCAGGGCCTCATGCATGCAAGGCAAGCGCTCTACCACTGAGCCACCTTCCCAGCCCAGTCAGTGAGTCTTTTATCTCCAATTATCCACTAGAAAACTGGAAGTGGTGCTGTGGCTCAAGTGGTAGAGTGCTTGCCTTGAACTGAAATGCTGAGGGATAGTGCCCAGGCCCAGAGTTCAAGTCCCACAACTGACAAAAGAAACAAACAAACAAAAAAACCAAAACACAAAAAACTATACTTGGACATGATAAATTAAACAGGACTCTAAAAATTCACACAGTGAGGATATTCTTAGGAGAAGATCACAAAGGCTCAATAGCTATGTGCATATGATCATATAAAATGATATTTATCAAAATGAACTCCAAGAAGAGGTCTAACATTATTTTGCTTCTTGTATTTTTTCACTGATTTTATTTTTGTCACTGATTTTATTTCTGTACATTTTGTTTTGTATGTGTTTATCTGTTTGGGGGAGGGTAAGGAAGGACACAGAAATGGTGGGAGAAAGGGTGAACAAATCCAACAGTAATATTCACTATACACTATATTGAACTATACATCTTGTGGGGGAGGGGGTCAGGAAGGAAAAACTGGGAGAAAATGAGGAAAGAGGTGATCCTGTTCAAAAAGAAATGTACTCTTTACCAGACTTATGTAACTATAACCCCTCTGTATATCACCTTTAACAATAAAGTAAAATGAAAATAAATAAATAAATAAGTGGCAAGTTAAAAAAAATAAGTAAAGCACAAGCTAAAACCTTTTCCTCTCAGGAAAAAAAGAAGTTACCAGTGGCTTCTAACCATGAGTCTTAGATCTTTTCTTTGTGTGTGTGTGTGTGTGTGTGTGCACTCTCAAGGTGGGCACTCTACCACTTGAGCCAAAGCTCTACTCCACTTCCAGCGTTTTGCTGGCTAATTGGAGACAAGAGTCTCATGCACTTTCCTGCCCAACACAATCCTTGTGCTTGAAGTCCTTCATTAAACATCACCTTATGGGCGCAATAAAAGCTTTATAAATCCCACTCTAGGTTACAGGGGACAGCACAGCTGTTTTCTCTGGAAACCATCCAGAGCCAGAGCAGATGAAAAATAAAAAAAAGTTCTATTTCACACTCTTGTTCAAAGAGAGTGTGCAATAAAACAGACCCCAGACTTTCTGCAGGGGCACTGAGACCAAGGGGAAGGTGCTGACGAGACTCATGTGATCGTGGTGTGCACACCAGGCACTTAGCCTGTCCATTCCAGTAAAGTCAAACAAGAGGTCACCACTTCCTGTTTACAAATGAGAAAAAACTAAGCAATCCCAAAATTCCTGTGTCACAGATGGACTGAATACATTCACTAAAATAAGCAAGTCTCTTGAAAATTCCCTGGCTACTCATTTTATTTTTCAAAACAATTTCAGGGCACATAAGCCAATCAAATCAACCATTCCCTATTAACCAAATACCTACTCTGTGCTTAGTTAGCCCTGCACCTGACCAAGTGGGAGAGTCAAGCAAGGCCCCCATGAAGACAACGCAAGTCTGGGTCACTGGCCCAGAAATCAATCAGGGAAGCAAGCAAGCAATGGAGATGGATTGCATGCTGCACTGCATGACCTGGATAACCACGGACCTATCACTTGAATCAAGCACAAATGCTGTGGCTGCTGGTTAACCACCCTGCGCTAGGCACATCATTTATTTTAGCAGGAAAGAGACAAAGCCCTTCCCCACTGCTAGCAAATGGCTCCTGTTGCCCTCTCCACCACGAAGTGCAAGAGACAATCGCAGATAGTCAGGCTGCAACAAAGGGTGTCATTCTTTTTTCTTTTTCAATTTTAAGCATCACATCTGTCTGCCATCTTTAACTAACCTTTAATATAAAGTTTCAAATCTATAACCCTGAAGACCTTGCAAGCTGAACAGAACCCATTCTAACGCAGTCATTTTACCTCTTGTGGTACTGGGATTTCAAGGCAAGATCTTGTGCTTACTAGGTAGACATAAGGCATGTCCCAGCCTTTTTTTTTTGGTCGGTTGTGGAGCTTGAACTCTGGGCTTGGGCGCCATCTCTCAGCTCTTCAACTCTAGGTAAGTACTCTACCACTTGAGCCACAGTGCCACTTCCAGTTTTCTATTGGTTTTTATTGGAGATAAGAGTCTCATGGAGTTTCCTGCCCGGGCTGGCTTGGAACCGTGGTCCTCAGATTTCAGCCTCCTGAGTGGCTAGGATTACAGGCCAGAGCACGGGTGCCTGGCTCAGCCTTTTTTTTTTTTTTTTAGCTTATTTTCAGGGAGGACCTTGTGGGGGTTTTGCTTAGGGCCA
This sequence comes from Dipodomys ordii, assembly GCF_000151885.1. NCBI lineage: Eukaryota > Metazoa > Chordata > Mammalia > Rodentia > Heteromyidae > Dipodomys > Dipodomys ordii. The sequence continues at coordinate 8,648,823 of NW_012267253.1, read as the reverse complement.
GTCTCAGAGCTTGATCCTCCTACATATGGCAGCCAGTAGCTGGTATGACAGGTGTAAACTACCACACCCAATTTATTGAGAAAGATAGTGTCTTGCTAACTTTGATGCCCAGACTGGCCTTGAATTGCAATCCTCTAGATTTCTACCTCCGGTGTAGCTATGATTACAAATTTGAGCCATAGTGCAGTACTTGGTCTAATGATTCTTATTATTTGATGTCTGCACTTCCTTCATTTTCCCCTTTCTACTATTTTATAAGTTGTGCATAATTTTATTTATAGTGCCTTTCTAATTCTCTGAACAAATTATTTGGTAAGAAAAAAAGAAAGCATAACAGAAAGATGTGATATCTTTTGTTCAAAACGTTACACACTTTATTTTATCATATATAGGAATTAAGTTCTGCAAACCTGCCATTTAGAAAATGGAGAGTATTTAGAAATGCATTTTTTTGCCTTTTACCTTGCTTATATTAAAAATCCTTCTCCCTGTAAATGTCTACTCATCTCTTAACTGGAAAGCAAGAAACCTTAAAAACAATGCTCCAAGCACCTGGTATGCAAACTTCAGAAAGACTCCTCTAACTCTCCCAATGTTTTTGCAATGACTTGGAAATGACAAGCCAGTCTTACAGCTATTGAACTGGACATTTCTGGGTGGAACGCAGACTGATCACTGTGAACAGCAACCAACAGACACCAAGAGCAAACAGACACAAGTGTCTATCAGTGGACAACAGGGCAAGAGGAAAGTGGCCCAGTTCCTGAAGGGCAGGGAAAGTAACAGCTGAACTGCCCCCCCACTCACCTCAGCATAGAAATGCACTGACTTGCTGTCAGCCAGCTGCAGCTGTGATGTAAGCTCTACTATCCTTGCCATGTAATGATTTTTAATTAAGTCTTCACGAGATTCCACATCTGGAACCTAAATAGAACACAAAGAAAAAGACAAATGCCAGGGAGATGAAGACATTCGGGGGGGGGGGAGCCAAAAGGACAATAGAGTGTACATTTTCACTTAAAAAGTGATGAGGAAACAGTTTGCTTAGCCCCCAAAGAAATGTCAGATGTGGCAGATAAACAGACAGCCCCAATTTCTGTGTGTGTGTGTGTGTGTGTGTGGCAGATAAACAGACAGCCCCAGTGTGTGTGTGTGTGGCAGAAAAAGACAGCCCCAGTGTGTGTGTGTGTGTGTGTGTGTGTGTGTGTGTGTGTGTGT
>NW_012267253.1:8593480-8647555 GCF_000151885.1 Dipodomys ordii | reverse complement strand
TGTGTGTGTGTGTGTGTGTGTGCGCGCGCATGCGCGCTGAGGCTTGAACACTGGGATGAGGTGCTGTCCTTGAGTTTTTCTGCTCAAAATTGAAGCCACAGCTTCACTTCCAGCTTTTTGGTAGTTAAGGTTAGGAGTCTCACAGACTTTCCTGCCTGAGCTAACTTTGAACCATGATCTTTGGATCTCAGTCTCCTGAGTAGCTACAATTACAAGTCAGAGCCACCAGTACTGGACCCCAATTTCTTTTATCCTGCATCTGCCCATCTCAGAAAAAAGTCATGCCTACAGAATTCCTCAGAGGAGAACAGAGCTGGGGTGGGAGTATTGGAGTTCCCTGGGCCACAAACTTGTCAAATTCCATCTGTCCGACTCCTATGCCACCTTCTAATTAGAACAGGGAAGGGAAATGGGGGGGGGGGATTTATTGGAATTCCTAAATTTTGAACATTCTTTTTTTTTCTTTAAAATTATCTTAAGAAAACTCTAATGCTTCTAAATTTACTAATAAACTACTTCTATACTAAATAGTTTTGCCCTCTGCTTCAGACTGGTATTTCTTCCAGTTATTTAGCAATGAAAGACATAGTATTAAGTTTAATTTAAAAATACCTAAGTTTGGGGCTGGGAAGGTGGCTCAAGGGTACAGTGCTTGCCTTGCATGTATGAGGCCCTGTGTTTGATTCATCAGTACCACATAAGAATAAAAAGCCGCTGTGGCTCAAGTGGTAGAGTGATAGCCTTGAGCTGAAGAACTGAGGGACAGCACCCAGGCCCAGAGTTCAGGCCCCAGGACCGGCAAAAAAAAAAAAGAAAAAAGAAAGAAAGAAAAAAAGAAAAGAAAAAAATTCAGTTAAAAAATACCTAAGTTCAAGGTTACCTATATTCTAAGTAGAATAGCCTACTATCTTTTTCAGTTTGCTAAAGCAAGTGATAAGGTGAATGACTTCAGTTTTTGTTAATTTATTGTTATTATTATCTTATTATTATTTATAAAGTCCTTAGAATACTTCAAAACTCAAATATGTAAAACTAGATGACAAATCAAATCTGCCCTGAGTTCACTGGCTACAAGCTCAGTGCTCACTGGCCTGAAGGAACCCTGACTTCCTGGGCACCCATGGGGGAGGAAGAGTGTGGTCCTCTGCCTCACACAGCATGTAACCATGCTGGTAAGGGCCACACCCTGTCAACTTCCAGGACAAGCCAGATACAAAAGCAGGCTCCATGGAGCCTTCACTACTGTAACAGAAAATTTGTTCTTCATTTGCTAAAACTGCCCCCCTCCCCCCAAAAAAGGAAGTGGACAAAAATGTCTTCCACAGGAGATAAACATGCTTCAAGATATTTACTAGCAAAGTTATGATGCTGAGGGCACATTACCTCACTCTCACACGTCCTGGTTAAAATCCCAATCTGGAAAACAAGGAGGAGAAATTATTAGAGCAGAATGTGTAAATTCAGACCCAAGGAGTTAAACCCATAACACTTCCTCTTCTCAGCCCACACTGGTTCAGATCACTGGAAATGCAGTTCTAGGACACCCAGTGCTGTCTTTGTCTATAAGATGCTGAACCTGTACCTAAGTAACTGCATTCACTAGTTCTGCCCTGAGGCAAAACCCAAAGGCCATTACCAAATGGGCCACCATTTTCACTGAAAGCCAACACAAAGTCTAGGAAGAGCAAGAGACAATCAGCCTTTAACCCAATCTTACCATCTCCACACTAATTACAAAGCAGGAGCTAGGAAAGTTGTAGACAGTTTTATAGAGACCATGACAATTAAACATTTTATACAGAAAACACAAACAACACACTGAGAGCTAAAAAGGAGAAGTACCACCTTCGATATAATATTAAAGCATTAATAAGCATTCATCTCAAATTTAAATGAATAAAAAAATGTTTTGTTTCATTTGGCAGTACTGGGGTTTGAATTCAGGGCAGGTGCTCTATCACTTGAGCCATGTCCACAGGCTTCAAAATTATGTAATTTTAAACAAATTATAGTATAGTTAGATTTTTTTCATTTTTTTATTTTTTGTGCCAGTCTGGGGCTTAACTTAAGACCTGGGCGCTGTCCCTGAGCTTCTCTTGATCAAGGCTAGCACCCTACCCCTTGAACCACAGCTCCATTTCTGAGTTGGTTGGTTTGTTTTTCTAGTATTGCCCAGGCTGGCTTCCTCAGATGTCAGCCTCCTGAGTAGCTAGTACCAGCATGAGCCATGGGTGCCTAGCTTAGATTTTTCTTTTTTAAATCTTTTCTGAATTAAGATTTGAGAAACAGTCATGATTACTATTTTCAGGATATTTTTCCAGGTGGAAGGGCAGGTGCTTGAGCACCATGACTTATAAAAACTACATTTCAATAGATTCTGCTAATCAGAGATGTCACCTAATACACAGTGTTCAAATACTCTAAATAATATGCTCAAGAGGATTATTCTGAAGAACAAACTATGTGTACTAATGAATATAATACTCACCTACTATTAAAGAGTTTATTAATTTTTTAAAAAATAGAAAAGCCATAATTTTCTACTCAATAAAGCAGGGATAGCATTTTCTTTCTCTCTCCCTCTCTCTCTCTGTCTCTCTCTTTCTGCCTCTCTCTCTCAAAAACTACTTATAATAACAAAGTAACCATTTAATTTCCCATATTCAATGATGGCCACATTGGCTTAAATAAACTTCGGACACTCATCTATTCTACCTCCTCTCTTGGACCCTTCCTCTTGAAGGAAAAGGTGTTAAATAGAAGGAAATATTTGATCATATAGATTTGTAACAATTTTTCTCATGTGCTACTAACAACAATAATTGATACAGCCCTTTTAACAGAATTGGGCAAAAAAGAGCAAGGAATTTGAAAACATTCATACCTTTGATCCAGTAACTCTAGCCCTAAGAAATATATCCCAAGGATATTACTAATACATAAAGAATCTTAAGGGCTAGTAATGTGGCTTTTAGTGGTGGAGTACTTGCCTAGCATGCATGAGGCTCTGGGTTCAATTCCTTTGTACCACATTTAAAAAAAAAGAATCTTAGGCATAAAAATAGATGTCATTTAAGATAGTAAAAAGTATAATTAATGTCCAATCATAGGTAAAATAACATATATCATATATGGAATATTATGAACTCAATAACTAACAACCATGTGAAATTTTGTAGGAAAAAAATGTTAACTAGTAGATCAGTTATTCAAGATAATGTCATTTTTTCCTCCTTTAACCATCTGCATTTTGTATTTATCTACAACATAGATGTTTTATACATATTTTGCATATGCTATAACATATCTATATCTTTTTTTGGGGGGGGTCCGGTCATGGGGCCTGAACTCTGGGCCTGGGCACTGTCCCTTAGCTCTTCAGCTCAAGGCTAGTGCTCTACCACTTGAGCCACAGCGCCACTTTTTGCTTATATGGTGCTGAGGAATCGAACCCAGGGCCTCAGGCATGCAAGCCAAGCACTCTACCACTGAGCCACCTTCCCAGCCCCAACATATCTATATCTTAACATACATATTTTAAAATTCTATTCAAGCTGTGTTTTTTAATCAAAGTAAAATATAATCATTTACGTTGTTGCATAATTTTCTTTTCTGAAATTGCAGTACTAGGGTTTTGGTTTTTGTTTTTGTCATGGGGGCTTGAACTCAGGGCCTGGGTGCTGTCCTTGTGCTTTTTTGCTCACAGCTAGTATTCTACCACTTTAACCCACAGCTCGACTTCCAGTTTTTAGGTGGTTAGTTAGAGATAAGACTCTCACGGACTTTCCTGCCCGGGCTGACTTTGAACCACTATCCTTAGATCTCAGCCTTCTAAGTAATTGAGCCATCAATGTCCTGCCAGTACTAGATATTTTAATGAAAATATAAACATTAAACAGATGCCAATGGCTCCTGTCTAAAATCCTAGCTACTCAGGAGGCTGAGATCTGAGGATCCAGGTTTGAAGTCAGTCAGGGCAGAAAAGTCCATGAGACTCTTTTATCTCCAACTAACCACCTGAAAACTGGAAGTCGAGCTGTGGTCTCAAGTGGTAGAGTGCCAGCTTAGAGCAAAAAAGCTAAGGGACAGCGCCCAGACTCTGAATTCAAGGGTCAGTACCAACACAAACAAACAATTAAATAAGAATATTTAACTTCTGAAATAGGCATAGAAATAATAAGTAGGCTTAGAAATAGTTAAGTTTTTATCTAATATTACTTTTTCCTGCCTTAAAATGCTTGAACCAAAATAATCTCCTTGTGGTTTGAAGGATGAATTTCCTTTGTTAGTCAATGAACTTTGAATTGGACAGATCTGCCCAAGAGAAATCGGACCAAGACCGTGGTGTGTACGCACACACACAGATACACACTTATCTCTCTGCGGTCTACCATGCACAGGGCACGGCTCCATTCAGGCCATGGTTAGCAGGAATCTGCCATGTGCAGGAAGGAGGACTGACTGCATGGTAACTTTTCTCACTGGAAATACTCTTAAGACAAGCCTTAGGCTACTGCTCATTTTAAACATTTTTTTTGGCAAGGGGGTGTTGAGGTTTGAATTTAGGCAAATGTTCTACTACTTGCACCATAGCTCCTATACCTTTGTACTTTAGGTTATTTTTCAGCTAGGTCTCTTGTTTTTTTGCCCTGCAGCTCTCAGACCTCAATCTTCCTACTTACACCTCCTATGTAGCTGGGATTCCACTAAATTTTACCCTGGGTGGCCGTGAACCACAACATTCCCAATTTCTGCCTTCTGCATAGCTGGCAGTACACATGAGCCACTGCAATAGCCTCCTGCTCATTTTAAAACCCATTTAAAAAATCTGTTGGAGAGAGGAATGGCGAGCAGATGTATTCACAGTATTCAATGTGCGTATGTGAAAACAGAACCAGGTAACTCGAGGGGTTGGGAGGGATGGGGAGCAGAAAGGGATAACACTGATCAAGGTGCACTGTACTCGTACACTGACAGCTGAACTGAAACACCTTTGTAAAACTATTTAATTAAAAAATAATTTACATTTTGGGCTCAATAGCTATGTGCATATGATCATATAAAATGATGCTTATCAAAATGTAGGGGTTTTTTATTGTACTGTTTATGGTTCTTTCCTTTTTTTCTTTTGGTTTATTCCCTTCGGTCCCTGTTTTTGATTTCTATACCTCTGTCCTGTACGTAAGTTTATCTGATATGGGGAGGCTGGAGGGGAAGCACAGAAACAGTGGGACAAAGGGTAAACCAATTCAGCAGTGAAACCCACTAGATACTTTGTTGGAAATGAGCTATCTAACTTGGGGGAGAGGTGGGGGGGGAGCCAGGAGAGGGAAAAACTGGGAGAAAATGGGGGGGGGTGACACTATCCAAAAGGAAATGTATTCATTACCTAAGTTATATAACTGTAACCAGTCTGTACATCACTTTTACAATAAAATTTTTAAAACTGAATAACTGATTTATGACCTGTGTGCATATATATTTTTTCCTGAACAATCTGAAAGTAAAGTTATAGGTGTTAAAATAACTCACCCTAAATGCTCACGTGTTTATCTCCAAGAAAAAAAAGGGAGGAATATTCTCTTCAATATAGTACCATAACCACTCCTAGGAAAATGAACCATCATCTGAGATCTGACAATGTTAAAACACAATGAGGCTGATACACATTTTGGAAATAAAAGCCAGCCTGGACATTTTACTACGAGGAACACTCTAATACAAGAAGGACCAGACCTGTTCCTCACTAGCATCAGTGAGCCACAAGGAGTCAGCAGAATAGATACACTTGAGCAAAGAGGTTTCAGTAAACATCAGCCTTTCTTTAGGCTTATCAAGAAACACTTGGAAAAATACCCCTAAAAATTTCTTTCAAGGGGCTGGGAAGGTAGCTCAGTGGTAGAGTGCTTGCCTTGAATGCATGAGGCCCTGGGTTGATTCCTTAGCACCACATAAGCAGAAAAAGCTGGAAGTGGTGCTGTGGCTCAAGTGGTAGGGTGCTGGCCTTGAGCTGAAGAGCTGAGGGACAGCGCCCAGGCCCAGAGTTCAGGCCCCATGACCAGCAAAAAAAAAAAAATTTCTTTCAAACTTTTCCCTAATTTCTTCCTTTCCAGATTTTCCTAATTTTTTTAGAGCAGGCAGAATACTATCATTAGAAAACTTTATTACAAAATAATAATAATTACAAAGTGCCAATAGAGATGTTTATTTTTTAATTAATTTTTTTTTATTTTTATTTTTTTGGTCGGTCGTAGGGCTTGAACTCTGGACCTGGGCGCTGTCCCTCAGCTCTTCAGCTCAAGGCGAACGCTCTACCACTTGAGCTACAGCGCCACTTCCAGTTTTCTGGTGGTTTATTGGAGATAGGAGTCTCACGGTCTTTCCTGCCCAGGCTGGCTTTGAACCGAGATCCTCAGATCTTAGCCTCCTGAGTAGCTAGGATTACAGGCGTGAGCCACCAGCGCCCGGCTTATTTTTTATTTTAATTTTCTTGTCAAAGTGATATAGAGGAGTTATAGTTACATAAGTAAGGTAGTGAGTATATTTCATGTCTAACTTATTACCCCCTCCCTCATTTTTCTCCTTCTTTCCCTCCCCTTTACAATTGCTCCCCCAAGTTGTACAGATCATTTTTCAACATATTGTCTTGTGAATATCACTCTTGCATTGGTTTCCCTGTTGTCCTTTATCTCACCATTTTGTTATTCCCCTTCCCTTCCCAATTCATTTAAACATATATACAATACCAGGGTACCAAAATCAAATACAGTGACAACAGGGGATAAACCATAGTGGGGAAAAAACACAAACAAAAAAAAGAAATCACCCAATGTTAAAAATACTGCTAAGCTGAGCACCAGTGGCTCATGCCTATATTCCCAGCTACTCAAGAGGCTAGATCTGAGGATCATGGTTCAAAACCAGCCTGAGCAGCAAAGCCTGTGAGATTCTTATCTCCAATTAACCACACACACAAAAAAATGTTGAAAGTAGAGCTATGGTTCTCCTAGGCCGAGTTCCAGCCCCCAGACTAGCACAAAAAGCAATAAAAATAAGGCAAGAAATTTCAACTTATAAGGTAGTTTGTCAATGTACTATCTTATAAAAGAACTAGCTGGTGGATTTCTATATGATATGTATATAATAGAACTTTATACTTTCTATATGATATGTAGGCTAAGAATGGGAGGACTGAAGTTTGAGGCCAGGCAGGGCAGAAAAGGTCATGAGACCCCCTTACTGAATGCCATGGCACATTCCTATCACCCTAAGCTAGAGGGGAGGTTACAATTGAGGGGAACACTTAAGACTTGACTTAATAAGCTAGACAAGGTGGTACACACTTGTTGTCCCAGCAATGACAAGAAGCCTAAAATAGGTTAAATGGTCCAGGTACAGGCCTGGGTGTGGGCCTAGGAAGAAAGCAAAAGACTACCTTAAAGGTAACCAGCAAAAACTAGAGCTGGAGGTGTGGCTCAGCAGTACACTACCCGCTTAGCAAGTGTGAGGTCAAGTTCAATCGTCAGTGCTTCCTCAAAAAAAAAAAAATCAAGCCGGGCGCTGGTGGCTCACGCCTGTAATCCTAGCTACTCAGGAGGCTGAGATCTGAGGATCGCGGTTCAAAGCCAGCCCGGGCAGGAAAGACCGTGAGACTCCTACTCCAATAAACCACCAGAAAACCGGAAGTGGTGCTGTAGCTCAATGGTAGAGCGCTCGCCTTGAGCTGAAGAGCTGAGGGACAGCGCCCAGGCCCGGAGTTCAAGCCCCACGACCGACAAAAAAAAAAAAAAAAATCAGTGGTAATTTCAATAAGAAGTTAGATATTTGGACCTTGGTTAGAAACATAACCAATGTTATAAGTTTTTTTCACGGAGAAAAAGAATCATCTTAAATTCAACTTTTTCTATCTTTTCCAGAAACACAGCCCTCACTATGGAGTCTCATCAAATCTCAGGGAGTTTAGTGGAGTTACTTTTGAATGGTATGCCCTACCTTTTCTTGGAATGCATGAGTCATTCTTGTTATAAACTGGCATGTAATTTAGATGATTGTTATCATCAGAATGTCTGTGTTTTCCCAAAATTCCTACATTGAAATCCTGAGCTCCAAGGGTAATACTATTAAGAGGAGAAACCCTCGCATGGTGATCTAATGGTTTCCTACAAAAGAGATCCAGAGAAGTATTCACCCTTTCTGCATGTGAGAACACAGTGTGAATGGCCATCAATGAGTCAGGAAACACACCCTCACTGGACTCCAAATGTGCAGGCACTTTGACCTGCACGTGCCAGCCTCCAGAACTGTGCAAAATAAATTTCTGCTGTTTTAAGGCACCCAGTTTGTTATACGAATTGGAAGGGACTAAGACAATGACTAATGCTGGACACTAGATTAGATCTTATCGATCAGCATTAAAGTAAGGAAACTGCCGGCAAAGATAAGCCGGAAGATACTCACCAGACTGGTGCTCTGCACGGGCTCTGACACAGCCTTAGCTGCAAACTCCTCCTGGCCAGCAGTACTTGGAGCTGTAGCAGCACTATCCTGGGCCAGCCCAGCCACCTGCCCACTGCTTGCATTCTTCAACTTATCTGCAATCCGTTGGTTTTCTTTCTCTAGCTTGATTTTGGCTAATTGTGCTTCCAACATCCAATGCTCTTTTTCCTGCTCTAGTTTAGAAATCTTTTCCAAACTCTGTTGAACCTTAAAAAGTAACAAAGAGTTTTACATCTCAAAGAATAAAGGAGACAAAATTAGTTTACAGAATGTAAGCCATAACTACTTCACAGAGGTGAAGACATTAAAGCTTGACCTTTCTTGCACTACAATTATTAAACAGAATAGAAGAGACATAATCATAAATAAAGAAATAGAACTAAAGTACAAAAATAATCCCTCATCATTAAGGGACAGAAAAAAAGCAGAGAGCAAAAAGGAAAGGAAAAGAGTAGAAAAAGAATCTCTAATGCATTCAACAGATACATTAAAAGCGAGAACAGATAAAGAATTCTTTAGTTACATGTATCCAGAGAGGAATTTAGGATGAATTCTCTGGATAAGCCCCCAGGACATAAATCAGGACTCTCTGCTCCCATCTCCTGCTTGCAGTGCAGAGAGGTTTCCCTTTCCCTTTCCCTAGTTCTTTCTACCCTATCTATATTTCTTGAAGTAAATCCTTGCTGAATTAAAAGAAATAAAAAGTCTGTATTTCTTCTGTACTAATAACCAGAATTCCATAAGCATTCTTGAGAAGCAATAAACAAAGATAGATACCCAAACTGAAAAATAGGCACTAGGACAAGACAATAAAATAAAGAGAAGGTGCTCACTAATTATTAAGAAAAAGCAAATTAAACCACTCAGTTGATTCAAATTCAAAAGACAGAAAACACTAAGGTGAGAATGTTTGTGAAAAAGAACTTTTATTCAGAGTGCCAATGTTAGATTTGAAAGAATATATGCAACATAATTTCTTAGGAAATAAAATAATCTAGTGTTGGAATGCAAAATAAAGTTGCATTTAGGAGAGAAGAGAGAGGAATATAGTAACTGGAAAGGGGCATAGGGAAGGCATAACTTGCTCACTCACGTGTTCTCTCTCTCCTTTCCTACTTCCCTCCCTGCCTTTCTCCCTCCTTCCTTCAGCTTTTTCCACTCAAGGCTGGTGCTCTACCACTTAGGCCACAGTTTTACTTTCAGTGTTTTGCTGGTTCATTGGAGATAAGAATCTCACACTCTCCTGCATAGGCTGGCTTTGAACCTCAATCCTCAGATCTCAGCCTCCTGGGCAACTAGGATTATAAGCATGAGCCATTAGCACCAGGCTCCTAGTAATTTTTTCTCAAGTATAGCTAACATGGAAAATAATACTACCTGCCCTGCTCTTTTTGAATCTAGTTATATTAATGTTCACTTGTAAAAATTAGTAATTTGCATGCTTTCCTTTAAGTATGTTATGCTTTAATAAGTTTTAAAAGTCTATGTTCTGGGAAAATAAAAGCATGAGAATTACATTAAAATAATAGCAACTATACAATGAATTCTAATGATATACCATTATCCCGATTGAGTAATTACCATGTACCAGGCAGTATGTGACACCTTACTCCTATTATCCCAAAAGAGCATCTTAATAGGCCTATGATTCTTATTTCTACAGAGGAGAGCAAAGGTTCCCAGCAGCTACACCATCTGCTAAACTAGAGAACTCAGAGCCAAGAGCTGGGACCCCCATCTGCCTGGCTCACAGGTTGGCTTCTTTCTGCTGTACCACAGTGCCTCCCACTGGCTGGAAGCAGTCTTGCATGACTCTGAAAGGTGAGTAATAACCTTTTCCTTTAAAGAGGCAGGAAGGGAGGCCCAGAGTGTCCAGGACACAGGCCCCCTCTAGTCCCTGGCATCAGGAAAGCATTAGCTCTGAGGTCAGACAGGTCTGCCAGTCAGTACTCATTTAGGCAAAATTTACTTCGTTTCCTTTAGTCTTACTTCCCTTACATTAAGAAAGAAAATACAAAAAAAATAATTCTTAAGGTATTGTACCTCTTATTAGTTCTGAGAAATTTGTTTTTCAGGAATTCCTTTCTGGATTAAATTTTTATCTCAACATTCTGGTGCATTAAGGTTAGAGGGGTAAGTGATGTACTTCCAATGGAAATAGGCCAGCTTCAACAAAACATTTCTTCCACTCTCTCTCTTCCCTCCCCCTTTCCTCCCTCCTCATCTTTTTTTTTTTAAAGGAGAATTCTGAAAATTAAACATAAGCTATTAAACTGAGTAAGTCTCTGATAAGATTTAAACTGGTATCAATCTGTACCAATTACTAGAAGGAAAAGTACCTCCCACCCCAATCTGCCCCCCAATTCAACTGATAACCAAATACCGGAAATTTCCCATTCCTACTCATTTATGAAATGAAATGACTTGACAAATATCTTGCTCCTCTCCTCTTTATTACCTTAGTATTTTTGGAATTTAAAACTGGTATCCAGAGTCCTTTATACTCCCATATCCTGTACTAGAAGCAGAAAATGTTTCTCCCCTTTTCCCCCATTTATATGAAAATAAGTCCATGCTAAACTAAATATATATATATGCCTACAGAAATAATCATCATGGTCAAAATGTGTTATTACTCAGCCACCATCTGTAGCACCAACTGAATCAAGACGACTTATTTAGAGCATCAACACACACATTTTTCAACAAATTATGTCTACAGTCTTTTTTTAGTATGCATAGAATAATGAATGTTTCATGTTACACATTTATCTATGTAGTTTTTTGAGTCATTTATGTTCTCTAAATACCTCCCTGGGGCATTTAACATTTCTGCTATTTAATAAGTTGCATGACTTTCCAGGCACCATACCTGCTGTGCGAGGCCTTCTCGACTTTCCGTGGAGCTGAGAAGGACCCGGCGGTTGGCCAGGGCTTCCTCATAAGGCACAGACTCCAGGACCGGCTACAGAAAAAGCATTGTGAAGAATTAAAGAAAAGACCATCTTACCCTTCCTCCAAGCCCACATAACACAAGACTACTCAATGGGGTGTGAAAATTAATCTAGCTGTATATGGACACAGACTAGCTCCTTTAATACGAAAAGAAAAGAATGATAGAGAACTTGTTATAGCAATTAAAAGCTACACTAACTAAAACCATATGGTCTTGCTCCAAAGTACAGATAAAGGAAAGAAGAGAAAATTCAGAAACAGGAAAGGGCAAATATAAAATCTATTCTAGAACAAATATTACATTTATTATCCAATGAAGAAACAAATAGACTGGGTAAATGATGCAAGAGCAATCAGCTTATTTTTTTTTTAATTTTTAAAAATATTTTTATTTTTGTCGATCATGGGGCCTGAATTCTGGGCCTAAGTGCTGTCCCTCAGCTCTTCAGCTCAAGGCTAGCGCCCTACCACTTGAGCCACAGCACCAGTGCCAGCTTTTTTCTGCTTGTGTGGTGCTGAAGAATCGAATCCATGCATGCGAGGCAAGCACTCTACCTCTGAGGCAACTTCCCAGTCCCCATTTTATTTTTTTTGTGATGATGTTAAGTGGGTTTGAACTCAGCACTTTATGCTTGCTAGGCAGGTACTCTACCACTGAGCTATACCTACAGACCTTGTTTGTACAGACCAGGTCCATGCCTGATCCATGATACTTCTATTTTTCTCTTCCCTTTTCAGTTAAGCATTCACCACAATATATAGCTACCAGTTGAGGAGTCTCCTATGTATGTCTTGGCTGTCCTGGTCTCAGGCTCTCACAAAATACATACATTTCTACACTATGCTCAAGAGGAATACAGTGGGGGCTACATATTCAATGATAGAGCAGATTGCTGCGACACTCAAAATGTTTATCAGGTTAAAAAGAAAAAAAGCTTTGGGGGCCAATGGCTCATGCCTGTAGACTTAGGAGGCCAAAATCTAAGGATCTCAGTTTGAAGCCAGCTCAGAGATTCAAATCTAAGACTCTCTTACCACAAATTAACCAGCAAAAAGCCAGAAGGGCTCAAATGACTGCCTTCATCAAAAAAATACAAGCGAGAGTGTATGAGGTTTGAATTCAAGCCCCACTACCAGCACATACGCACATACCTCCCCCCAAAAAAACAAAAGGAAACAATTCCAGCTGGATTCCAGTGGCTCATGCCTATAATCCTTGCTACTAAGAAGGCTGAGGATTGCAGTTTGAAGCCAGCCCAGGAAAGAAAGTCTGTGAAACTCTAAGCTCCAATTAAACACAAACACACACACACACACTCACTTCTGTATTTTGTCTATGGTTTATACAGATGCCTATAATTGCTTAGAGACTGGAAGCTTACATACCAAATTGATATATAGGTAGAAACTAAAATCGAGAGTTACTATCTATAATATTCTAATTTGTAATTAAAGCCTTAGATGAAGAGGTGGGTAAAGTGAAATGTAAAAGTTGTATGTTTAATAATACTCATTACAGGGCTGGGAGTGTAGCTTAGTGGTAGAGTGCTTGCCTCTCATGCATGAAGCCCTGGGTTTGATTCCTCAGTACCACATAATCAGAAAAAGCTGGAAGTGGCGCTGTGGCTCAAGTGATAGAGTGCTTACCTTGAGCTGAAGAGCTCAGGGACAACGCCCAGGCCCAGAGTTCAAACCCCATGACCAACAACAAAAAGAATAACCATTGCAGCCAGGCACCAGTGGCTTCCATCTGTAATCTACTCAGGAAGCTAAGATCTGAGGATTGCTGTTTGACAGGAAAATCTATGAGACTCTACAAAGTCCATGAGACTCTACCAATTTAACTACCCCAAAAAGCTGCAGCTCAAGAGGTACAGCACTCGCTTTGAGCAAAAAAACTCAGGGACCGTGTCCATGCCCTGAGTTCAACCCCAGACTAGTACATACACGGAGAAAGAACACCCATTGCAGTGCTGCATGTAACTGAGAATAACATCTTATATGTCAACAATGAAATGGTTCAATTATTCATGGTATACAACAAAACACTATAAGAGGCATTAGAAATATGACTACAGTTGAGCATGGTGAAGCATGCCTGTAAGCCTAGCTACTTGAGAAGCTAAGAACTTTATGCACAGCCTAGATAGTAAAGCCAGGCCCCATCTCAAAAAAAAGAATGATTAGACATATATTTTGATATATATATATATATATATATATATATGTATATTCCCAATGTATTAAGAGGAAAGAAGATTATAGATCTATGTTTCTTTCTGCTAGATATATTTTGCTTTGATAGCTTGTATATATGCTTATATACCTTGAAAGTTGTTTATATGTAGAAATATTCTAACAAGGTTAAGAATAACACATTTGAGTGGTAGGATTTTGAATGATCAGAACTTTCTTTTAACGTACTGCTGTTATCTTTTGACTTTAGTGTGTATGTGTCAGTACTGGGGCCTGAGCTCAAGACTTAGGTGCTGTCCCTTTGTTTTTTTGCTCAAGGCTAGCGTTCTACTACTTGAGCCACAGCTCCACTTCTGGCTTTTTGGTGATTAAATAGAGATAAGAGTCTCATGGACCTTCCTGCCTGGACTGGCTTTGAACCGTGATCCTCAGATCTCAGCCTCTTAAGGATGATTTATTAAAATTTCCAAACAAATTTCAATTTTTTTGTTAAGATTTCTGAAGTTCCATTTTTACTGCCTGCTGGCCTACCTTACTACAGGCTCTCTACTGGCACTAGGGACATGAATCTGCTTCTCACCAAAGGTGTGAGTTTCTATCACCTTTTTTCCAAAGATCATCTACCAATCTCCTGAATCCCCAAATTATACCAAGTCTAAATGACATGGACTGTGGGGGAAAAACCCCGCCATTCTCTGCAACTAGTTATGATTGCTTTAAGTTAAGTGTGGATGGCAGCTTACAAACCTTTCTCAAAGCCTTCATGTAGGCAGCAGCCTTCTTCTTATACTGCAGCATGCATTCCGCAGAGAGAGGACTGATGAACCCACTCGCCGCCTTGGGCCCATAGCTCAGTGAAGTGATAAAGTAGTCCACATTGTTGCCAAAGAAAGATGCAATCTAAACACAGCATAATAATAATAAAAAAGGCTTGTTCTCCAACGGTAATCTCAAATATAGCTATCTATCTATCTATCTATCTATCTATCTATCTATCTATCTATCTATCTATCTATCTATCTATCTATCTATCAGGTTTCAGAACTGTTTAGAATTTCAATACCTGCTTAAAAAAACCTGTGTTTACCTAGAATACTGTGGCGAAATATTTTTTTTAAAGAGAGGATCATAAATAATTGAGAATCGACTTCTGAACTGTCCTTCTCTAGACTGTTCTGTTCTTAAAAGCCAAGACTGATTCTAATTTACTCTACAGCTTTTCCATGAGCATTCATGAGCTATTTACATCATTAATTTCTGCAGTAATGTCAAATACCCCTGTAGGGACTTATCCATTTCATTTGCATTTAACTTCGAATTTTCACATTTCAATAGAAGACATAACATAAACATCTTGAAATCTTTAAACATCTTTAAATCTCAATTTGTAAAATATATATAGAAAAAAGACTTAAGATTTCAGTGGATTGTCATTTATAGACTGAGCACTTGTTAAATCTATATAGACACCCATAAAGATCCACGACTATAATTTTTCTGAACCACAATTGCATATCTACAGTGTTATATGAAACAGTGATATAAATAAAAATATCTGCTTAAAGGTTCTAGCCAGAAAAATAAGTCTGATATATTAAAGCCTCCTGAGTACTGCAATTATAGGTATACTCCTCCATGCCCAGCTCTAAAGATTGTTTTTCACTAATGCTTTATATTATGTAAATAAAAGTCTGTTAGGTAGTACTCAAAGAAAATAGTTATTCTGAGCTAAGGCAAGGTGCCAGTGGCTCACATCTATAGTCTTAGCTACTCAAGAGGCTGAGATCTGAGGATCTCTGCCTGGGCAGAAAAGTCTGAGACTCTTATCTCCAATAAATTACAAAACACACACACACACACACACACACACACACAAGTAGAGCTGTGGCTCAAGTGGTAGAGAGCTAGCCTTGAGCAAAAGAAGCCCAGGTACAGCACCCAGGCCTGAGTTCAAACCCCTGGACCGGTTAAAAAAATCTTGAGCTATTTTTTTGCTTGTGAATAATAAGACTATACCCCTTATCTATACACAGATCATGGTACCATATACATTTTCCAAACTTTCTTTAATAGGTATATGCTATGCCTTCCTGCTGTTAAATTATAAACTATCAAATTTAGTTTAATCAAAGTATATTAGCTAAATATGAAGCTGTTGTCAACCAACAGTTCAAATATTTCATTAGTCAAAAATATTTATAAAAAATTCCCAAGTGGAGATCAGGTACACTTCCATGAGGCACAGTATTAACATTTAACTTTTTTTTTTCTTTTGGTCAGTCACAGGGCTTGAACTCTGAGCACTGTCCCTCAGCTCTTCAGCACAAGGATAGTGCTCTACCACTTGAGCCACAGTGCCACTTCCAGTTTTTCTGGTGGTTTATTGGGCTCGCTTTGAACCTCGATCCTCAGATCTCAGCATCCTGAGTAGTTAGGATTATAAGGCATGAGCCACTGGTGCCTGGCTTACAGTTAAAATTTTTTTAAAGCTAAAATAAACTATGAGCATATAGGATCACAGAAAAAGCAGCAAGCGTAGCAATTCCAATAAAATATTAACATGCTCCTAAGTGAACAAATATTATCCATAGGAAGCTTCTGGCACACTGTTAATGAAAAGAGTGGAAAGGAGGCTCACTGATCTATTATGAGCCCAAAGAACCTCAAGGTAACATGTGTTAATTATGGATTAACACTACAGCAGTCACAAAGACCAGTTCAAGTTCAAGTAAGCTGACAATGAATGTCTAGCATGACCTGTGATCATTTTGATTGACTTAAACTACTTGAAAATGTTACAATTATGGTTAACCTATCAGACAGGAAAATGATATACATAGTGGTCTGGGTTTTCTACAATGGTGAGTTCTGAAAGAAAGCTACCTTAAGGAGATGTTGAAATTGTGACTCTGAGTGTATGAGCGCTGCAGAAACCACAACACACAGGATCAAAGGATGGGTAAGAAACCGCTTTAGTTTATAATAATCCAGTGCTTAATGATCCACATGTTCATTGTCTAACACTCAAGGATCAACGAAAGATACGTATGGATGCCACTTTAAAATGAATTACTAAGTTATAAAATCACAGAGGCAGTATCATCACAAGTGTTACCAGAAAAAAACAAAAAACTAAGAGTTGGAAAAACACCTAAAATATTAAGAGGTTGTACTGGACTTGTGCTTTTCTTCTTCTGTATCCTCTCATTATTTTCCATAACAGACTAACATAAGCAAGGATCTATCTTGAGAACATGTAGAATCCTCAAATCATCCAATCTTATGCTGAAATACAAAATGACTGATCTGCTCACTTATCACAAATCTACCACACTGTTTGAAAAATTGAGTAGATGATTGAACCTGAAGATGGAAACAATTAAAAATGCATTGCCTAAGAAAGAGGAAAAAAGAGATCCCATTATTTTATAAACATCAAAAAAAAATTTCCACAATCCTTAGACAGACCAATTTTACTATTTTTTAAAAGGAACATTTTTAAGAATTGAATTTAAGGTCAATACAAGCCAGAGGATAAGTACCTTTCCTGCTCCATTTGTTAACGCTACTACTGATGACAGGATGCAGTCATTAGTTGTTATCAGCTTCTGTGTTGCTGTTGGAAGTTCGTGCTCTATTGTAGTTTTTTGGTTATAATGTTTGGAAATATCTATAAAAACAATGAAATCAAAGCTCACTACCTGTATACACTATTTATACATGTTGCATATAAATGACCAGGCCACTCCTCATATCTATTCTTACAGATTTATAAAGTAAATGTGACAAAGAACAGCTCCTAAATAACAGTTCACAAATCCAGGTAGAAAGGACAGGCGGTGAAGACCTCCTAACACCTTTACCACCTGTGGGTCTGCATCTTGCTCATTAGAGGATTGGATGATTTGGCCCTCACAAGGCAGTATGCTGAGCTGAAAGCTGAATCCCAATACTATATACAGTTTATAATATATATAAGATACAGTTGACAAGCAGGTTCTAGATGCTTCTTATGTTTTATACAAAATAAAACTTTAAAAACTATTTCCTCTGAAATTTGACACTGTGAATTAAACATCACAATGAATCATCTAGACACCTGGACTATTTCCAATACCACTAGCAATTGTTCTTACCTATTCTCCTTCCCCTACCCCCAACAGACTCTAAAAGAAAGAGAGGAAAAGGGGTAGTGGAATCTAAAAGCAAGACAGAGCTTATAGATTATTTGGTTAAGACTCAGAATCACAAGCTAAGAAAGAAGCATAAAAAATGCCTTTTTAAAAAAAAATTCCCCTGCTGGTTGCTAGTGGCTCACGCCTGTAATCCTAGCTACTCAGGAGGCTGAGATCTGAGGATCATGGTTCAAAGCCAGCCCAGGCAGGAAAGTCTGTGAGACTCTTATCTCCAATAAACCATCAGAAAACCAGAAGTGGTACTGTGGTTCAAGTGGTAGAGCACTAGCCTTGAGCTGAAGAGCTGAGGGACAGCACCCAGGCCCAGAGTTCGAATCCTTTGGAAGACTATGACTATATTCTTAGGAGAACAAAATCAATTAAAACAGATCAAGGTTTAATACACAGACTTTCATCACTCGGGATGGTGCAAAGACATTATACTTGTTCTGGGAATGCTGGTCTGGCTTCCTTGATCCCTTCAAGCTTAGCCTCTAACAAGTGTAAGGAGTTTTGCTAAGGGCCTCAGAATGGCATGTCTTTACATACCTGCCCTTAATCAGTGGTATGAGTTTCTGGCACAGGTCCTGTGCATGAAGATTCCTCCTTAGCACTGTTTACTTTCAGAAATGAAACAAATGGGAACAGCAGAAGGCAGACCACAAAGCCAAAGGCTACTGAGCCTTTTTCAGGTCTCTAATCCTTGGCAGTGTTTGTTCAAATTTCAACATGCAAGGCTCACCTTTCATGATGTCATGAAATCCATTCAGAGCAGCACCAACATTTGTTAAGACAGAACTGTAGTTGGTCCGAAGAAGTCCATCTGGCTCTGTACCTAGGAAACCCAAGTCATGAACCTCAGCATTGTCCTGCAAAGTCGACCACCCTCTTCCTCCCTCTATTTTTGGGAAGAATGACTGCCTGTAGCATGTTGGAAACAAAGATTTTTACACCCTTTGCTGATACATTCACATGTAATGATAACAAACACAGGAACATCAAATGCAGATATGTGTAATGGCTAAGAAACCAAATAACTTTGCTAAGCAGGAACAGATCTTTTTGGAATGAAATCCTCATGAATTATCAACTCATGGTTAGATAACCAATTTCTCATTTTTTCATTCCCTAAACATTACTTGTAGATTAAGCACCATTACAGCAATACTATCCAGACACCATGAGACCCTAGGTCTTCCCCAATAGTATATGGAGCTCTGCATATCTGTCCCCCAGCAACATGGTAATCATTACAAAGGAAAAATAATCACTTGAACTTTCTAGAAATGGTTATACAGTTACAAATAAATTAGTATTTATTCCAGAATATCTATAACTTAGCAAAAACAGTAGGTCTGGAGCATATGAACCAAGACTTCCTTCTTCCCCTACCAGCTCAATGAAACAGAAACCCCACTCCCAACAAGTATAGCCAAACAGAGGACTTCCTCCTCTCCACCATCTAGGAGGCATTTTTCATTTTTGTCCCCAGCTTTTTGCTGCCAAGGCTAAGTTCTGAGTAACAAAGTCCAAAAGGAAGAGGAGGAGGTCCTTTCTTTCACTCATCCCTCACTCCAGAAATGGAGGCTCTACCTTGATCATATGCTGCTTAGAATACCTGGGCCCTAGCACCCTTTGCCCCAGCCTGTCAATATGGGTTCTATGTTGAAAAAAGCAGACCAAGAAGACTGGAGGATGTTTCCCATTTCCTCCCATCAAACACTTAGCTCCTAATAGGGAGGTATCACTCGGAGAGAAGTGCAGCAACACCAGAACCATGTCTCAGAGAGTTAGCTCCTGAGAGACAACTCTAAAGCAAGAGCTGAGTCTCTTTGTACAGGAACTGACTTCACTTGCAATACTATGTGGAGAACTTAAAGCTTGTGGCTTTTAAAAAATAAAGTCTATGGTAAAAGCATAAAGGAAGCTGACCCATTCATTAGAGATAGCAACTAGACTATAGGCTAGGATGTCACTGAGAAGCAGCAAAGAAAACAGCTACCAGCCCTCCTGGGATCCAAACAAAGTGTACTTCAAACACTAGAAGCCAAGCATGTTGATGCAAACCTGTCACCCCAGTATTTCTGAGGCTGGAAGCAGGAAGATAGCAAGTTTGAGACCAACCTGGGGTACATAGTGAAATCTTCAAAAAAAAATAAAAGTGAAAAAATAAAAAACAGGAAGGCATCAGACACCCATGGCTAATGCCTGAAATCCTAGCTACTCAGGAGGCTGAGATCTGACAATCTCGGTTTAAACCAGCCAGGACAGATACGTTTGAGAGACTCTTACCAACAATTAAGCACCAACAATGAAGCCAGAATAAGTGGTAGAGTACTATCCTTGAGCAAAAAACCTCAGGGACAGTGCCCAGCCCCTGAGTTCAAGCACCAGGGCGCGCGCACGTGCACACACACACACACGCGCGCGCGCACACACACACACACACACACACACACACAAAAGACAAAGGGAAATAATATTTAATGCATAGTAAATGTTTAATATTTTACATTTAACAATCACAGAAATAACTCCATTTCATAAATGGGAGTACAGAAGCATAGAAAAGCAGTGTTTTGCCCAAGGGCAATATTTAAATACATAATTTTCTACTCTACATCTTTGCTCTGCTCATTCTATCATCTCCATCCCCCTTCTAGATTCTTATGCTTCAAGCTGAGTCATGAGCACTTACTTGGCAGGGCAAGGAGAGCCACATAAGTCTGCAGCTTCTCAAACACAGCTGTCATCTTCTTCATGTCCTGGGACAGCTCTAGATTCCGAGCTCTTAATGCAGATGTGCAAAGAGAAGATTCACATTCTTCTTCTAAACTAGGAATGGGCAGATTTTTTAAAGTGAGTATCTAAATGACTTTGAGTTAGCAATTAGAAACTATTTAACTTCTCAAACATCTATATCCAAGGCAGACCTTACCAAAAAAGGAATTTGATCTTTTTATATGTTTTTTTTTGCCTACACAGAACTACTTGCTGCAAATGCCAATGGAGCAATGGAGGACTAAATGAAGGAAAAGATAAAAGTCATATACACACCCAGCCAGTGCTGGTGGCTCATGCCTGTATTCCTATCTACTCAGGAGGATTGATATCTGAGGATCCTGGTTCAAAAGCAGCCTGGGAAGAAAGTCTGTGAGACTCTCATCTCCAATTAGCCTCCAAAAAGCCAGAAGTGAAGCTGTGGCTCAAGTGGTAGAACACTAGCCTTGAGCATAAAAGCTCAGGGACAATACCCAGGGCCTGACTTCAAGTCCAAGGACTGGTGCACCACACACACACACACACACACACACACACACAATACCCAGGGCCTGACTTCAAGTCCAAGGACTGGTGCACACCACACATACACACACACACACACACACACACACACACACACACACCCTGAGGGCAATACAAGGAAATTAAAATATTAAATATTACAAGAAAGGCCACATGCCTGTGATCCCAGCTACTCAAGAGGCAGAGGATCAGGAGGATCTTGATTCAAAGCCAGCCCAGCAAAACGTTAGTAAAACTTCACCTCAACTGAAAAGTTGGATGTAGTGGTTCATACCATAATCCCAAGTACAACAAAATTCCACAAAAACATATCTGAGAAAATAACTCAGGCAAAAAGGGCTGGGAACATGGCATAAATGGTAGCAAGCATGAGACTCTGAGTTAAAACTCCAGTACCACCAGGAAAAAAAAAATCCTTAAAATATTTACAGGAGCATTTCACAAACTAAAAATATAATATTGCCACTGACACTAGCTGAAAGGCTAAGAAATCTTTTTGAGGGGGTGAGATGGGGGGATGGAAAATAGGAAAAAAACAAGGGAGGGGGTAACAATATTAGACAAGAAATTGTACTCATTTCCTATGCATGTATAGTTTCAAAATCCCAAAACAGACTGAAACCCAGTCTGTTAGAGGCTCAGATATAAAATTAAATACTAAGCATTTTCATAAAATACATTATATTCAGTTTTAGATAGTTACTTGGGGAAAATTTCTTAATGTATAGAAATGTGAACTCTTCCTAACATTTATCTTAAAATGTATAGGTAATAGCCAGGAGTTGATGGCTCATTCCTATAATCCTAAATACTTAGGAGACTGAGATCTGAGGATATCAGTTTGAAGCCAGCCCAGACAGACAAAGCTAAAAGACTCTTCTGTCCAATTAACCAGCAAAAAGCTGGAAGTAGAAGTATGACTCATAGGACAAAGCACCATCCTTGAGGAAAAAAAAGCGAAGCAAAGAGTGTAAGACCCTGAGTTCATGTCCAGTACCAACACATACACACACATACACACACACACACACATGCACACGTGTAGTAATCAAGTAAAAAATGTTTTACATAAAACTAGAGAAGTACTAACCCTGGCCGTGTAATACCAAAACTCTAGAGGTCAGAGCCAAAGGATTGTGAGTTCAAGGCCAGCCTGCACTACATAGCAAGACACTGTTTCAAAAACATCCAAACAAACAAAAAACAAATGAAAAACTTAGCATGACAATCCTAACTATGTCCATGTCCTTCCCTCTCCCTTGCCACTTTTATGTTACTTACAGCAGACAGCTCTAGTCAATTCTGAGCCTGCTTGCTACTTAACAAGAGGTCAGCCGGTCAATTTCACTGATATTTAAAGTAAAGCATCAAGTTATCTAAAAACATGAATTCCGTATGAAAAAGGGCTGAAAAATAGTATAAAACATTCAACAACAAAAACCTTAGATCAAGAAAGGAGTTATGGTTTTTAAAAGGTAATCATGCAGGGCACCGTGGCTCACACCTGTAATCCTTGCTACTGAGGAAGCTGAGATTGAGGATCCTGGTTCTAAGCCAGCCTAGGCAGGAAAATCTGTGAGACACTTATCACCAATGAACTATTCAGAAAAAGCTGGAAGTGGCACTGTGGCTCAAGTGATAGAGTACTAGCTTTGAGCAGAGACAGGCTCAAGGACAAAACCCAGGCCCTGAGTGCAAGCCCCAGGACTGGCAAAAAAAAAGAAAAAAGAAAAGAAAAGAAAAAAAGATAATCATTAAAAAAAAATGTACAACCTATCAAACTGTATCAAATAACGTATTTTTCTTTTGTTATTTTTTTTAACCCAGGCTGGCTTTGTATTCAAGATCCTCTTTTTCCCTCCCCCACGGTATAACCCTTGTTTTCACTGTATTTAATACTGGTTTAATTTGTGGAGGGGAAGGGAAAAAACAAATTGTTTAAATAGGGATACAGGTGGACCCATTGCAAAACCAACTTTACAACTTTGGGGAGGGGGGGATGGGAAGGGAAAACAGGAGGAGGCAACAATGCTTGATAAGAAATGTATCATTACCTTGCCCATGTAACTGTAACCCCTCTGTATGGTATTTTCATAATATATAAAAAAATAAAAGATCCTCTTTTTTGCTAATACCAAAGTTTGAACTGAGGGCTTCCCACTCACTCATCATTCTTACATTGCTGGCACTATACTACCTTGAGACATGCCTCCAGTCCAGTTTTTTGGAGTCTGGAAGACTTTTCTCCCCAGCTGGCTTCAAACCTCAATTCTCCAGGTCATAGCCTCCTCAGAAGCCAGGATTTCAGGCATGAGACACCAGTGCCTGGCTTGGAATGCTTCTTAAATTGAATCTTCTTAAATATAAGCCAAACCATAAAGATTTATTCAACGTTAATGTTAAACTTAGTCAATTTTCAAAAAAATACTGAAAATTAAGCTATAACACGTAAGGCTCTAAATGAAGTTAAAATCATCACTATTAAAGTCCTAATTCTCTGAGACCTAAAATCCTCTCATATACACAAGTCACAGAATTTGGTTAAATACCTTGCTAGGTAACAATTAGGAAGTAAGATATCTCTTAAATTGTCAATTTTAAATGTTACAATTCTGTATTTTCAATATTTATAAGCAGTTAACCTACATACTTTCTAAACCTCTGTTCCAGTTTTTATTCTTTTTTTTTTTTTAAGCTAAAGACTTAGGTGAAATAGGCACCTTGGTTATTTTAGATCCAAAGTATCAAAAGTAATAAAGGTTCATCATAAAAAATTTCAGTGACATATATTTTCTGCCTTTCTATAAATACTTAAGGCAGAATATTAACGTTACTAAGTGGCATAAGATGAAAGCCATGATTTTTTATAATTAAAAAATCACCAATAATAAAAATAAGAACATACTATTTCAAAGATACCTAAAGTGCTAGGCGCCAGTGGCTGACACCCGTAATCCCAGTTTCTCAGGAGGCTGAGAACTGAAGATCAAGGTTTGAAACCAGCCAGGCAGGAAAGTCAATGACACTCTTAACTCCAATTAACCATTAAAAAGCCAAAAATAGAGCTACAGCTCAAGTGTAAAGTGCCAACCTTGAGCCAAAAAGTTAAGGGTCAGCACTCAGGCCCTGAGTATAAGAACTATTACTAGTACACACACACACACACACACACACACACACACACACACACCACATACACAAAAACCAAACGCAATAACACATATTAATTTCAGTAGCTATGTCATAAGTGATTACTGAAGACCCCAATTCACACCATTACATGGCTGTAAGAGCAACACAGAACAGCACTACTGAAGACCACCGCTGACAGACAACTCCACTCTCTACCACACTTTTCCTTGTGCACACAAGTTCCCATGGGCAGACGGTCAGTCAGATCACAAGAGGCATGGGTCCTGTTTTATCAACTGCAGAGCAAGTCAGGTTCCAGCACAGTCCCCCAAGCTCCCTGGCCTCCAGGGGAATACCTTTTTAACTGATAAGGAAGAATCTTCCTAAGGAAACATACGTAGGAGGTTAGATGCTCTGAAAAGGTTTTCATTTTCACAGTTGTCTCCTGGAAAAGAAAAACAACATCAAAGTTAAAAATGCTACTGGACTAGAGGATGTCCCACTTCCAGACATAGACAAGGAAGAAAATTACCAGGACGGTCACAGTGTCCTCAGTAATACTTTCAAATAAATGCAGCATTCCTTCCTCAAGGGGGCGGACATAAGATGCATTTTCATGAAGGTATTGTGAGAACTAAATAGGAGAAAACAAATTGTGAATTTATTCACTGGAAAACAAATATCAACACACTTGTAAATGGATCTATTGAGTTATAAGCCTAAGTTCTTTTGGAAGTTTTCTGTGAAATTTGGCTTTCCCTGTATGCATCCCTCTGAGAGTCCCAAATAATATCCCTACTCCTCATCCCAGTCCAAATCAATGAAGCAGGAGTGACACAGTGAATGACCAGGCATTGGAGTAAATGAACATAGGATGATAATACAGCCCAGCAGTGGCTGACTAGTGTCCCTGAACACCTGCTTTTCTATAAGGATCCCTGTCTACACACAGGGATTTTTGCATTACATACTTCATTTTTTAAAAATACAAGCTAAAAGCCTGGTGGTGGTGGCCCACACCTATTTGAATCTAGTCACTTGAAAGGTTGAGATCAGGAGGATCATGGTTCAAGGTCAGCCAGGGCAAAAAAAGTTTGCACTATCCCATTTCAACCAATAGCTGGGCACAGTGGCACCTGCCTTTCATCCTAACTATGTGGAGGAGGCTAAAACAGTGAGGACTGCAGTTCGATGCAGCCTGAACAGAGAAGTCTACAGACTCAATGGAAGAAACTAGGTGATGTAGTGCATGCCTGTTCTCCCAGCTACAGCAGAAGGCAAAAATTGGAAGGATTGTGGTCCAGGCAATAAATGAGACGCTAACTCAAAATAATCAATGCAGTAGAGTGTCATGGCTCAAGCCTGTAATCCTAGCTACTTAGGAAACAGAGATCAGGGCATCAAGGCTCATTGTCAGCCCAGAAAGAGAAAAACCAAGCTACTGGGTATTATTTTTATTGTAGACAATATTCAAGACTAACAAATGCCAAGAATATAATTACAAATGATATTAAAGCATTTATAACTAGCATAGATCCCTTAGCCTGTAAAGGTATGAAGAATAGCTTTCATGGGTTGTAAATATAACTCAGTGGGACAAAGAGTATGCTTAGCAGGTGCAAAGCTGTAAATTCAATCCCAGCAATCTCAACCCCTAAAATAATTCAGAAAAAAAAGCATATAAATCAAAAACTTAGAAGCTGAAGGTAACTTTTACTTAGGAATATCTCAGTTGTCAGTACTATGTACTAGCTCAAATTCAGTTTCTCAGCACAGAAGTGTAAGGTCTCATCGTGAATAACTGAACTCACTACAGACTATGCACAAATATGATCCTGGACCATTCAGTCCCTCTAGGCTCTACCTTCACAGCTGCACTCTAAGCTTCCAGGTCTTAAGGGCCACCTTATGATTCTAGGAACAATTTCAGACATTCTGATCATCATCTAATAAGTGGTTTCCAAATTTCTTCCACTATTATAAACTTATTAGAAAACTCACATAGAACCTTTCATTGTCGAAACACCTACAGGTAAAATACTGAGAAATACATGAATTCTTCAAAATAATGAAGTGCCTTAGAATTGGCAAAGAATCAATATTAATTAAAAACTCTATTGTAAAATTATAGGAAATGTAACTATATTAAAATGGGGCAGTACTACTTTTCCTAGTCAGGCATTTTGAAGCTTTTTCCCCATAGTAATGACCAAACAGTATTTCATAGGACAAAGTTTACTTTTTCAGGAACCTCAATGTTTTTTGTGGAGTCCAATTAAGATTGGTGAAAACCAAACTTCTTATATATAAGGCACAATAAATAACAATAGAAGGCCAGGCACCAGTGGTTCATCCCTGTAATCCTACCTATTCAGGAGGCTGGTTCAAAGCCAGCCCGGGCAGGAAAGTCTGTGAGACTCTTATTTCCAATAAATGGCCAGAAAAACAGAAGTAGCGCTGTGGCTCAAGTGGTAAAACACTGGCCTTGAGCTGAAGAGCTGAGGGACAGTGTCCAGACCCAGAGTTCAAGCCCCACAACCAACAATAAAATAATAATAATAATAAATAAATAAAATAAATAATAATAGAAGCTAATCCTTACTAAGTGCTTACCAGTCTTCTCAATACTTTATCCCATTTAATCTTCAAAGATACATGCCTGTGAGGTAGGTACTATTTCCTCCATTTTAAAGATAAGGAAACCAAACCACATAGAGATTAAACAAAATCTCTAAAGGGCCTAGCTAGAATATGGCACTGCTGGACTGAAAACCCAAGAAGTCTGATTGCAAGTCTTTGCTATACTAATAGGCACTTTGAGTATGAAAGGATACTAAAAACTATTCCTAGAAACTTCATGCTGCACAAAAACAAGCTGGGAAAAAGAACTATAAGAAGAGTGGCACGACTTATTTCAGATCACCATATTATCAGCTCTCAGAGACAGACACCTTTAGAGCAAAATCCCACAGGTTCCTCCCTGTGGAAGCTAGTCTCCAAGATGATCCCTATGTATTCCTGCCTCGGGTAGGACTTCTCTTATTTCGGAAGAGGTGATGGTATGTAACTACCCAGGTAGTATCAGCTTCCACCTTGTTCTCTTGCATCAATTTCTCTAGGGAATGTTAGCTGCCACGTTATGAGGTCACTCAAGTGCCCTATGGAGAGGGGCATGCAATGAGAAACGAGCTCCAGGAGCCAACACTAAGTTACAAGGCATGTGGAAGCCACGTTGGAAGTGAATCCCAAGCTCCAGCCACATCTTTAGACGAATGAAGTCCCAGTGATATCTTGAGTGGAGCCTTTTGAGAAATTATAAATCAAAAAATCCTTCAGATACTTAGTTCCCGAATTCTTGACTCACAGGAACCATGTTTAATAACAAATTATGATTTTTCTAAACCACTATGTTTAGGAGTAACATATTTCATATTAATAAGTAATGAACTCATTATCATTTATTCTACCTTTTCAGTAATAAGAGATTTTGCAAACTAGCTTTTTTTAGAATTAGCTGGGGAGAAAAAAAGGATAGAGAGGAGGAAAATCTATCAAGTCAAAGAAAGCATAAAGGAAGAGAAATCTGAAATTCTTAGGATTCCTTGTTTAAACCTCACAGTCTCAATTGACAAATGCCTGGAATCGCAACTGGATGTTAGGTTTCACTCCCAATCCATGTCCCCACAGGCAGGCCAAATGTCAGCTTTACTTATAACACGTTATTCTGATGCGCAATGATGAAAAGTTAGAGACTACAAACAAGAAGAAAGAAAAAAGCCATCAAATTAACCTTTCCAACAGTAAGATGGCACTTTTCCTCATGTCATCCCTGGTGAAAAAACTGCAAAGGCCTCAGTCCTAAAAGTGAAAGCTTGCCCTCAGGCTCACACCTGTATGCTACAATAGGGTGAGATCTGAGGATCATGATTCAAAACCAGCCCAGACAGAAAAGTGGCAGAAAAGTTCATGAGATTTTTATCTCCAATTACCCACAAAAAGCCAGAAGTAGAGCTGTGGCTCAAATGGTAGAATGCTGACCTTGAGCAAAAGAGCTCAAGGACAGCACTCCAAACCCTGAGTTCAAGCCCCAGTACTGGCACAAAAAAAATAAAAACAAAAGCCGAGCACTGGTGGCTCAGGCCTGTAATCCTAGCTACTCAGGAGGCTGAGATCTGAGGATCACGGTTCAAAGCCAGCCCAGGCAGAAAAGTCGGTGAGACTCTTATCTCCAATAAACCACTTAGAAAACTGGAAGTGGCGCTATGGCTCAAGTGGTAGAGTGCTAGCCTTGAGCTGAAGAGCTGAGGGAGAGCGCCCAGCTGAGTTCAAGCCCCATGACCTACCAAAAAACAAAAACAAAAACAATGGTTGCTCATTATTGCCCCTTCACCAGTCTACCCCCCACACCATGCTTTCCTGTTACATGAATTTTCTCACATCTTTTCCTCTTCTCTCCTATTCAAAGTTTGCTCATTCTTGAAGGCCCAGTCAAATCCCCAAAGAATCCTTTCCTGATACCAAAGGTTTTTATCTCCCCTCCCTGACAAGCCCATTCCAATTAATAGCCACTCACTGGCTCACTGACATTGAAGTCTTTTAGCAGGTTCCCTAGTATTTAATTTCTTAAGCAACTCTATTTTTGTCATACTTTGTTTTGACAGTAAAGCCATAACTGGTGGCAGGTTTTCCATGTCCTCCACAGTACTTAGCTAGTGGACAGAAATAGTATGAAAATAATTAATTCCCTATTTGTTTTCCCTACTTGTTTAAGGCAAGAAGTATTCTAGGTTAAATTTACCTTCTGATTCAATGGTGATATAGTATCTATGGCAGAATCAACAGGAAAAATCTGAATCCTCTGTTCTGTATAGGTATGGAAGTTCAGAAGAGCTGTCACAAGATCTTGAACAAAAGCCAGGGCCTGCCCAGCTATATCTCGCATCTTCAGCTTTAAATGAAAAGTATAAAAAGTCAACTATCAAATTATCATTCTAAAATTTTATTAAGTCGGCTTCTGGAGGAAAACATTTGGTGTCTAGGATGAGTATTTCCTGATTTAAATTCATTTCCTCCCACTAAAATTTTAATTCTCCTATTTAAGTAAATTAGAAGGACACTAGCTTTGACAAATACACCGGCTCCACCTAAACTAAGACATAGAAGATTTACTAACGTAAAAGAAAAGCACAGCTCAGGACAGGGGGCATGGCTCAGAGCACTTTATGCACATAAATGAGGCAAAAAGAAAGAAAAAACAAGTGTCCAAAAATTAAGGCATCCTCTAATTTGTTAACAGACAAAGGAGACAATAAAAATCAGTATTACTTATGAATGTACAAAGAAAAGTACTACTATTTTAAAAAATGAACAAGAATAAATGGACAAGAAAGTAAAGCAATGTATTAGCACATTAATTCTTATTTCTGGAGCGCACATGGCTGAACACAAGAACATGGACTTTATTCTTTACCTGATGCCTTCTATTGTGCAGTGGGACGTTGAGTGCATTATACTGATTATACTCTGCAAAACAGAAATGTGCCACATTAATCTCTCACTTTACATGCATAGAAAAACAGCTTAACTGCAAAATAATACATGTTCTGCAGCAAAGTCAGCTTTGCATGAGAATTCAAAATACCAATGACACAGTCACAAGTACAAACAGAATTTATATATGGAATCAGTGCTTCCTCATGTAAAGTAATAGTTACAGAAATTTTTTTTAACTTCAGGATTAAAAGAAAACCTAACATGCATGCTTCCAGTTCTAAGAAATCATCCAACTGCTTCTTTGGGGCTTATCAAGATTACTGAGAAGACATGATATTATTGCTGTCATTTGTCATTCTCTTTGACTGGTTATCATCCAGTCGTTCATAATGCTCCAAAAATACCTCTGCTTCCAAAACATGACAATGCTGGGAAGCCTATCACTGTCTGCTGCTACCAGTGATTCAATTCTAACTAGCCGGGGCTGGTTTTACTGTCTTTCTCACAGTCTTCCACCACGCTCCAGTCTGTCATGAGCCTCTGACGGCTTGCTAACACCGGTCTCATCCTTCCTGCACCCTCATTTCAGTGACCATCTCCTCACTACTTCAGCTCTCACACCTGCTTACCATCCAGATGTTGTCAGAAGGATCTGAACCAAATCCTCACTGTGAAAGTCTCTGTGTCATTCTCACCAGGGCTCTCTAATTAGAAAGCCACTGCTAACAACCTGACTAGGTGTTCCTAGTTCAATTTCTGTCCTTCAACCTCTCTTCGATCAGCCCTTCTATAGCCCTGCTTCTGTCTCCACCCCAGCCTGGCCTATCATTTCAACCATGCTTTTTGCAAACATAAAACCAAAACAAAGTCTGTTACAATGCATTCTACCTAATTTCAGGAGGGGCTTTGACTCTACTTAGCAATCCAGGATTCATTGCTGTGTCCCTATCTTACTTCCTACTACATCTACTCCCAATCTCTTCAAACTGAAACCCTCACTACCATTCCTCATCTCTTCTCCGGCTCCACAGATAAAATGCCCTCCCCTACTAGTACTTCTTATAATCTAGAGCCCCCGAGTCCATGTGTCACATATTGTTCTTCAGCTACCTCTCTTCCTAGGCCTTTCACAATAGCGGCTCCTCATCTGCTTTGGACCAGGCCTATCTGTCACTTCCTCCTTTCGATCTTTTTGACAGGGTCTTTCTATGTAGCCCAGGCTGACTTTGATCTTGTGAGCCTCCTGCCTCAGCCTCCTGAGGGCTAGGATTATAGGCATGTACACCTTCCCCCTACTTTCCATCTCTAGTGTTACTAGTGTCCTAAAAGATGCAACCCCAAGTGTCTCCACAGTTTTTGCTGTGCTGTACTTGATTCTCTGCCTTCATGTACTCCTTTCGTTCTCATTGTTGAAAAACAAGTTTGTTTTGTCTGTTTCCCAGTGTCCATGCATTCCTAGTCCCTGTGTAAGCAATCTGGTGTCCACACTACATGGAAAAACAACCTTCAAAGGTTACTAGTCCTTTCAGAGTTGCCAACAGTCCCAGACCCAGGTGCCTTTCTTACCATTGCTTCTCTGAGTCTCTCCACCCTACTTCCCAGCTTCTCTCCAGCACAGCTCCTCCCATCCCATATCTGAGACAGAGTTCACTGAGGATCCTTTGTGCTGTGCATACCCTGTTCCTGCCTCTCCACAGTGGGGCTTATCCAGCCCATAGTGTCCATTCTTTGCCTGTTGTCTGTTAGAACATTCAACAATCAAGTTAACCCATCATCTTTCCCATAAGCCTCCTCTACTGTTAACCATATGGACCTTACATGTCCTTTAAAAGCCTACCCATCAAAGACTTGATTGTTAGCCTGTAGTACTACTAGGAGAAAGTGGAACTTTAAGCAGGTGGGACCAAATACAAGAAAGTTAGGCCACAGGGAATGTGTCCTTGAAAGCGATCCCAGGATCTCCAGCCCCTTCCTTTCTCTTTGCTTCCCAAATGCAATGAGCTGAGCAGCTTTCCTCACCATGTGCTCCCATGAGCCTGCTTACCACAGGCTCAAAAGTCAACGGAGGCCAGCAAGCATGGACTGAACCTCTGAATGAGCCTGCTTACCACAGGCTCAAAACTCAACGGAGGCCAGCAAGCATGGACTGAACCTCTGAAAAAGCGAATGAAAACAAACTTCTCATCCTTTTAAATTAATAACAAGTATTTGATCTTAGTGATGAAAAACTTTTTGTGTGTGTGTGTTGGTCCTAGGGTTTGACTCAGGGCCCGGATGCTGTCCCTGGGCTTTTGTGCTCAAGGCTAATGCTCTACCACTAATGCCACAGCTCCATTTTCAGCTTTTTGGTGGTTAATTGGAGATAAGGGTCTCATAGATTTTCCTGCCCTGGCTGCCTTTGAACCATGATGCCTCTTGAGTAGCTAGGATTACTGGTGGCAACTGGACACCAGTGCCTAGCACTAACATACCTTTTATTTCTGTCAATTACCATATTTCCCCTTGCCTCCCCGACAGGACAAGCTGTTCTTTCTCCTTCCACAAAATCATCTGCACCTCTCTGCCAGCCTAGGTTGCAGTCTCTAGGTTGGCACACCAGAACTGTCATCTTCCCTGGTCTCTTCCCTCTCACTCTAAGGCAGTCTATGTTTTATAGGTGAATAAACCTTAACAGTACACAAATCTCATCTGGACAGTCCCTAGCTAAGAAAACTCTCCTACAACCTGGGGGCCCTGTGGATGAAATCCTCAATCTTTAGGGTACATTCCTACCCTCCCGCCTCACAGAACGAAACTGTCACTGCCCTCCACATCCCACCCACCCCAGCCAGCTGCCATTCTTTACTTCTGTTCCTGAGGCAATGGCAGCAGCTTCATCCCACATACAATTCCCTTCAAGAAACTCCTTGGCTGTTTTCTCTCTTCTCTGCCCAATAAAACCTACTCATGCACACCAACCTGATTCAAAACATGCCTCCTCTGAAAAGGCTTCCTCAGTCACCCACCAGATTAAGTGGTTTTTCATGGCATAAGAGAGTTTGTATTTTCCATGCAGGTATTTCTATATCTCTGCTCTATTAGAAGGTAGAGATCCTTATTGATAATTTTTTAGCCCCTATGCTACCTCCCCATGTGAGCACTTAGCAAGTGCTCTGTAAATATTTTGGGACTGAAAGTAGTAACACACATGAGATGTGATGTGACAAGGACCTGTAACTAAGTGACAATTAGTACTAGAAAAGGAAAACTCCAAAAGAGAGTCAAAAGGGAGTTATAAGAATCTGAAGGAGGCCAGGCACTGGTGGCTCACACCTGTAATCCTAGCTACTCAGGAGGCTGAGATCTGAGGATCCCAGTTCAATGCCAGCCCGGGCAGGAAAGACCGTGAGACTCCTATCTCCAATAAACAACCAGAAAACCAGAAATGGCACTGTAGCTTAAGTGGTAGAGCGCTCACCTTGAGCTGAAGAGCTGAGGAACAGCGCCCAAGCCCAGAGTTCAAGCCCCATGACTCACAAAAAAAAAAAAAAAAAAAAAAAAGAATCTGAAGGAGCTGGGTGTTGGTGGCTCACACCTATAATTCTAGCTACTCAGAAGGCTGTGATTTGAGAATTGCAGTTCAAAGCCAGCCAGGACAGAAAAGTCTGTGAGACTCTTATCTTCAATAAACTACTCAGTAAAAGCCAGAGTGGTACTGTGGCTCAAGTGGTGGAGCACTAGCCTTGAGCACAAAGAGGCTCAGAGACAGTGCCCAGGCCCTGAGTTCAAGCCCCAGGACCAGAAAAAAAAAAAAAAAAAAAAAGCCAAGGTTTCAAATCCAAGGAATCAAAGGGATGTAGTATGGTTTCAACTGACACGGTAGCTAGAAACAGGTGTTGTTTCCAAGGTAACAACGACCTGTGTTGATTTTAGAATTAAATCAAAGTACTATTTTCCTGGGATGTTTTCTGTCTTTTTCTCCTTCTGCTTAGGTCTTTCCTAAGAAAAATTTAGGGGAAGTGAAAATTAAGTTCAATCATGTGATTGTAGAAAAAGGAAATTATAGTAATTCAAAGAAGTTTCAAAATCTAACAACTATTTTCTTTGCTTTCAAGGTTTTTCTGAATTCTTGCCTAAAGACTACAAATTTGGAAGCTATTACTTAGGTAAGGTATTATCTTCACTCTTTTTTTGGGGGGGAGTCTGTCATGGGGCCTCAACTCTGGGCCTGGGCGCTGTCCCTCAGCTCTTCAACTCAAGGCTAGCACTCTACCACTTGAGCCACAGTGCCACTTCAGGCTTTTTTCTTTTTTGCTTATGTGGTGCTGAGGAATCGAACTCAGGGTCTCATGCATGCAAGGCAAACGCCACCTTCCCAGCCCATATGTTCACTTTTTGAAAAGTGCTTTTCTGTTGTTCATGAGTGCTTAACTGGCCAGACCACTCCTAGGATGAACAACTAGCTTCCTATCACTAGGCCCTTCCCCATCAATAACCACTCCACTTATATAAATATTCAACTAATTTATGTGAAGGTTGGTTTTTACCTTAGACTATCATAATTATATGCAAACAAAAAATGCACTTGGATTTCAATTTCTAAGATGACTGGCTCTGGAGTAGTTACATGATCATTTTAAATCTCCCTTTGAAATATAAGAGCCAAAGCTAATCAAAAGAACAAAAAGAACGCAACCTTCAGTTGGGCCAATTTAGTTATTTTTGTTTTGTTGCCAAGGAGATTAGAGATCATTTTAATTCGTTGCCTACCACAGAGAGCTTCAGAGTTAGAAATAATATAAAATGGTATCAAATACCTACTTGTATCATTAAAAGGGACTTTTTCATTGATGATTGATAAGGATTCTTCTAATCTACTTGACAGATCTTTATGAAGATGCTTTAACTGTAATTGACTGAAAGAGAAAAAGATACAAACCCACATTACAAACAATCAGGGAACCGTCATTGGTTACCTCCATAACTCTGCCATATATTGGAGACACAATGCTGACTGCTGTTAAAAGAGGAAGAAAAGCTGGGCGCCAGTGGCTCGTACCTATAATCCTAACTTCTCAGGAGGCTGAGATCTGAGGATCACAGTTCAAGGCCAACACAGGCAGAAAAGGCTATAAAACTCTCTCCAATTAACTACCAAAAAGTGGAAAGTGGAACTGTGGCTCTAGTGGTAAAATGCCAGCCTTGAACAAAAAGGCTCAGGGACCAAACCCAAGCCCTGAGTTTGAGCCCCAGATCAGCTCACCAAAATAAAGATGAAGAGAAATATCACACCTCCATTCCTAAGTACCTAAGGCTTCTGAAGGAAGGAATTTATCACAGTCTCAATATGTTACACAAACCTAAGTTTCCTTCCTCAAGCAGAACCACTTAACAAAAGCACAAATTTTATTTTTACACAATAAATGCTTATTCAAGTATCACTGTAAAAGGATTTTGTTTTACTTTAAGTATTATATCAGAGGTTTTTTGTCAGATTAAAAGCTAATAGTTTCTGTTTTGGTTCAATTATCAGCACAAAGTACACATCTACTTTATTGCATTTATTTCCACCAATGCAATGAACTGAAGTAAATTCGCTTGACCAAGTCTACTAAATCCAAAGTATTATGAAGACCTTAAAATATGTCATGTACCACAAATGTATGACCTTAATGTGACTTTCTAAGTAATATATTAAAATTTAGACATCTCTAACCTATAAAATCTCTATTTTATTCAAAATATACCAGAAAAGGGTTGGCACAAAGATTACTGTTCGCATTCCATACCTCTACTTAGGGGAGTCTGACAGAGCACCCAGTCTTCAGTATGAGAGGCCCACAACATGCCTGCCATGCCCCAAACACCTGCTAGCTGTGACTACAGCACAAGCCACTCAAGAATTCTAAGGCCCAGTCAAGAGCCAGATGGCTCATGACTGTAATATTAGCTACTCGAGCCTGTGATCTAAGGATCACAGTTCGAAGCCAGTCTCAGCAGACAAATGCAAGAGTCTTATCTGCAACCAGCCAACAAAAAGTTGGAAATATAGGTGTGGTTCAAGTGGTAGAGTACCAGCTGTGAGCAAAACAAAAAAAGTTGAGTGAGAGCACCCTCAGTTCAAGCCCCCATTCAGGATATATATATATACACATATATGTGAATATATGTATATAAACACACATATATGTGAATATACATATATAAATACACATATTTATGTGTGTACATGTATACATACAAATGTATATATGTGCGTTGTACATTTGTGTATGTGTGTATGTTTATATATATACATCCATGCACATACATACATACACATACATGCACATATACATATATGCATATACATTTGCTTATGTATATGCATGCTGAAGCCCCAAAGAGTGCAGGAGGACCCTGCAGATTCCCTACTCCCATCTTATCTCGAATGTGAAGCAGAGGAGCAGCTAAAAGCCAAAACTCAGGTTCTCACTTCAGGGCCCTAGATTTGTTTCCACATACCATTCCTCTGTTCGAAGTCGACATTCCTTGGCCTCCTTTTCTAGAGTCTGAGATTTTACCTAAAGTTTACCAGGAAAAGAAAAGCAGACAGTTTAGGCTACAGCTGAAGCACACTTGAGAAATAATCAGGCCACAAGTTTACCTGAAACAACTAACTGTGCTTTACAGAGCAACATGGACAACTTTCAAAGGCCTAGATTAATTTTTACCATGCTCTCACAAACAGTGGGGCTTACTTCTAGCTTAGCCTTGTCATTCTGAAGTTTCTCAATGGTTTCCATGTACTTCCTTGTCAGGCCATCAACCACAGCTTGGTGCTGGGCTGCTTCTGTCTCCAGAGCGGACAGGCGACTCCTCAGCTCTGCTTCCACATGCTTGTGCTGCTCATCAGCTTCAAAAAACTGAAAAGGAAAGACCATTTTTTTTCTCATGAAGTACCAATACATATAAATGAGAAAGCCAATAGCAGTGATTATTCACTGAGTAACAGCTATATGGTTATATGTCCTCTATGCAAAAGCCACAGGTATTATCTCAGTGTATATCAGAAGATATATTTTGGCTATCCCTCATTTACACATGCAGAAACAGCTTGAAAGGTTGTAATTTATGTCTCACAGTAAATGTGAAACAT
Organism: Dipodomys ordii; assembly: GCF_000151885.1. Lineage (NCBI taxonomy): Eukaryota > Metazoa > Chordata > Mammalia > Rodentia > Heteromyidae > Dipodomys > Dipodomys ordii. Next base: position 8,610,685 of record NW_012267253.1, on the reverse strand, counting down.
AGACAGCCTATTCCAAAGCATGCACCTCTTTTAATCACGAGTTCCTACTTCCTAAAATAGGGAAAGTTCCATCTCTTAATAAGATTCTGAAACTAAGATTAACAGGCTGGACGTGATAGCTCATGCTTATAATCCCAATTTCTCCATTGGCACAGATCAGCAAGAACATGATCAAGACCAGTCTAGGCAAAAATGGACAGGGAAAAAGAGAGGAAGGGAAGGGAGAGGGAAAGGAGAAAAGAAGAATAAAGGACAGGGAAAGAAAATGACATTGACAGTTGTACTTAAAAGACTGTGGGATTCATGAAAAACCTATACAGAGACAAAACATACTATTTGTATTATTTTTTTCTACTTCTCAGATTGCACATGGAAAATAGATTTTTGTCACCTGTATATGCAACCGTTCATTCTCTTCTATCTTCTTTTGTAGATCTTCATCAAAGACACTCTTCTGCTCTTGAGTCAACTGAGAAGAAGATTCTCCACTTTTCTGATGGAAAGAATAAGTTATGTCCACATAACTTTCATCCTTTAGAGAAACATCCTAAGGTACACAGATTCTCTATCACCTTAGTAGCTTGTCTCTTCTATGTGTTCACCATTCCCAAACAATCCTGCAAAAGGTACACAGTCCATCATTTAACTTTTCCTATGGGACACAAATGTAACTGCAAATAGTGTAAAGGGCAGGAAAGCTTAAAAGAGAGAGAGAAGAACATAGAAGGTCATTATTCTTTTCAGAGCAATTTATAGGTAGTACTATTGGGAAACAGAACAAACCCAGAAGGCTAACACCATAAATACACTAATAAACACCATTTAAATATGATCTTTAGGCTTGGAAAAGAGAGTTTTGACAATTCTGCAAGTCTGACTTGTTAAACTCCTTTAAGAAATATAGTAAGTTAGGTAGTAACATTCATAAAGTTACGTTTATTCAGAAGTTCACATCAATTTATGAATTTTTAACAAACATAAGCTTGTAAATGAGACTATTGCTAAAAACACTAGGAAAAAACTCAAAGATAGGGCTGGGAGTGTGGCTTAGTGGCAGAGTGCTTGCCTGATATACATGAAGCCCTGGGTTTGATTCCTCAGTACCATATAAACAGAAAAGACAGATAGTGGCACTGTGGCTCATGTGGTAGAATGCAAGCCTTGAGTAAAAGAAGTGCACAGACCATGCCCAGGCTCTGAGTTCAAGCCCAGGCCTGCAAAAACAAAAAAAGAAAAACAAACTTAAAAATAATGAAAATCCTCTCCCTTTGTTTTTTACTAGTACTAACATCATCTACTGAGAACAATAGCACTATTTAAAATCTAATAATGAAGCCAGGGCGCTGGCAGCTCTCAGGAGGCTGGGAGCTGAGGATCACAGTTCAAAATCTGGTCAGGAAAGTCCATGAAACTCTTATCTCCAATAAGCCACCAGAAAACTGCAAGTGGCACTGTGTCTCAAGTGGTAGAGCGCTAGCCTTGAGCTGAAGAGCTGAAGGACAGCGCCCAGGCCCAGACCCCGCCCCCCCCCAAAAAAAGTGAGCAACTGTTTTCATGTAATACACAAACTTCAAATATTCAAGGGAGAGTCTAACAATGATACTGTGTTTAGACATTAGTCACCATCTTCTGCCTTCTTTGTATCATCACTCATCACTTAAAATGAAGTCACCTACCAATCCAATATCAATCTGAAATTAAAAAGCCCTTTGCAAAATGGAGAAGCCATATAAAAACCAAAAATATTAAATATCCATCAGGTCTGGAACACGACATATGCTACTGAATGACAAACTCAGGGCCCTTAGAGTTTCCAAATTTGGAAGCTTTAATTAAAACTAATGCACAAGTGCTACACACACCTCCTTGTTACACAGTCAGAAGGGACAGAAACAGTCTGGTGAGTGGAGTCGAGATGGCCATTTCTTCCCCAGAGGTTTTTCAGAATTCTTGGGGCATATGTGTGTATTTTGATAGATTCCCAGGTAGCTCTAATACGTGCCTATTATACCCTCTCTGTTCCCCTTTCCTTGAACATCAGCACCCTACAGAATTCTCTGTGCAGGGAAATGGGTATGGAAAAGGTGTTAACATACTGTGTGGTAAACATATCCTAGGCACTTTTACTTGACCCATTTAATCCTCACAGGCCTAAAAGCCTTGTCTCAACTTTGCTGAGGGAGAAACTGATATAGTCCAGCTGCTAAATGAACTAAGTATATGTTTGCTGCTAATAAATTCTTTAAAACTAACTTCTGAATAAAAATGCCCCGAATGTTTACTTACTACACCTTTATAGGAGATGCCTGTGTTCTGGACCCTACGTCCAGATATAATAATAGAACATCAGAGAATCTGGAGGAGAATCTTCTGTTTAAACCAGTGCCTTCATTGCATGCCTGGGTCATACCAGCTTGCCATTATGGAACCTACCTTGTTCTTCTTGCCCCGAGGTTCACTCAGCGCTAGCTCATCTTGCAGTAGTTCTACCCTCTTGGCAAGCTGCAGATTTCGAAATGTCAAACTGTCCATTTCCTGTTGCAATTTCCTCAGTGACTGATCTCTCATTTTTAGTTGTTCCTGCATCCAAGTGAGGGTTTTGAGGTTCAGAATAAATGAAAAAAGTGATGCTTATTTCACCAAAATACAATCAACATCTCTTGCTTCAGGGCATTCAAGTTGTGGTTTTATCTTTTCAGTTCTTACTTTTTTTTTTAGCTTTGTTTTAATGACAAAAATCATCTGTGGGCCAAACCAAGTAAATTTAAAACTAAACAGAAAACAGCAGACACAAAACCTGGGGCTACAAATTTATAAATCTAAATTTTTTTTTTTTTGGTCGGTCGTGGGGCTTGAACTCTGGGCCTGGGCGCTGTCCCTCAGCTCTTCAGCTCAAGGCGAGCGCTCTACCACTTGAGCTACAGCGCCACTTCTGGTTTTCTGGTGGTTTATTGGAGATAGGAGTCTCACGGTCTCTCCTGCCCGGGGCTGGCTTTGAACCGCGATCCTCAGATCTCAGCCTCCTGAGTAGCTAGGATTACAGGCGTGAGCCACCAGTGCCCGGCTTATAAATCTAAATTTTTTAAGAGAGTCCCAGACTTACTAATGATACTCTTCAGTAAGCAAAACTGACAACGAGTAAGTTCGTATTTCCCTTTTTTTCTATAAATCTTCCTAGAACTTAAGTCCGTTGAGGAGCTCCTAGCTCCCATTCTGTGTGCCAGAGGGGCCTTTTCCTTGTCCTTTCATTTTTCCTTGTTTTATTCGATTTATTAGCAAATCTTTGTTAGACCCTTTAAAAAAAAATAGACACAAAAAAACTCTCCCCACTGCCTGGGCCTGGAGGGTAACCAAGGGCCTCCTGCATATTAGGTTAGCTATATTCCCAGCTCAAAATGAAGTCTTTTCAACACTGATCTTTAACTATTTTGATATGCCAAAGATAAAAACCAGTATCATTCTAACACAAAAGATAGTTTCAGATGCTGTTCTACATCAACTCACTTTAAAGCTAGATGAAAATAAAAACAGAATCTAGAATCCAAACACTTCCTGCTATTTTGTAATGTTAATACCATAACAGGGTAAGAAATGGAGACATTAAAAGGCATACTGTTTCACACAATTTTTAAAAAGATAAATACTTAGAAAATAGTATCCTAAGTATATTTTTCTGTGAGATTCTGATAACTTTGTGTTCACTGACAATCAGCTATACATGGCCATATGCAACTATATGTTTCAGAAACACTTTTATTTCTTTCACTGAAAAAAAAATTATAAAAAGCTAAGGTTGGGATGTAGTTCAGTGGTAAAGAGCTTGCCTAGCAAGTATGAGGCCCTGGGTTCAATCCTCAGTACTGAAAAAGACAAAAAAATAAAGAAAGAAAAAAAAAGCACTTAAAAAAAACCTAAGAGATCAAATTTTAATAAACCAATGACTTAGCCATGATAAAAACAACCTAAATCTATAGCTAGTGTCCATACACTGAGATTATCTGAATGTTGAAAGCAGGACTAAAGGACAGAAAGACGTACTCCTATTAAGCAGGCATTTTTTTTCTTCTCTATTGTTTGTTTAAATGTAAACTTGGTCCAATTCAGGTTTAAACTATCATACACCTCAAATTAAAGAAAGTCAAATTAATGAATAATAGTTACTGCCAGGAACTTCTACAGTAACATAATATTCTCACCAAAAGAATTGGCAAACTGTCAGTTGGACAATAATTATAATGATTATTGTAAAGAATTAATAAAATAGAAAGTAATTTCTTTTCATTGTCATAAGTTACCACCAGGCAACCATAAGTTGCCTGAAGCTCCAACTCCACCAACCAATCATTCATTTCAGAACTTTATCCTAATTTCTCTTACAACTCAGCAAGTGGTTGATAATGTTATCAACCACTGTAGAACTGCTGTGAACACTTAAAGATAATGGATCTAGTAGACTTAGCACAAAGCTTGCCACACAAATGTTTTGGGGTCAGAGCTACCTAAGTGCAGCTACCAGGATACAACCAGTGGTTGAAGAGCTTCTCCAGAAAGACACCAGAGAAAAAAGTCCTACTCCCATCTGTCTAACAAGAAAGAGAAATCACAAGCAAATGGCCAGCGGGAGACAGTATATTTAACTGAAATTTAGTCAAGAAGTCTATAACCTGGATTTAATTTATCCACTTAAAAGCATAACTCAGCAGATAGGTGCTGATGGCTCACGCCTGTAATCCTAGCTACTCGGGAGGCTGAGATCTGAGAATTGCCATTGGAGCCAACTTGGGCAAGAACAGTCCTAGGGACTTTTATCTCCAATTAACCACAAAAAGTGGGAAGTGGAGCTACAGCTTAAGTGATAGAGTACTAACTTTAAGCAAAAGAGCTCAGGGACAGCATCCAGGCCCCAAGTTCAAGCCCCAGTACACACACACACACACACACACACACACACACACACAAAGGTATCACTAAGCCAAGTTTATTACATGCCTCAGTGCTCTGATTAAAAGAGCTATTACTACTAAATAGCACAACTAAAGGCAAGATTAATGGACTAGGTGACTTCCATATTCCATTTATTAGGACCCATCTGCTGAGAGCTGGGGACACAGATATGAATGTGATCCGGCCTTCTCAACTGCTGTCTGGGGATGACCAGATACGAAGCTCCATTCATCCAGATGCACTGGGCTAAATAAAGGCCTTGAGGTACAGAAGAAATGCATTAGATAAAGTCAAATCATACTTTTTAATAGCTTTTAGTGAAGGAAATCAAATGTTCATACCTAAGGTAATAAAATAAAATGTTCATACCTAAGGTAATAAAATATAACAGTAATTCCATCCCCTATTCCTAGTGAATCAGTATCAGAAGTAGGACTTTAACCCTGAAACCCAGCTGAATTCTCTGTTTTCAGCATGTTAAAACATAACAACCTTTCACAACACAAAGACCAGACTGCATACCTTTAAAGCAGCAGAATTTGCCTGTTCATCCACAACACCTTTTTTTAGGACTTGATTCTGAGCCCGAAGCTGAAAACAGGGAGAACAAAAAAATTTTTAATATAAAACTTTCCGTTGTAACCAGAATATCACTTACAAATTACTTTAGAGGAGTCATTATATTTCGGTAACTAAACATTTTCTCATATACAGACATGCATACAATATAAACACATAGTATAAACAAAGTAATTGAAATGGTTATTATAGTTCCCCATTTTATGAACAAAGACTCACAGGCTGAGTTCCCCAACAATATGAAATTAATCAATGGCAAAACTGGGACTAACTAGACATGGTAGCACACATCTATGATTCCAGTACTCAGAAGCCAAAGCAGTGAGACTGTGAGTTCAAGGCTAGCCTGGGCTACATAGAAAATCCAATGCTAGTTTGGGGCTACAAAGGGAGGCTCTGTTTCAAAAACAAACTTATAAAAAAAATAAATAAAAACCACTGGGTCTAAAATTCTGTCTCCAACTTCTATACACCATTCTTCATATGAAACTAAATCATATCCCTAAATAAAAAACAATACAATAAATAACAGAATACTGAATAGGCCATTTTCCTTTAAATTCTGGCATGCTATCCATTTGTAAAATTCATACAGTTAGACAACCATTGATAAGAATTGTACAGAAAACGTACATCAAAATGTAGGTCACCAACAAACCCAGTGGGACACTGTAGCTAATATTAGTCATGAAAATGTCATCACAGACAGTGGCCTTAGGAATGGTAGGCAATTATTATCAGCCAGCAGCAGCAGCAATGTAGGAAGCAATTAAGAAGCAGGTTCAATTTGCAAAATGATCTTAGTATCCACTTACATTTGAAAGATCATTATACACTGGACATTACATCATCCCAAGTACTTTTCATGTGTTACCTTGTCTAATCCTCACTGTCCTACGAAGTAAAGTTCTAATTATCTCTATTCTAGAGATGAGGCACTAAAAAGGGAGGTGGAAATGCTGAATTTCTATCTCGGCAGTTTTGATTCCATCTTCACAATGCCAGCTAGACAACATTGACTACTATGTCACAAGCTATGTTAGAGAAAAGCATTGGGCTGGTGAGGGGGGAAAAGCCCTAGGAGAAGGAAAACGAGCTTCTTTCCATAGTTCAGTATTAAAAGTTGACCTATATAATGTTATTTTAAATAAAGTACACAAAAATTATACTGTTGGATGTTTTTTACTCATATTTACATCTGTATAACCACCACTGGCAGTTTTATAAGATAAAATCCACTAGCTATACACACATTAAAGTTCAACACAGCTAATAATCTGAGGGTTCAGCAGAGACCAGAAATGACCAGATTTTTCTTCTCTGGGAAACTGAAAGAATGGTTTTAATAGATGTGGGTCGCACATCACTGTAATCCCAGCATTTAAGAAACTGATGCAGGAGGATTTCAAGTGAGAGGCCAGCTCGGGCTACACAGCTACATAGTCCAGAGCCTGGGCTACACAGCGGGACCTTGTCTAAAGGGGAAAAAAAAAACTCTTTGTAATTCCGTATAGCTCAGATTAGGCTCCCGAGAACAGAGAACTGACTCTAGTCCAAGCCAAAAGGACAGGAACATTTGAGTGGTAAACCTTAAACTGAAACATCAAACAAAATTTAAGATTATAAGAAGATGAGTATCTTCTACTTTGGGAAAGTCAAAAATTACAGATCACTACTACAACAGAAACCAGATCCAAATCTTTGCTTTGCTGTACACAATACAAACTTGAGAAATTCACTGGCCCTTTTATGCTTCAGCCACTTAGTTAATAGTATTATTGTATGGACCTGACCCTATCTTCCTTACTGTGAGCCAAACAGGAGACCTATGTCAAAGCGTTTTCTGAACTAGACAACGTTCCACAAATGGAAACAGCTCTTCTAGTTAGACTGGACTCACAGCAACAACAGGCATATTTATTACAGTTTGTCTGGTTTGAAGCACTGTTCTAAATGATATGGGAGTCAAAGATGTGGTGCTTGTTTTAAAAGAGCTTATCATTTACAGCGGAAAATAAAACAGTAAAACATGAGCAATGTAGGCATTTCCTACTCTTAAAAAAGGAGCATAGACACAAATCCTCTAGAAATGGTGTTGGCAAAGTCTAAGGGCCAGTTGGCCTGTAATCCATTTTGAAGTTGTGCTGGATCACAGCCCTACTCCAACATCTCCGCTACTGTATAACAGAAGAGAGTGGCCAAGACAGAAACCACACATCCTCAAGCCTGAAGTGCTTACTGTTTGGCTCTTTACAGAAAAAGATTGCTGACCTCTGCTCTGGAGTTCAAAATGGGAAAGTACTAGCTGGGCGCCAGTGGCTCACACCTATAATCCTAGCTACTTAGGAGGCTGAGATCTGAGGATCTCGGTTCAAAGCCAGCCTGGGCAGGAAAGTTCATGAGACTCTTATCTCCAATAAACTACTGTGGCTCAAGCAGTAGAGCACTCACCTTGAGCTGTAGAGCGCAGGGACTGCGTCCAAGCCCTGAGTTCAAGCCCCACGACCAACCAAAAAAAAGAGAGAAAGTACTAGTGCAGTATCCATCATGTACTAGTCTACTTTTTAAGCAATATCAGTAAACTCACGGATAATGGCAGACTTAGTATTTTCACGTCCACAAAGCCAAAGAGAGCAATGTCATCTCACACCCCTGTCCTACCTGATCCAGTATGTTTTGTGTGCCCAGCAACTGCTTTAAGCTCAAAATTTACTAAACTATTTCCTGTAAGAACAGACCACAGTAATTAAAAAAAAACACCTCACTTTACATTTTAAGATATAATTAAGGCTACATAAAGCAAAATGAATAGACCACTTTTTTACAAAGCAAAAAGGGTAAGTGGAAGTGTGACTCAATTGGTAGAGCATTAGCCTTGGAAGCCAGGCAAGTGTGCAAGGCTGGAGTTCAAACCTCAGTACTAGCAGGGAGGAAGGGAGGGAGGGAGGGAAGTAGGGAGGGAGGGAGGGAGAGAGAGAAAGAGAGGGAGAGGGAGAGAAAGAGAGAGAGAGGGGAAAGGTAGAAAGGAAGGAAGAAAAGAAAGAAAGAAAGGAGGGAGGGAGGGAGGAAGGGATAGAAAAAAAGGAATTTCAAAGAATTGTTTATATCTCATTATAACAAATAATAACTTTGTAACTGATTATAAAAAATTGTACTTCTTGCTAAACAAGTGAAATATGGCTTCAATCAAACTATTTAACAGAAAACACCATTTTGTAGAAATGCGTATCTAAATGCTTTTCCATTCTTTAGGTTAAGAAAGGACTGTGCCCCCTGAACTGCCTCTGTGGCATCTGCTGCCTCCCTGCAGCCGGGCAGAACCAGTCACTCCTGCTGCACGGCTGACCCAGAGGCCTGCCAAACGCTCCAATGAGCTCAGTGTGGTCCTTTAAGACCCACCTTCCTCCCTGCACTTAACACAGTGTGCAAAGGCTTGGGGATTTTCTTTTACATCCAGTTAAAGACCTCCAGGTAGGCACTAGTGTCTCCACAAATCTGGAGGCTCTCAGGCATACTGAGGTGAGAATATAGTCTGAAGTCTCTATTAAACAGCAACACCCTCCTGAAGACAACACAGCCTCTTCCCTGCAGCCTCACACTAAGCTCCATTGGGTGGAGGAATAGCACCTCTGCATTCCAACTCAGATATTCTCTTAATTGTTTTAAACCTCATTTTTGCCGTTGTCTTACAATCTTCAGACTAACTTTACCTTTGACTTTGAAATAATGGCCCGACTTGTTCTTCCTCCACGACTTTCCCTAACCGTGCCCTATTGCCTACCTGAGCTTGCTCCTCAGTTCCTCTGGCACCTACTGGTAGCAAGATACCTCATTAAACTGCTCCATCTTAACTCAGAAGCCATAAATTTCACATTTACTGATTTGTTTATGATTTTTATCTTCATCTCCTATCTGCCACCTTAAACTATTCATGTTGTAGAAAATATTTTCCTTGTATTTCATGCTTATGATGAGAAATCAATGTTGTGGATACAGAAAGAGTTCAATAAGGTTTTATCTACTTAATCCAGTTAAGTACTGTATATAAGAGGAGTTTAAACATAATGGAAGAGACTGTCATCATTTTCCAGTTTTTTTCTAAGACTCTTCTCCAAATGATTCAAACCTCATGGTCCAACTGGACGCCAAGAATTCTCAAAAGCCCTGAGTCGAACTCTTCAGTAACCCAAGCCCTACCTGCCCTGTGTGACTGTCATTCTGGAATTAAATAGCCTCAGCCAGGTCACTCATACAGCCACTTCTCTAGACAGTTCCACAGGCCACTTTGACAAACTCTGACAGGATAATTGGCCTAAGAACTGGGGATTTATGACCTTTAATCACAAACTGTTAAAAGATTTGGTGGAAAATGAGAAATGATGCAATTTCTCAGCTAACCTTCAACTACGTTCTGTAGCAGAACCATTCTTGCATGGCTGTATTCACACAAAACATTTTTTTTCTTTTTTCTTTTCTTTCTTAATTTTTTTTTCTAGGTCAGTCATGGGGCTCAAACTCTGGGTGTGGGCGCTGTCCCTCAGCTCTTCAGCACAAGGCTAGCACTCTACCACTTGAGCCACAGCACCACTTCGAGTTTTCTGGTGGTTTATTGGGGATAAAAGTCTCAGAGTCTTTCCTGCCCAGGCAGGCTTGATCCATGATCCTCAGATCTCAGCCTCCCGAGTAGCTAGGATTACTGGCATGAGCCACCGGCGCCAGGCTCATGCAGAACATTTAGACACTTATACATGTTTTACAACACTGTCTGGGAAAAAAAAATCTTCAAGCATACAGCTTTTCTTCACTACAAAGAAATGTGTGTAATAGGCAACTCTAAGTCTCACCAAACCCAATTCAAAGCTTCAGAATACTGAAGCTATCTGCAGACCTAAACTATTGCAGTATGCCCTGGCTGATTCTAAAACTCCTTCAGTTCCATTATTTGAAATATTCAAAGGTGCTAAGAGTATCACCTGGGCACTCTGCCCACCCCAAATAAAGGATTAGGGATCATGCCCGCTGCTCTCCCCAGGCAGGTCATTTAAATTAATTTAAATTCCACTAGGCTACCTAATGTGTACCAGTGATGGGTTATTTTGTAACTGATATAGGAAGAACTTCCTCTCAGACCTCTCTTGAATAAAACCCTTTCTCCTATTCCTGTTCCCATGTAGGGAAACTTGCTAGGACAAACCTCCAAACCCCACCTCCTGTCCTATGTGCAAGTCAGTTGGACTACAGAGGATGAATAGCCTCTCCCTTGTCTCCCCAGGGCTTTACTATTCAGAGTTGGTCTTCAGGTGGCTACAAGGGCATCAGTTGGGAACAGATTCAGGCCCCATCCCAGACCTACTAAACCAGAATCTGCAGTGTAACAAGATCTTCCTATGAGTCACACGGACATTAACATCTGTGATGTTCCAATCTAGAGCCTAAGCTAGCACTATCCAACAGGGTAGACAATCACCATCTGTGTCTATTTAAATTATTTAACAGGGGGCTGGGAAGGTGGCTTAGTGGTAGAGCACTTGCCTTGCATGCCTGAGGCCCTGGGTTCAATTCCCCAGCACCACATAAGCAAAAAGAAAAAAGCCGAAGTGGCGCTGTGGCTCCAGTGGTAGAGTGCTAGCCTTGAGCTGAAGAGCTGAGGGACAGCGCCCAGGCCCAGAGTTCAGGCTCCACGACCGGACCCAAAAATAAATAAATAAATAAATTATTTAACAGTACATAAAATCTAAAATCCCATTCCTCAGCCACATTAACTTCATTTTCAGTGCTTAATTTCAATACATGGTTACCTTGCTGGACAGCACAAAGAAAGAACATTTTTCATGTCATGGAAAGTTCCATCAGACAGCACAAAACGCAAAACTGTAGTTGCCAATCCAACTTTAATAGTGAATCCTACATACAAGGACACCAGGTTAAAAACAAGCTGGTATTCTTGTTTTCATCCAGCCTAGCTCCTGAGGCTGATCCTTTACAGCAGAGTGACTGATTAACCAGATTCTGCTTACTATTTGGAGTGCAAACACAAGAGAACACAACTGACCCTTTCCCAATAGAAGTAGCTTTATACTAAGAGTGTAAGTAAAAAAAAAAGTTCCCAAAGACAATCATCATCATAACTAAGAAGTATCCATTGCAAAGTAAAATGTTAGAGAAGGAACAGATATTTGGCTTCCCCAATGTATTTCACAGCCTCATGGAACTCTAAAGAGATTGTCCAAACCTTAACAAAAGCTGCTTTGTGAATACTACTCAAGTTTAGCATGTGTTGTGGTTTAGGTGTTGTGTCTCCCAAAGGTCCCCATGTAAAATCTTGGTCCCTCCGTGGTCATACTGGAGGTACTATATACGTTTAAGAAGAAGGACCTTTACTGGATGCCAGTGGCTCCTACCTGCAATCCTAGCTATTTGGGAGACTGAGACTACAAGGATCGCGGGTCTAGACAAGTCCAGGCAGAAAAGTCAAGAGAGACTGCATCTCAATGGAAGAAACTGGATATGGTGGCATGCACCTGTCATCCCAGCTATGATGGGAAGCAAAAACAGGAAGATCTCAATCCAAGTATACATCACAACAGAAAGTGAAAACAAAGCACAAAAAAGAGCTGGGGTGGGGGTGACGGTGACAAGAGTGCCTTTTAGCAAAAGTAAGGCTCTAAGTTCAAACCAGTACAGCCAAAACAAAGAGAGTAAACTAGCGAGTTGGGGGGGGGGGGGGGGGGATTCTTTGTGGGACGTCCTTAAGCTACTGAGGACGTGTGCTGTGATGCCACATGACTCCCGGTCCCTCTCTACTTCCGGTTCCATGTATAATCAAGTGCTTGATCCTGCTGTGTTCCCACCATTGCCATTCACCAGGTGCCATGGGCAATCCAGGCACATTTGAGTCAGGCTTCACTGAGGTTACATTATGCTAAGTGGACTTGTAAACTAAAGTTTTTATGTTGTTGTTTTTGGGGTTTTTTTTTTTTTTTTTTCCAGTCCTGGGGCTTGAACTCAAGAGTCTGGGCACTCAAGAGTCCATGAGCTTCTTTTGCTCAAGGCTAGCACTCTACCACTTGAACCACAGAACCACTCCTGCTTTTTCTGTTTATGTGGCGCTAAGGAATTGAACCCAGGGCTTCATGCATGCTAGGGAAGCACTCTACCAGTAAGCCACCTTCCCAGTGATCTTTTCTTTTTCTAAATCAGCTCTCTTGGGAATTCTGTTGTAGCAACACAAAGCATCTTAATACAGCACACAGAACAATTTGTCACAACAGCTAGGTCCTACTACTAATTTTCAGTAGGTCCAGGTCAAAGGTGATCTTAGGAGTCTGCATGTCTAACTCATTCTCAGATGCTGATTATGGGGGCCAGGACCAACACTTTAGAAGCACTGACCCAAGGTAACACAAACACTAGGAAGACCCTGAAATATGCTTACACACATGATGCCAGACAAGAGTGCTCCTTCAAGGAAAGCAAGCTAAAATCAAATGAGCCAGAACTGAGTACAGGTCATTAGGAGTATAGTGAATAAAGGAAGAATTAAACTACAATGCAGTAACTGAGGCCCTTATTAGCTTTCCCTTGCGTGCTAGAGTTCCCTTGCAACTCTACCCATTGACATTTTAAACCAGCCTCTACACACCTTCTTCCTCTCCAAACGCTACCGAATATGATTTGTTGTTGGTTTTTTTTGTGTGTGTTTTGTTTTGTTTTCTTTGGGGGGGGGGGCGCGGGGGATGCATTCCAGTACTGGGACTTGAAGTCAGGGCCTGAATGCTGTCTCTCAGCTTTTTCCTCCCACAGCTGACATTCTACCACTTAAGCAATAGCTCCACTTCCAGCTTTCTGGTGGTTAAGTGGATATGAGTCTCAGGAATTTTCCTGCCCAGGCTGGCTTCAAACTGTGATCTTAAGATCTCAACCTCCAAGATTAGCTAGGATCATAGGTCTGAGCCATTGACGCTCAGCTCTTGAACCTGGTATTTTTTAAGTCTCTAATGGTTCAGTTGCCAAACTACTGGAGTCTTATTCTGCATTTTTACTAATCTTTCCATACTACTTTGTTTCAGCCACTTGTTTGCCTCATAATTCTCATCTGCTTTGACCCCCAGAGTTCATCCTTTATCTAACTGCATTTAGACTCTTATGGAAGCTCCTCCAGAGCACAGTGTTTTGGTTTGTATAAACTGCTCAGTAGGAAAGATGATGACTACAATTCGTAAGGAAGGAAGGGCCCTTTCCTGGAGTCTAGGCTGAGATGAGGTTCTGCAAATGTCCTTGGGTTTAGGATCAAGCCTGCTTTTCTCCTGATTTGTAGGCTTCCTTCTATAGATTAACAGGAAACCTTTCTTCTTAGCATTCTGAATAAGGCAAAAGAACAACGTAACTAAATCAGCCACAGTTTCTGCCACATGCGAGGTAATAAAAAGGGAAAGGGGCACAGGAATGCAAAGGACATAGATCTTGTCTAGAAACTGCTAAGCACTAAAACTGACAGAGAGTACATGCATGACTTTTTTTCTTTTTAACAGACTGAGGTTTGAACTCAGTTCTGTCTGCACTTACTAGGCAGGTGCTCCACTAGGCCATCAGCCCTTTTTCATCCTGGTATTTTTGAGATAGGACCTCTCTTCCTGCCCAGGCATGTGTCCTAACTGTGAGCTCCTTCTTTTAGGTTTTTCACAGGCATCACTGAGGCCGGGATGACAGGCATATGCCACAAACCCAGCTTCTTCCATTGAGATGGAATCTCTCTTGATGTTTCTGCATAGACTAGCCTAGAACCATGATCCTCCCAATCTCAGCCTCCCGAGTACCATGAGCCACCAGTGCATGGTTCACATGAAATCAGCCTCGTCTTCTAAGTTCTGAAGTTCCTTTCACATTGCAACTAAAAGAATGAGGACTATTTGGCTCTATTGAGGAGATGACTCCAAGTTTGTGAGACTTACTATCACAGTCCCCTTAATATTTCTTTATCCCAGCACATCTTTCTCTTGGGTATTCCTACATGGCTACCCTAATTAACTGTCAAAGGTCATCTTAAGGAGAATTACCTGAAAGTGTTAGCCTTTCCCCTCACTTTTAGCCAATTCAGCTCCATTAGAAACTTTCAGCAATTACCCCCAGCATCAGTTAAAACTAACATGTGAGCCACACAACTTTAACATGCCCTCCAACCCTCAATTCTATGACCACATCTAACTTTGAATATACCCCTTTTCCAACAGAAGTCTCCTTCCTGTGGCCACATCAGTCAGTGACCTCAGAAAATTCAGGAACAACTCAGTCTCCCTCATTCACCAAGCCATAATAAATGAACCCTGTGGAACCCCTTTTTCTATTTGGAATTGCGGTCTGAGCTCATTTACTCACCAGAAAAGAATAACCATTGCATTACTTTTCTTTTTCTTTTTTTTTTTTGAATGCTGAGTTTGAACTCAGGGCCTTTGCTCTTGCTTGCTTTTTCACTCAAGGCCATACCTCCACTTCTGGCTTTTTGCTAGAATCTTCCAGATTTATCTGTCCAGGCTGACTTCAAACCACAGTCCTCAGATCTCAGCCTTCCTGAGTAGCTAGGAGTACAGGCATGAAGCCACTGGAACCCCAGCAATTCCATTACTTCATATGCATGAACTACTTTCGGTCAAAAATAACAAACAAATTTGAACACTCATCCTGCACCTACCCCACTTCATCATATGGACTTTGCTCTAAACTTCTGGCTCTTTCAAATAAGGAAGTTCTCCTTTCAAAGGGTGAAAATTTGCTACCACTGACACTGTGCCACAGGATCTAAAGATAATTTCAAACAGAAATGCAACAGTTTTGCCCACATTGGAATAAGTGTGCTATCTCTAGTGGATGGTGAAGATGAGTGTAAATGTTGCTTGCAGACTTTTATATATGCGTTTGGTGGCAAAGCACAATGTCCTGGATTCGATCCCCCAGAACACAAAAAAGAAGACAAGAAAAAAAAAAGAATACAGTTAAAAAAAATTCATTTCAATGAAATCTTAAGGGGGATTTTTGGAAAAGGTGCTTCAAACTCTCCAAATTGTAAAGCTCATTGAAAACTAAGCCTAGACTGGTGAATCAACTTCCAAAGATGTCACATTCAACTTTAATAACTTCATCAGAATATGCATAAGGCAGAAACACCAATCGAGAAATTGCACCACCCTCGTCCAAGAAAGGCAGGTTCTGTGAACACAGCGACAAAAGGGCAGGTCCTTACTTTGCTTAATCCAACACGTATGAAGCACCAGCTGGATGCTTTAACCTATGCCAGGTGAAGGAAGGACCACAGAGGGAAAAGGACCAAACCCTAGCATTCAAGCTGTCAAAAATCATTGCAGGCGGAATCCTGCCAAAGCACCAGAATGGAATACATTCGTAACCACCCATCCCCGGCGAAACAGTTGTCAGGAAAGACAAACGGATCTGGGTGGGGGTAGATAAACATCTATCCACACGGATCTGGGTGGGGGTAGAACAAATATCTATCCTCTAGCCATTCCAGCAGGACGAGAGCCTGGCAGATTTTCCCCATCCCCTGGGCTGGTCAAACCTCGAGGGTTAGGGCTGGCCCCACCTCTCTCCCTGCCCCTCCCCGGCCAGCACCCGAGGCAAAAGCCGGGATTCACACGGCATCCCAGTCCACGCCAAGGAGAGGGAGAATCAAACTCCAGCTCGGATCTGCAGCAATGCACACGGACCAGACACCGCCCGGCCCCATCTCCTGGGAGCTGCAGGTGGAAGCATGGAAATGGTGGACGGAGGAGGAGGAGGGGTGAGGAGGGGCGCGCTCGCATGCCCCCCCCGGGTCCCCCCACGACACAAGTCGCTGCCAAAGCAACCCGAGGCCGCAGGGCCAGGGACCCCCTCGCTCCCCGCCCACGGTGGATACCTTTGAGTACTCCTGAGCCAGCTTCTGGTACTTCCCCTGCAACTCAGCCGAGGCCATGGCCTCCCCCGCCCCGGCCAGGCCGGGCTGCCCAGGCCGCTCAGCCCCGCCCCCCGCCCCCAACCCCAGACGCGCTCCCGGGTTTGGCTCAGCCAGCGTCTGCAGCTTGGCCACAGCCGCCGCGCCTCCTCCTCCTCCACTTCCGGGTTCCCGGGGTGGGAGGAAGGTGGAGTGGGCCTCGGGGGGGGCGGGGCGAGCCGTGAGGGCGGGGAAACGTCTTGACGTCATGCCGCGCCCTCCCTCGTCCAAACCCGCTCACGCGCGCGCGGCCTTACTGGCGCGCCCGGGCTCTGCCTCTGGGACTCCAGGGACGCCATCTTGGGCCATGCGTCAAGATGGCGACCTGGGAGGGAGCAAGGGGAAATTAGTCGAGACCGAGAATGAGGAGGGCCTACGGAGTGGGCGGAGTCCGAGGAGAGCGAGAGAGAGACCGAGGGAGCGAAGCACCGAGGACCGGAAGAAGAAACATTCCAAGTAGCGTCTCCCGAACCCTGGCCCACCCCACCCGGGGTTGTCATGGCAACCGCATGGCTTGGGATGGTTCTGTCTGCGGAGCGCGGAGACCTGGGCCTGCCGCTCGCTCGATCTCTGCTCTGGGTAGCTCCAGCGTGCAGTCGGCTTTGTAAGCTCCCAGCCCGCTCCCTCCGCTCGTGACGAGCCTTTCCCATCGTTAGGGCTTTGACACTGACATCTCTTTGTGCCCATTAGCTACCCAC
>NW_012267253.1:8550898-8592847 GCF_000151885.1 Dipodomys ordii | reverse complement strand
GCTCCCGCCCCACGCCCACCCCCTCACCGCAGAGCCTATTTCACCTGGTTAGAGTAAAAGGCATAAGGAAATTTCGGTCGTAATTCTGGCCACGCATGTAGACATTGCGGTCCTTAACAGCTTAAAACATTTGAAAGAGAACTGAAGCAAACACTGACCAGCCTGAGATGCTTTATGATGCTTTTGCTTCCATTAAAAGCTGCTTCCATTCATCTATTTAAATATATATGTATATTTATAGAGTTGTTCTAGATACTGCATTTCACTGCATTGGAATGATTGTTGAGAGAGGAATGGGTAAATAAGAGTATGTGTTTACCCTAAATTACAATATCGCAGTTAAAACTAAGGATCTAGGTCGGTATATATCTGCATATGTTTTTTAATACCAACGTAGTGGAACATTGTGTTAAATGTAAAACGCAGACCGCTATGTATTATAATACAGAAACATTTACAGATTAAAAAGTAACATTCTTAGCGGGTGCCAGTGGCTCATGTCTGTAATCCTAACTACTCTGAAGACTAAAATCTGAGGATCTCTGTTCGAAACCAAACTGGAAGGAATGTCCATTAGAGTCTTATCTCCAATAACCTACTCAGAAAATTCTTTTGTTTGTTTGTTTTTTTGGGTTAGGTCGTGGGGCCTGAACTCTGGGCCTGGGCGCTGTCCCTCAGCTCTTCAGCTCAAGGCTAGCGCATAGCGCCACTTCCGGCTTTTTTCTTTTTGCTTATGTGGTGCTGAGGAATCGAACCCAGGGCCTCTGGCATGCAAGGCAGGCGCTCTACCACTGAGCCACCTTCCCAGCCCCTCAGAAAATTCTTGAAGTGTGCTGTGGCTCAAGTAGTAAAGCGCTAGCCTTGAACACAAAGAAGCTCAAGAACAGCATCTAGGCCCTGAATTTAAGCCCCAGGACTAACCAAAAAACAAAAAAAAAAGTAACTTCTTATTGTTCATGAACATAGGAACATGTACTAAAAATACAGAAACAAAAACTAGAAGGATACACTTCGAACTTGATAGTAGTTGAGAAAAGAGCAGCAAGAAACAATAAATGTATTTTTCTTTGTTTTTTTAAAGTAAATATGACAAAGGGTTCACTTTATTTAGGGATTAAGTGAAGGAATGTTATATTGGTAACTAGAATGAGTAACATTTTCCATGATAAAAAATAAACTATTTGTGTTACCCTGGTTTCCAGTTTTCCTATGAGCAAGCCAAGAATTGTATAGTGAAGAACTAAGCCTGTATTCATTCCAATCATTGAAATCTGTAAGAGAATTATGAAGTAAAAAATACTTATATTTTTCAATTTACTAATTGCCAAGTTCTGTCCCAAATTTCATAATAGTTTCAAAAATTATTAATTCTGTGGTACCACCAAGTGATAGAAGACTGTAGGTCATTTCCATGTTTGTTAAAGAATGGAATTTTTTATTATTTTTATGTCATCCTAGAAGTAACATTCCAAAGAAAGAATGTTCAACTTTAACCAAGAAGCCTATGTTACATTCATTTTACCAAACTTAGAAATTTATTTTCTACTGAACAGATTAATCTCTGCTGACAGATATATTGAAAAAAAAAAGACTGGTGCTGTTTACTCCCTTGTTAAAGACATACACTGGAGAGAGGGGTATACATACTCAATCTTAGCAGTTGGGAGGAAAAGGCAAAATAAAGTTATCAAAATACACTTCAGCCAATAAATTAGTCGTGTTGGTACATGCCTGTAATCCTAGCTATGTCGAAGTATAGGTAGGAGGATTTATATCCAAGGCTCTTGGGCAAAATATGCAAAACCCTCTCTGAAAAAAAGAACTAAAGTAAAAAAGATTGGAGGTATGGCTTAAGTAAGTACTACCAAATAAATAATAATAAACAAAAATAAAGAATAAAAGAGCTGAGGGTATCTTTCAAGTGGCAGAGTGCCTTCCAGATAAGCTCAAGTTCCTGAGTTCAAACCCCAGTACTGCCAAATTAAAAAAAAAAAAAAAAGAAAGGAGAGAAAGAGGGGGTGGGGGAGGAAATACCAGTGTAGGGCTGGGAAGGTGGCTCAGTGGTGGAGTTCTTGCCTTGCATGCATCAGCCCCTGGGTTTGATTCCTCAGTATCACATAAGAAGAAAAAGCCAGAAGTGGCAGTGTGGCTCAAGTGTTAGAGCGCTTACCTTGAGCTGAAGAGCTGAGGGTCAGTGCCCAGGCGCAGAGTTCAGGCCCCACGACTGACAAAAAAGAAAAAAATAAATCAGTGTAACATAAGCTTTGTTCAGGCATATGGCACAATTGACATCAATGTTGAATCCACAAAGCACACATTAAACATGGTTATATATTGATCAGTAGCGGTGACCAGCGACTCTTAAAAACCTTTTTAGTTGGTCACCAGAGGCGCATTCTTGTAATCCTAGTTATTTAAGTGGCTGAGATCTGAAGATCAAATCATATCTCGAAGACTTACTTCCACTTCTAGCCTTTTACTCCAATTATCAAACTGGAAGTACAGATGTGGCTTAAGTGATAGAATGCCAGGCTTGAGTGAAAAAAAGCTACTGGACAGCTCAGTGGTAGAGTGCTTGCCTTGCATGCATGAGGCCCTGGGTTTGATTTCTCAGCACCACATAAACAGAAAAAGCCAGAAGTGGCACTGTGGCTTAAGTGGTAGGGCACTAGCCTTGAGCTGAAGAGCTGAGGGACAGTGCCCAGGCCCAGAGTTCAAGCCCCACAAATGATTAAAAAAAAAAAAAAAAAAGCTAAGGGACAGTGCTAAGGCCCTGGGTTTAAGAACCTGTATACACACACACACACACACACACACGCACGCACGCACGCACGCATGCATGCGTGAGCGCTCCCACACACACACTTTGTATTTTCCCTGGAAATAATGGCATCTCCTAATCCAGTGTTTGCAGCAATGTTATCCTAACACAATCTGTGCAGAATTAAAGAACAAATCTATGGTAGGTAATGAGAATCAACTATCAAAACAATGCAGAACTTTCCTTGGCCATACAGAACACAATGGCCATTATGCCACCAGGTCACTGACAGTATTGGAGACACTTTAAGTGAATGAATGTTATTTTATGGTGCAGAAGTATCACACATTTGCTGTCTTATCTGAGATGTGTTTGCACACATCTGAAAATCAAGGACTTGGGCTGGGAAGGTGGCTCAGTAGTAAAGTGCTTGCCTGGGTTCGATTCCTCAGCACCACATAAGCAAAAAGAAAAAAGCCGGAAGTGGCTCTGTGGCTCAAGTGGTAGAGCGCTAGCCTTGAGCTGAAGAGCTGAGGGACAGCGCCCAGGCCCAGAGTTCAGGCCCCATGACCGCAAAAAAAAAAAAAAAAGAAAATCAAGGACTTCTTCCCAACTTCCATTCATTCTCCACAAAATGAAAATCATCCCTTCTACTTCAGGTTGATGTGTGCATCACTTACTACAGTGACACTGAAAGACCATTGAGTTAAGATAAGTAAGCCAAGATCATCTCAGACATCTTTTCAGTCTCTATGGCTGCTCACCACACTTGGCTGGGGACAATGGAGAAGAGTCTTCAGATGGAAGTAGGCACAGGAAAATCGCTTTGCTTTCTGTTGTTACAATAGAGTGCAATGAGTGGATCATTTATAAAGAAGTTGACTGGTTCCATGTTCTGTGGTCGGGGACGTCCTAGAGCCAGGCTGACTTCTACCAAATATCTGCTAAGGCCATGAGCTGCACCCCATGTGACAGAGGGCATCACATGATCACCATGCTAGCTTGTACCTCTCTTTCAAATCCACCAGTGCCATCACATAACCCCATCCTCTGATTCATTTACTCCCATTTGCATCCCCAAAACTTCACTTCCAAATACCATTGACATATGAATATGGGGATTCAATTTCCAACATGTGAATTTCTGGTGGACACATTCAGACCACAGCAGAGAAAGATGAAGGAAGGCAACTGATGGGTCTTATTACACCTGTTCTTGTCTCTGTGTTTGTTTCTTTGTGTTGCTGGGGCTCAAACTGAGGGCCTTAAATATGCTAGGCTACAGCTTTACAACTGAGCTACATCACCAAGCCATTTATTTTCATTTTTAATCCAGAAAGAAGCTGTGTATCACTTTCATGGTAAAGTGATACACAAGAAGAGGGCAAGGAATAGAATTTTCTTCCCGTTATATTCTCTTTAGCAGCTAGCTCCAAACTTCAGGTTTGTGTGCTCTGTGAGGTCTGTACGGAATCTGATTATTTGCAACTTTGGGGAAGCCTACTAAAAATAGCAATTCTATACTTGACGTTCGGCAAGTTCTTCCATTGGCTGTGCCCCAGTGCCTTGCCTGTCTTAACTTCAACAGACAGAAGGAAGATGGGAACTGGCACTAGGTCCAAAGTCACATGGCAGACACTCACTGAATCAAATCTAGAAGCCAGGTCCTCCTCCTCTACTGCAGACAGCTTTTCTCTAAGTTACATTAAGTGGTCCTGTGCAGAAACATGCTTTGCTATGTAACTTTAAAGCTTAGAAGTGAGTAGTTCTAAGCAAGGAGTTGGGGTGCTGAAGTTTGTCTGATACTTTTTGGAATTTGTGTGAACATGAAGTAGATGCCATTGAAGTTGTTTGGAGAAGAGTGGGTGAGGGTTGGGGTAAAGCTCAGGGACTAGCTAGGCACATAATGTAAAGTCAGGGTCTCTGGGAACCTTGGGAAATAGAATCATTCCACAGCTCCCACCTCATCCCTTACCCCTTCTGTCCTCTGCCTTTGTTTCATTGTTGTTTTTCTGCCTTTTGCCTTCTTATCTAAGGGTGGGGAAGTGGCCCTATGTAGCACTCAAGTTTACATAAATAAATCTAGTTATTTTTGTTGGTTTTGTTCTTGTTTCTTTTTGTAGTACTGGGTATTCACTCTAATTCCTGGCCCTATCCCCATATCCTACACTCTGCTTCACTAGTTAAGATTTGTGTGTGTGTGTGTGTGTGCGCGCGCGTGTGCATAAACACGATGGATAATAAAAGACAAAAAAACAAAAACAACTAAGCCAGGCACTGGTGGCTCACACCTGTAATCTTAGCTATTCAGGAGGCTGAGATCTGAGGATCGTAGTTCAAAGCCAGACTGGGCAGGCTAGCTTTATCTCCAATTAACTACCAGAAAACCAAAAGTGGCACTGTGGCTCAAGTGGTTGAGTACTTGCCTTGAACTGAAGAGCTGAGGGACAGCACCCAGGCCCAAAGTTCAAGCCCCATGACTGACAAAAAAAAAAAAAAAGCAATTCTCCAATCTTAGCCCCATAAGTACAAGCTTGAGCCACCAGCACTGGGCATCTGATTTTCAGTCAGTTCCTCAGTACCCTGCTCTTGCTTAATGTCTTCCTGCGCTTCACCACCTCTACAAATCCTCCCCAAAGCTCACCTCTTCTCCCTTCTTTGGGCAGCCTTCTCCTGATGTCCATTAGTATTAAAAAAAATCTGGACCATAACTAACACTCACACCTTTACATTGTTAATTGTCTATTGTACAGTATTTAGCTGTATATCCACAACTAAACAGCAAGATCCTTAGCAGGACTGCATTTTATTCAGCCCTTTATTCTCAGTGATGCCTGGGAAACAAGCCATGTCTAGATGAGTTCTTAGAGTACTGTCAGCCACCAGAAAGAAAGTAGTCATATCACACTGTCACAAACATAGTGAATCTTTTACCCCTTAATTTCTCCCATCCAAATACTAACCAGGCCTGACCCTGCTTAGCTTCCAAGATCAGATGAGATCGGGTGCGTTCAGGGTGGTATGGCCGTAGACTTACCCCTTAATTTCTACCCATGTGGAGGTCATCATAGGTGGGGTCCAGTTTTGGTTCTCCCTCTGGTCTTTCTTCCTTTCACCTCTTTTCTCCATCCTCCCTCCCCATGCCTCTATCTTTTCTCTCTCCCAAGGCCTTGGTTCCCTTCTGGAGACCTACAGGGGAAGTAGGCCTTCAGTGAGCCCCATGCAGTGTTTTGCCCGGGAGACCTTTCAGAACAAAACAAAAAGCAATTTTAGTTTTGTTTTTATCTGTTTTGCAAATATTAACTGTCTCAACATCTTAGTGCCCATCAAGCTACCAATCTGTCTCTGTCCATTCATGTATCAAGGATTTTCCCTACCCTACTCTACCCTGACAGGAAAAGACAATGGCACAGAAAAGGAAAAAAATACTTGATTTGCCACATGAATTCTATAGCATTGAGTTTCAGGGAAGATCTTGTTTAACTATTCCTTCCCAAACCCAGCCCTTAGAGAACCCAATGTCCACAATGGGATTATCCATCTTCCCTCTCCCAGCTTCCCTTCTGGCCCAACTACAATCTTTTCTCCACACCTCACCAGAGGGGTCCTTTAAAATACATTGCTATTTCTCTTCAACCCCTCCTGATTCCCCACAGCACATAGAATAAAATCCAAATTTTTTGTGTTGTATGGAAATTCAGTTGTAAGAAACAGAGAAGCCATATTTTGAGAGGTCGAATTGGGAGTCTTTATTGGAGAGCCAGCATCTGCAGGTAGACTTCAGTCTCAAAGAACTGCAGCCCAGAATCAAGCTAGCATAAAGCTTTTAAAGATAAAAACATGTTGGGGGTAGAAGCCCAATTCCAACAGAAGCAGCCCTTATAGGGAAATACTCAGGTACAGGTAAAACTTTCCATTTTGGAAAGTAGCTCTGGGGCTAGCTAAACTTTTCATATAGGGAAACAGTCCGTTTATGGAGATAATCAAGGACCAGTATTCTCTGTAGCAAAAGCTCCCTGTGTTATGTAGCATAATATCTGCAATTCAATGAATGACTTCTCTCATCTCTAGGCTTCAAGGCACCAGGATGTCTGTGAGAACAAGGTAATGTTACTTAGACCCGGTCTCCTTAGTTCACTTGCCATGGCTAGAACAAGCCTATAGGTGATCTGGATCCTACAATCTCCCTTGGTAGGAATTCCAAGACTGCAATGATAGAAATCCTCAGTGCTTCTTTGGGCCTAGGCTCTGGAAGTATCCAGCAACACTCCTGCCTTTTTCTAGTGATCAATAAGTCACACACCAGCCTGAATTCAGAAGATGGAAGATACACAATACCTCTTGGCAAAAAGAACATTAACTCAAAGGAGGATATGGAGAGAGGAAAGCATGATTGGGTACCATTATTAAAATAATCCATCAGCCCTTCATCTCCCTCACTTCCCTTCATTTGTTTCTCCAATTCTCCATTCTTAAATTTTTTAAATTATTTTTATTACTTAATTTGTGTTTATGCCGGGTCTTGAACTCAAGGCTTGGGCACTATCCCTTAGCTTTTACATTCAAGGTTGGCACTCTACCACTTGAACCACAGCTCCACTTCCAGCTTTGTTCTAGGTTAATTGGAGATAAAAATCTCATGGACTTTCCTGTTAGGGCTGGAACCATGATTCTCAGATCTCAGCCTCCTACGTAGGATTGCAGGCATGAGACATTGCCATCCAGCTCAAATTCCCCATTTTTCTTTCCAGTCCTGGAAAGAAGCCTAGGCACTGTCCTTGAGCTTCTTTTGCACAAAGCTAGCATTCTACCACTTGAGCCACAGTGCCACTTCCAGCTTTTTCTGTGTATGTGGTGCTGAGAAATCAAACGTAGGGCCTCATGCATGCGAGGCAAACGCTCCACCACTGAGCTACATTCCCAACCCAAATTCTCCATTCTTCTTAGGAAAGCTTGGAGGTAGATTTAGGACGATATCTTTGGCTGGAAAAGGAAAAATAGATGGAGATTTATCTTAATGGAAATTTTGTGGAGCAGAAACACTGTTCTTAATTGGGATGACTTAAGAGAGATCAACTCCAACCCTAGCCAGCTTTTCCTTGGTGCCATTGCTCATTGTCCTTGGCCAGGATCTCCCCAGGTCTTGGTATGGCTGCCACTCATCATTCAGGCCTTAGCTCACATAGCACCACTTGCAGAGCACTTTCCTAGCCATCTAAAATAATGTCTTTTCTCACTCTTGCTCACTCTCCTGATTGTGTCTTACCTCTAAGGCTCTAAGCACCTTTTCCAGAAGGCTTCTCAGAGCACCTTGAGCAGAGCCAGAGGCATGCCCCCCAGAAGTGCACCTACTTGTCCCTGGAGCCTGTCAATGCATCAGGTTACCTGGCAAAGTGAAATGATGGTTACAGGTGGAATCAACATTGCTAATCCATTGTCTCAAGAAAGAATCCGAGGGACTGGGAAGGTGGCTCAGTGGTAGAGCACTTGCCTTGCATGCCTGAGGCCCTGAGTTCAATTCCTCAGCACCACATAAGCAAAAAGAAAAAAGCTGGAAGTGGCGCTATGGCTCACGTGATAGAGCGCTAGCCTTGAGCTGACGAGCTGAGGGACAGCGCCCAGGCCTAGAGTTCAGGCCCCACGACAGGAAAAAAAAAAAAAAAAGAATCTGAGGCAGCAGTGTGAAAAGGACTCCCCAGTATTGCCAACTTTGAAGACAAAGGAAGGATGGGCCAAGGAGTTAGGGGTAGCCTCAAGAAGCTGGTATATATAGGAAACAGATCCTCCCCCATGGGCTCCAGAAAGAACACATATGAATTGCAAACCTAATAAGAACCCTGTTTAATTCCTGATTGTCATCAGAACTATAAGATAATCAATTCGTGTTATTTTGAATCAGTAAGCTTGGGGTACTTTCTTTTACGCTAATAATAGGAAATAACCGTAACTGTAACATGCTACACCCAGCTCCTCTCTTTTCTTGTGTCCTCAGGCCATTGTCCACTTGTGACTCATAGCATCATAATATGGTCCCAGCCACATCAGCGCAAATCTCCAGTGACATGGTGTGCATTGCAAGGGTATACTACAGTATTGCAATGAGTGTGAGCAGGGGTGTGCTGGAGCAAGCTCATCTTGGCTTGTGAGAGCTAATTTAAATTTTCAGGGATTGTGCAAGCCACTCGTTAAATAGAGCCAGCACTAAAAGTTAATGATATATGCTGGATGTGGTGGCTCAAGCCTGCAATCCTGGCTACTTGGGAGGTTTAAATCATGGGACCATTGGTAGAAACCAATTGCGGCAAATAGAAGTCCTTGGGACTCCATCTCAACCAATGGCTGGGTGAGGTGTTATATGCCTGTCACCCAAGCTACAGGGGAAGCACAATGGCTAGATGCATCCCCAGTGACACAGAAACGCACAAGTAGACGGACTGCAGCCCAGGCATTAGTGAGGCCATACCTCAAACACAATCAAGGCAAAAGGGGTACCATTCTCCTAGCATGTAGGAGGCCCTGAGTTCAATCTCCAGTACCACCAAAAACACAAAACAAATATATACATATATAATTTAAATTGAATGTTATTTTGATTACAAAGCTAAGAAATACTCAAAATGCATCACTTTATTATTTTATTATATTTATGACATTTAACCATTACCTATGTTCTTGAAGTTTAAATTTATGCCATCAGTATGGCAGACATCCTATATAATGATGCATTGTGCATTGCTTTGTAATTTTACATTCACATCATGAAGGTAGTTTGAACTGGCCTATGGTTGGAACTTTTGCACCAAGGAAATAGGAAAATGCTACCAATCTTCTTCCCCCCCAGCCACTCCCCTCTTCCCTTCCTCCCCCCCCCCACTTCACCACACAGCCAGTTATAGAGTTGCCACATGTATGGGGCAGGTGATGTATGAGCTTCAGGTGTTGCCAACAACTGTCAGATGTTCCTTGCATATTGCATAACAAAGATGATGCACAGCTGTGCAAAGCAAGTCTCAGGAATCATATCCTCTGGACCCCTTCTGGCCTCATGGAGTCTGGACCTAATTATCTTTGTTTTCCCAAAGCAGCAAGTGTGCAGTAAACCTCAGCTGAATAAGGAAATAAGCCCCTGAGTTAAACCCTAACTTGATTAAGGCCCCTTGGATTACAGGATGACTATAGTAGTTTTTTTCTATATAACAGTAAAAAGGATTTTAGATTACATAGTACTTTTCTTTTTTTGGGGGGGTCTGGTCGTGGGGCCTGAACTCTGGGCCTGGGCGCTGTCCCTCAGCTCTTCAGCTCAAGACTAGCACTCTACCACTTGAGCCACAGCACCACTTCCAGCTTTTTTGCTTTTTGCTTATGTGGTGCTGAGGAATCGAACCCAGGGCCTCATGCATGCAAGGCAAGTGCTCTACCACTGAGCCATCTTCCCAGCCCCCTACATAGTACTTTTAATCAATAGGAACTATTTCGGAAATATTAGAGCTTTAGGGAGGAAGGTAGGGGTGTTAATCTAGGGCTTAAACTCAGAGTCTTGCACTCTTCCTTGGTTTGTTTGTTTGTTTCCACTCATGCTGGCACTCTACCAGTTGAGCCGTGCCTCCAGTGCAGTTTTGTGATGTTTTGTTTTTGGTTTTTACTGATTAATTGGAAATAAGAGTCTCTTGGACTAGCTTGAAACTGAGCTGGCTTTAAAACTAGCCTAGGTGGAAAACTCAGTTTCTGGAGTGGCTAGGATTGCAGAAAAGCCACCAGTGCCGTTAGTACTTATTATCATGATGATCACTGAAGGAATTGCCTCTCCCCTCATGGCCCATTCTTTCTATGTATCCAAAGATAGAATATGAAGGAGTGACTCTCACGCTGTTTTCCCAAGTGCACACAGATGTCCGGCACCCCCCTAAAGATAGGTGCAGACAGCCCGACGCAGGCCAGGCAAGCTACCTAAGCCTGGCTGTAAACATCCCATTGTGGGCCCAACCCGAAAGCCCCTCTCTGCTTGACCTCATGGCGTTTTCATTAACCTCTGCCTCATCGCTCCCACCATATTAAAACCCAACTCTTGTTCTACCTCTTTGCACAGTTTCCAAGCCTGCAGGAAGGCTGTGTCCCTCGCTGCTCTATCTCAATAAACAGTCCTCGCTGTGGAAGAGCCAGTCCAGCCTGTTTCCTTCCTTTCCCCTCCATTTTCCTAACAATCACGACGGCCCACTGTCAACCAAGTTTGCTGAAGTGCCCTTGTTTTCTTTGGTATTTTTTTCTACTTATTTTCCTTTTTTTGCAGTACATTAAGCCTGCCTTATTCACAGATTTATTATGCACAGTTTTAATGGAAGAGCAATTAAAAAAAAAGAGATAAGAAAGTCAAAATAAATCTCAAAAAAACAAAAAATGCACAGGCATAACCCAGCTCAGCTCTGGGGAGACACTCTCAGTCCCACACCTGTGAAGCTGGGTTTAAATCAATGCATGACTTGCTGGGTGTTTCCCTGACTTTAATTTTGTCAAAAGCTGCCTCCTCCCCAAAAGCAAAGGGTGTCCCCACCCCACCCAAAGCAAGGTAAAAGTTACAGTATTATTTTTTTTCCAGGCCAAGGCCTGTAATACACTTAACTTGAATCATAAAGCAAAAATGCCAGATTTGTTAAAGGTAGCAGGTCTTAGCAGAAGCTGGACAGTGTGGAGAGAATGAATTGAGCATTCCCAGTATTCAAGATAAAGAGCATGAAATAAAATCTAGCAGTCAGTGAATTGTATTAATGTATCCAATAATAATTTTGTGACAGTAAGGTAGCCTAATTTGTGCAGTTTCAATTTAGACCTACTGTATGTATGATAGAGGTAAATTTAATTAATTTGAGAGTATGGAACTCTATGAGCAATCACAGTTCTTCCTGGATGGTGGTTTCCTTAGAAACAGATACTATGGTACTAGGGACTGCACACAGGGGTTTGCACATACTAGACTCGTACCCTATAAGTAGGCTGACATCCCCAGCTCTTTTTACCATCTTGGGACAGAGTCTAACTCTGTAGTCCAGATTGGCCTTAGAACTTGGGATGCCCCCGCCTCAGCCTCTGGTGTAACAGGAATTACTGTGTGAGTTGTCCAGTTTAAATATCTTTTTCATAAAGCAAGATGGAGGCCCTCTGTTTACATTTTGAAGAATATGTTATTGTGAGAGCTTTTCTTCTATTTTTAGAAGTGTTCTAACAAGCAATGAGCTTAAATAAAAATGTCTACTAGCAATTAAAGACAAATACCTTCCAGGATTTCCTATGTGGTAATGACAAATTGATAAAAGAATTGCCTGAACAGAATCAGGAGGGATGCTAGAGGTTTTGTTTGTCTTGTTTTGTTTTTGTGGGTCGTGGGGCTTAAACTCTGGGCCTGGCCACTGTTCCTGAGCTCTTCAGCTCAAGGCTAGCGCTCTACCACTTGAGCCACAGCACCACTTCCTGAGTGGTTTATTGGAGATAAGAGTCTGCCAGAGCTGGCTTGGAACCGCAATCCTCAGATCTCAGCCTCCTGAGTAGCTAGGATTACAGGCGTGAGCCACCACTGGTGCCCAGCTAGGTTGTTTTTTTTTTTTTTAATTTTTAGACTACTGTTTTGTAATTTCTAGCAGAATAATTAATTCAAGGCCACAATCATCTGAGACCATTAACTAGGGGGCGAACAGGGAAACCAGTGGTATCCCTGTTACTGAAGTACCTTCTGATGAGGTACAGGAGGAAAGACACAGCACCCTCTGAATCAGTCCTGCCAAGGAGCTTCACCTGGGTCTCATGCGGACTTTAGATCCACCTTCCAGTGTAGAGAAAACTCAGGGATTAGAGAGATACGTGACACCACAGGACACTGAGGGGGATCAGAACATCAAACTATTGTATAGCGGCAAAAGTGGGAAGGCAAAGCTTGCGTTAGACGAGAAGGGACTTAAGGTTTTCTTACAGAGTAAAACAAACACATGCATTGTGCCCACTTATTCTACTGGGAAGGTTAAGCAAGAGAAATGAAAACATATGTCCACACAAAAAAGTTTTATTAAAAAATACCCAGAGCAGCTTTATTCGTAACAGACCCAACTGGAAGCAATCCAGATGGCCGGTGGCAGGAGAATGCCCAAGCTAACTGAAATGTGCAGACGATGAATCCAACTCAGCAATAAGAATTAAAAAAAAGAATGAGAAACAGCATGGACAAATTCAAGATCATGCAGAGTGTAAAAAAACCACACACAAAGATGCTCACGCCAAAATTTTCCATTTTATTTGGAACTCTAAAACAGGCAAAACATCCATAATAAAAGCAATTAGAAGCCAAGTTGCCGAGGGCTCACGCCTGTAATCCTAGCTACTCCAGAGGCTGAGATCTGAGGATCATGATTCAGAACCAGCACAGGCAGAAAAATGTGTGAGATTCTTATCGCTAATTAACTAGAAAAAAAATATGGAAGTAGAGGTGTGGCTCAAGTGGTAGAGCACCAACTTTGAGTGTAAAAGTCAAGCAAAATATAAGGCACAGGAGTGGTTTTCTGGAGTGACCTGAAATGTCACTTGCTTGGTAAGGGTATGGGTTAGAGCTGTATTAATTTGTCAAAATTTAACCAACTGCATTGTGCATTTCATTGTTTGTAAAGATAAGTGCAATGCAAGGGAGAGAGAGATAGAGAGAAGACTTAAATGACGTGACAACCAAACACAATGTGTGGACTCCTGAGATTCACAAACAACTGCAAAAAATTTTAAACAAAGCCTAAAAGTAAACCAGAGAGGCATTTAGATGGCTCTAACGAATTAGGAATCTTTTGATTGTTATCACAGAGAAAGAAAATGGCTGCCGATTTCAGAGGTGCATATTATACCATTTAAGGCAAAGCAACATGATGCTCAATTATAAAATTTCAAAGGTGGAGGGAAGCAGTTTAAAAACAAAAAAGATTAAACATAAGTAGGTGACAAAATCTTGATATTTGGAACCTGGATGGTAGGTACCTGGCTATATAGTTCTGGCTCTGTTTTTGTATACATTTGAAATTTTTCCTAATAAAAAATGTACTGTCTTAAGTACACACAAAAAAACCCACAATACACAACGTAGAGGCGAGAAGGAAGCTCTTAGATTTATGAAACGCTCTTAGATTTATGATCTTTCTTATCAGATCCCCTCCCCCAAGAGTTCAATTTTTTTCCTGCCCTTGGCTGAAGGTCTTATTAAAACTCACACATTGTATCATTATGAATAGAACACAATAGTCACTTTTATGTCATATTTAAATCAACAGATACTTACTGGTAAATAACCTCGAATAAGTGCACCCCACTTAAACCACCCACTACTCAGAATTTCGCACCCGAGTCATTTCCCAGTTTTTCTCTCTGCATGCCCTGCTTCCGCCACCAGGGGGCACGCCCTCCCCGACCATACTTCTAGGCGACCCAGGAGGGAGACCATCAGAGCTACCCAGTAGGATTAATTGGTTACTTTTGGCACGCCTTGGCCAGTGGTTGCATTGTTTAGGCACGTCTCTGGTGACCTCATTCCATTAACACAGTCTTTTTGCGGAAACAGCCTGTTTGAACAGAACAGGTAAGGTAAATGGGTAACTGGAAGATGACTAAATCGGTCTCCCGGATGTGTTGGGACATTTTGTACTCCCTGCAGGCTGAGTTAGGGTGTGGATCCTTCTTCCTCCCTGGACGGCTGGGAAGGAAAGGAGGCCAGTCACCCCTTTCAGCAGAGCGCAATTCCTTCTTATTCGTGCCTGGGTTGGGCAGCATGGGTTGGGGAAGGGAGGGCAGCACAGGGTGGAGCTGGCCTCAGTAGTGAGGTAATTCGCTGGACACTGCCGTGAGCTCCGCAGTCCCCAGCTTCTCGGGACCCTCAGGGCCCTCCTGTTCCTCTGGCTACGTGTTGGGTGCCTGCTGGGTTCCAGGCTCCCATCCCGCTTCATGACTGTCATGGTCACACTCGCACACCCCAGGCAGGATCTTTCCTGCTTCTTCAGCCATTCGCCTGCTGTCTCCCATGCTCCCCAAAACCATGAGCATGGACTCTCTGGCAGAGGCCACACCATATTCACAGGATGCTTCTAGCTCTACCTAAACGCTCCTTCCCAACCCTTCCACCCCAGCTCCGGGCCTCCTCCCAGAATCCTCCTTGGACCCTGAGCACTTCCTTTAAACTTCAGGACACAAGACATCATCATATACTTCTGACTCCCCAGCTAGACTCAGAAACCATTTCCCTAACACCTCTTGAAAAACTAAAAACACCTCACACCATCATGACCACAGGTGCTGTGCAAGACCACCCCGAGGAAGCAGGCGCCAGGATGGAGAAAGCATTGGAGAAGAAGGAACCTTCTGGAAGCCCCTCATATTAAACCCCAGAGGTAGTGCCTTTTCTTCTCACATGAAAGCTGACTCTGGAATTAGGTGAGATGTGGGTTTGTGGCTGAGGAGAAAGTGGGAGGAGTGTGGTTGAAATACATAGCAACCCACTTGCTCAGACCCCCTTTGATTCCCATACCCAATGCTACTACTGCCCCCTCCACAAAGCCAGTCCCCCTTCGGCTCAGCTTATCCCAGCCGAGCCAGGGGTCCAGATGAGAAAGAGAATCAGTGCAAGAATTAAATCCTAGTTACTATTCATGAATGCATTCATATGTGGATGGGGGGGGGCTGGGGGTGTTTTGCGTGCCAGGCACTGTGCTGGACCTGAGATGGGCCTATGAAAATGGCAGTGAACTCTCTGCCCTTGAAGAGGGGGATGCTAGTGGAGGAGGATAGTAGAGCCTCTTAAGAGTATAAATACCTGCTGTAATAAGGCAGAGTGTAGTGGGGAGACAGGGTGACGTTACCCTGGCTAGCTGGTTGAAAAGTGACACTTTGGGGGCTGAGAATGTGGCTCAGTGGTAGAGTGCTTGCCTTGCATGCATGAAGCCCTGGGTTCAATTCCTCAGTATCACATAAACAGAAAAAACCATACATGGTGTCATGGCTCAAGTGGTAGAGCAGCTCAGGGACAGTGACTGGGCCCTGAGTTCAAGCCCCAAGACTGGCAAAAAAAAAAAAGTGACACTTTTCAGGCATTCTGGCATAGGACACAGCATGTGACATTATACTGGTAAGCACTCATCATATGTGGAGGAAAAAAACCCAAGGGGATGTGGCCTGCAAACAAAGGGTAGGCAGAAGTGATGGGGTGGAGCCAGCCCCCCCACCCCAAAAAAAGCCAGGACTCAGGCTCCAGCTATGGAGAACCACTAAAGGAGTTCTGGGAATGTGTGCAATTAGAATCATGATATTAAAAATAACTGAAGACTAGAAATCCGTGAAGCCAAGTTCAGAAAGCCTCAATCTCACGTGCACATGGTGGTGAAGCTGGTACCAGGTCCAGGGCTGACCTTACACGTACATTTGGAACGCCAGGGCCACGCATACAGATTTAAGAAATTCACCAAGAGCTAACTGATGTAAGCCTTACTCACTTTAAAATTATATTATTTTGTTATTATTAAGGTGCTGTACAGAGGAGTTGCCACTTCTTAAGCCAGGTAATGACTCCATTTCTTACTTTTTAAAATGTCACCCCTTCCTTCCCTTTCCCCTGGTCTTTCCTTCCCCTCTCCTGTCTGCAAGTTACATAAGTCATTTTCCATCCAATGGATACTGATTAGCGATTGCATTTGTTCACTCTTCCTCCCTCCCTCCCTTTCTGTGCCCACCATAAAAGAAAAAAAAAGCAAAAACAAACACCAGTACCAACAATATCATTTTTTAAAAAAACCTCAAAACAAACAACAAAAAAGTCTTAACCTTCCTTTTTTTTTTTTTTTTTTTGCCAGTCCTGGGGCTTGAACTCAGGGCCTGGGCACTGTCCCTGAGCTTCTTTTGTTCAAAGCTAGCACTCTACCACTTGAGCCACAGCACCACTCTGGCTTTATATGTGTATGTGATACTGAGGAATTGAACCCAGGGCTTCATGCACGGTAGGCAAGCACTCTAACACTAAGCCACATTCCCAGCCCTTAGCCTTATTCTTAAAACCCTCTTCCAGGGCTGCATGTGAGCAACACACCAGTAATTCCTCAGGAGGCTGGAGGGCTGGCCCCAGGCAAAAGCCTAAGACCCTATCTAATAAACTAAAGTAAAAAGAGCTGCCGGGGATGTGGCTCAAGTAGTGGAACTCTTGGCTAGCAACTGAGGCCCTGAATTCAAACCTGAGTACAGAAAGAAAAAAAAAATCCTCCTCCTACCCTCTTTGTCTTCCTATCTAAAGTGTCTCCACTAGAGTACAAAGGTGCTGTGTAGAGTCTGAATGTAGGTGCCCTGTGAGGAAGCTGGGAAGTCTGTTAGTCTAGGAAATATTTGCATTTGTGTCTGTCTGTGTGTTTTCTTCACACTGTCCAGGTCAGAGGGTGTTCCTTACTGAGTACAGATTTTAACTTTCTGGAAAAGCAGCTCACACATTGGCTAGCCATGGTTTGGTTCATTTCATCCCACAAATGGCAGAGCAGAGCCCATCCTTTGACAAGCTCTCATTTGCAAGTTGCTGACACATTAGACTAGAACAACGGGGCGAGGAGACAGATGCAGTAGATTGCACAACAAGCTAGACTTTCTCTCCTGCTTGCTGTTGGAAACTCTCCTGACTAGAGTTGTCTATACAATCCACATCTTCCAAGGTAAGAAGCCTTGAGGCCCCTCAGGTGAGGTGTGCATAGTGGGAGGAGCAGGAAGTTGGCACAGCACACATAGAGTCTGAATGTGTGTCACCTAAGCTGAGCAGGATGACCTGAAGACGCCTTCCAGGGCCCTATGGTCCTCCTCTCTTGAATGGAGATGACACGTTTTCTGTCCTTTGAAGTGCTTCCATTCATACTTCTCTTGTCCTCCAACACCAAGACAGTGATCTCTTTTAGCCAGAGCACTATAGAATTTTCCAGATGGATTATGCAGTCAGTCTAAAGCCCATCCATACCATGGTAGATATATGACTTCCTCAAATGTAGTCCTATGTCATTTTTTACACATCTAAGTTTTGTTTCCCCAGAGGGAGTTGAGGGGCTGACAGGCTAGACTCTGGGGACCTTGGAAATATTAATATACTCAGATGACCCCCTAACTCCAAAAGCAAAAGGAACATGCCTATTTACATGCTCAGGCCTCTGAGACAGTATCCATCAGTTTCCATCATAGGTAGATTCTGAAGGGCCAGAGTGTTCGTGTGTCTTCATAGGGATATTTGTTTTGGAGGATATAAACTTATTCATAACTACTCTCATATTAGCTATGAAGAACTTGATACTCTCACTGAAGCCTTATAACTGCCCGGCAAGAAATCAGTAATCATGGAATTACTGATTAATAAATCAGTTCCAAGCTAGTCATAACAATGACAGGCAACTCCTCAATTCATTTTTCTTAGGAGAAAGTTGATGGGTTTTTTTTTACAGTTTATTTGCAAAATAAATTTTGCCAATCTATTCAATTTTGAGATTACAGCATCTATAATTTACCCAAAGCTATGCATGATGAACAAGCTTAATAAGAAATATAAATGCATTGATACATTGAAATATTTCTAATGAACAATAATATTACTAGATACACAGCTCTAAGCCAAAGGATTTTGCTCAAAGAAAATGATCTTTGCATAACTGCTAGATTATGAAAAATGAACCTTGAGCTAAAAGCAGGGTAATAAAATAGTAATACTAGTAATAATGTCAGTTATACACATGTGTGCTTAGATAAGTTTCCCTAAACTCTCCTTGAGGAGCACAGTTTGCAAAATGCCTCGAGTACTCTGTTAATAATCAGGGAATTAGAGTCATGCCCAGGATCATACAAGCTTAGTCCCTTTATTCTCTTTGTCTTTTCATTTAGAGAATATCATGCAAGAAGTACACGTGTGTTCTGTGTGTGGGCAAGAGTCTGTAGGGCCCAAGCTCCTTGAATGTCAGGTGGAAATCTAAAAACAAGTCTAGCCAGATGTGGTAGATTGTGTGTGTGTGTGTGTGTGTGTGTGTGTGTGTGTGTGTGTGTACCATTTCTGAGGCTTGAACTTAGGGCCTGGGCATTTTTGCTCATTGCTACTGCTCTACCATGTGAGTCACAGTTCCAATTCCAGCTTCTTCTGTGATTAATTGGAGATAAAAGTCTCACAGACTTGCCTGCCTGGACTGGCTTTGAACCAGATCTCAGCCTCCTATGTAGTTAAGATTATGGACGTGAACTACCAGCAAATACTCTATTTTAAACAAACAACTGTCCTGAATAACTAATTCTAAGCCAGGAGGGAATAAGGAGTAATCTTCAAGAGGACATGCTATCTTAGTATTGTCTGTGTGCTCTTGTGCGTATGTGCTAACTGACCCTCATTGTCTGTGTGCTCTTGTGCGTATGTGCTAACTGACCCTCATTTTCTTCCTGGATCAGAGCATAGTTCACAACAAAGTTTTCAAAGGATCATGGTTCCAAAAAAGGAGCTGTTAAAGTGCTTCCAATAGTCATGAGGTTGGATATCAGGTGAATGTTTTCACTCAACACACCCTCCAGAGAATGATACCTTTGTTGAGGTTGGGTGTCTGTTACCATGGTAACAGTCCCTTCCAGCACACCTCTGAAAGAAGTTGGGCAATAGGCTGGAGCCAAAGGCCTCAGCTAGAGGGCTGGCCATGTTTGCCAACCCAAGAAGGGGAAATCTTCCTCAGTCTGCAAAGATGGCTCACCGTTCATATCTGAGGCCTACACAGGTCAATGGTAAGTAGGCACAGGCTTCTTCTTATGGCTCCACATAGCACAGACCTTCAAGCAATGCTGTTATCCCCAATTATTTTGCAGGTAAAGAAATAGACACGGAGAGGTTAAATTCTGTGTCCAAGGTAAGGAAGCCATTCTCCCCAGAGCCTGGCCCCAGGGGATTCTGGCCATCACCTGCCCAACTGTTTTCCCAGTTCGATGGCTACGCTTCCTGTGGAGAGCCACCCACTGGCCTGCCTATGGGCTCGCACACAGTTCTCTGTCCCCCTGCACTGCCCCGGCCAGCCTCCATGGGAGACACAGTGGCTTTGTGTCCTCCTCCTTGGCACAAGATGAAATCAGGTGGT
The DNA here is from genome assembly GCF_000151885.1 of Dipodomys ordii. Classification (NCBI taxonomy): domain Eukaryota; kingdom Metazoa; phylum Chordata; class Mammalia; order Rodentia; family Heteromyidae; genus Dipodomys; species Dipodomys ordii. The sequence goes on along the minus strand of NW_012267253.1, from coordinate 8,572,963 downwards.
CCTTGTTCTTCCTATTCCATGGTGCCAAGTCCATCTGAACACATTTCCTGTGTACACAGCCAGCTCACCAATTATCTGCTCCAATTAAGGAGAGCGAGATGCAGTTGATTCTGTCCCTCTGGCAGGCTGACCAAGGCGAAAGGCAAGGTTGGCATTGCTGGCTGAAGGTCCTCTGGTGGCCCTGGACAGGCTGTTTCCCTTGGCACAATTTCCCTGACCCCAGATGGCCAGTGCAGCTTCTCCTCTGCCCTTTTCCCACCTCTCCTTCCCTTTCAGAAATCCCATAGCCACAAAGTTCTAGCCCGCCTGTGTCTTGGATTGGAGCTGTGCTAGGCAGGATATGTTCATGGTCCATTGTGGGTTAGAATGTAACTCTCTCAGGATCAGCTCTCAAATGCCATTGTAGATGAGGCATCTTCTGTGTGTAGGACCAAATGTAGGTTTGCTACATATCAGTGTAAAAAACACCCACTGGGGGGGGGGGAGGAAGGGGAGGGCCAGGGGATGGGAAGGGATGGGAAAGGGAAACAAAGGAGGAGACTACAATGCTTGATAAGAAATGTACTCGTTACCTTGCCCATGTAATTGTAACCCCTCTGTATGGTATTTTCACAATAAAGAAATGGAAAACAAAACAAAACACCCACTTCACTTTAAAGTCAGTTCTGTCAGTCCTTTCTGCCTCCCAGCATGAAGACCATAAAACAGACAAAGGGCTGAGCATGCATCCATCTGTATGAGAACCATCAACACTATTGAGACCAATGCCCTCTCCCCCTAAATCTATGGAGAAACTATGACCCAGAGATGACATTTGCATGCTTACCTATATATACCTTCTTGAAACAGAATCACCAATGTGTCTTTCCTGGAAAGATACAAGGGAGAAATAAGTTAAGATGCATTTCACTATAGAAATGCCTGGGCCCAACTACCCTAGGAGACACCAGGAACAAGTCAAATTCTATACAAATCATACACTCACCATGAACAAGACAGAGATACACATGGGCTGATGCATTGTGTTACATTGCATACAGCTAGTATCGCCAGTAGTGATGAAACCACGTGAATGGTGAACAAATCCTAATATAGTTCCAGAAGTACAGGATTTTCCGTTTCTCATAAAAGTCAAATTCCTAGAGAATGAGGTATATTGGATAACCAGGCCAAAAAATGTTGTGTTTATACATAATAATTACGTTTAAGGAACAGTTTGCTTTACTGTCATTGTCCCAAATCTACAGGAATATCTGGGACAGGATATCTTAGGCTCTTGTGTATTCAATACATGTAGTACTATCATGCATTCCGTGTGGCATCCACAATAACCAAACCTTCCCTGGCCTCCAATACCCACAGTGCGATGCCTTTCATCCCATTAAAAAAACCAAACATTCCAATTACTTTGGGCCACTACTGAGTCCTCAAGCAACCATAACTTAACCAAGATAGGCATTTGTTTTCTCACAAACAATACAAATTTGGGATTGGCAGTCTCTGGTGGGTTAGCCCAAGTTTCCTATCTTTTCTATTCTGTCATTCCTAGCATTGATTTCTATACTCCAAGTTCATGACTATAAGATATGCTCTAGATAGGAAAAAGAAAAATGGAAGGAGGCAGAAGAGCAAATCTATCTGGTAGATAAATCTATCTTTAGATGAATAAACCTCCTTTAGAAATAAACACTCTTAAAAGTCCTACTCAAAACTCTCTCTTTATCCCTATCCTCAAATTGGCCTGGAAGTGTTTTAATGAGATGCACTGCTGTCTTCAGTGACATAGGGTTCTGTGGTGAAGAAGCAAGGGTGAAGAGATACTGGGTCAGTGCCGATCTCTGCCACAGGGCTTCAACCACTCACAATGTTTGGGACCTACTGAAGCCCAAATGCAGATTCCACATACAGGTCCAGATGGAGGTAGAGACAATCTTTGGGGTGCTTGGCCCAGGGTCTATGGGCTTCGATTTTGGCTATTATTCCATGCAAGGGAGCAGAGGGAAACCAACTCATGATGGTCTATTCTGACTAAATCCTGGGACTGAAGAAAGCTGGAGACAGATGGATAAGGATATGGGGCACAAAACCCTCAAAATATCCTGTCTGAGTCTCCAGTGCAAGAAACCAAGATGGTGGTGGTTTTGTTTCTCATGTTAGTTTCTCATTAGTCCTTCCAATATATATAGGCTAATTCCGAAGTTGGTGCCAACCCTTCTGGAGTTCTGCTAGGGACGATCCATTTCAAAACATGTATTTCACCTACAGTGTTTCTTGTGCTGAGTGCTAGGGATGTGAGATGAAGCCTACAAGGTCCCTGCTTGACCATCTGGGCATGGTGGTAGAGATGGGTCACCACACCCTACAGTGGTCAGTGCAGTGCCAAGGAATGTGCTGGGCACTGCATTCTACCAGCCAGCACTGCATTCCACATACCCAGCAGATGCTCCTGAGCCACATAGATTCTGACTGGTAATTCTCTATGATGCCAAAGAAGAACCTGTTCTGTTCTGAGCAGAGCTCTTCTGGGATGAAGAATTACTCACTGCTGCTTCTAGACTAAATGCTCTGTATCCTTTCCATTTCTTCCAGTCAACTGTGCCCTAGAATAAGTTCTTGAAATATGAAATATGTTTTTATTTTCAACATTGCAGCAATTCTCCTTGAACTAAAGCCAAGTGAAACTCTTGGAACTGGGAAAAATCCAGAGATACTCAAAAGATAATAAAAAAAAAAAGTAACTCTATGCTTGGAATGTTTTCTTTTTACTCTCCAAATCCCACCAGAGGGCAATTTGGCAACTTCCAAGGTTTAATGAAATATTCAGACTCTGACCTAGCAATTGCTCTAGCAATAGTTTATATTAAGAAAAATAATTGAGAGTATGTAATGCACAAAAATGTAAAACTATGAATGTTTGAATGTTTGTTAGAGCCTGGTTTATAACGAAAGGCTGGTTCTAACTTCTTTCACTTACATATGGTTGTTGTCAATGTATTCTAACCCATAACAACAGATCAATTAATAAATGTGGTACATTCTACAGCACAACAGACTACACTACTGAAAAGGATTCATTAATAATTATTTGCTCTGTGCCAGCCTAGTTGTATACAGAAGGAAATATTAACGAAACAATAAGGAGCCAGGTACTGGTGGCTCAAACCTGAAATCCTAGCTACTCAGGAAGCTGAGAACTGAAAATCACAGTTTGAAGCCAGCCTGGGCAGACAAATCTGTCAGATTATTATTTCCAATTAATTAGCAAACAGTCTCAGCCAGACTCTTTTTGCTATTTTTAAGAAAAAATGGTCAAAGAACAAGAAAAGTTTGCTGATATTATTTTCCATTACTGTTGTTACATCTTTGGTACATACATCTAGGGATCTCATTTCTCATAATACTAACAATCAACCATTCCCATCCAACTCTTAAACTTATTAGTTGTAGAAATTTCCAAATGATGTACAATGATCCTATTTTGTTTTTTGTCTAGTAATTGATATAAGATAGCCTTTAAAAATCTGTGAAATAAGCCAAATTTATGAATCATTCCTTACTAATAACACTGAATTGCTCAGGGTTTTGTGGTGAGAAACAGAATACATTCTAATGGGCTTATCACAGAATATTTAACGCCTTAAAAATTACTGAGGAAAATGAAGAAACACAAAAAAAATATCAGGAAGAATTCTGAGGATCATGGGTCAGAACTGAAGCACTGAAGTCTGGGCTCAGTGGTACAAGTGTATAATTAGATGACAGTCCAAACCCAGCAAGAACCTGTCTGAAAGATAACTAAAACCAAAAAAGTCTTCAAGAGTGGCTCAGCTGGTGGAGTACCTGCCTATCAATCTGGAAGCTCTGAACAATATAAAATAAAATTTAAAAAATGAATACCTATTTTTTCTTGTGTTTCTAAAAAGGACTCAAGAATAGGAAAAGAAAGTGAATGCTATTATTGGTGTGATACATTGAAATGAATAAAATCTAAAATTATATACATTAAAGGGCAAGAACAGGAGATATAGGAAAACTTTAATAGCCATATTTATTGAGCTAGATACTCATTTAGTTATTTTTCTATCTTCCTGCCTATTCACCTGCCTATATATGTATTTACGAAAGTGATCATCTTAGGTTTACTTCATACTCAGGATAATAATACAAATTCATATAAAGTACCTTCTTGGTTAATCTCATATCCTAAATATAACCTCCCAACAATTCCCCTTCCCCCTCCCTCCCCGTGGTAAGGCTTGAATTCTGGACTTGAGTGTTGTCTTGAGCTCTTCAGCTTAAGACTATCACTCTACCACTTGAGCCATAGTGTCACTTCCCCAACAATTCTTATTATTCTGTAAATACTCACACATAAGCATGTTTGCTAAAATGATCCTACACAAATACATAAGTGCTGCAGTTCTGTTCTACAATCGTTTGTTTTAATAGACTGTGAGTTTTGAAAATGTCAGTATTGTTCTACATCTTAATACTTGAATATAAATCTCTGTTAGAAATTTCATGATATTTCATTGTAATCAACATAATTTATCTTAATATTCACAGCTAATGAATACTAAAGTTATTTCCAAATGTTCTTTTCTTTCACTCATATCCTATTATTTTGGGGGGAGAGAGATTCCTTAAAATAGAATTTCTCTGTTAAAGGTGAACATTGAACGGACAGACATCCCCCCAGAACACTGGACCAACGTGTGCACCTGCCACCACCCAGCCAGTGCCAAATCACAGCAACCTGGCAAATGTTTGTCACTTGTTTTTGTTTTATGAAAAAGGATTGTTCTGGAAGTTTTTAGAATTTTTTCCTAAGTTGTTAGCAGGGCTTTTATAGCCTCTCTTCCTCAATAAACTCTCCTCCCCTTTCTCCCTCTCTTTAGAAAAAAGTTGACACATGAAAGAAACTCTTTGTCCCTGGAACTGGACGAATTGAGACTGCTGTTCTGGGAAAGGAGATAAGCAGGGTTGTGATTATGGGCTATTTGTATTTGCACTTTTTCTATTACATTGCTCATTTCGTCTCAGTGTTCAGATTTATAGCATCAAATGATCTATGTTCTTATAACAAAACATGTTATGCCAGACATTACACCTTTCTCCCTTTCGGCTTTTCTCTTGTTTTAGAATGACACTTGTGACACAATTCTTCACTGTGCTTTACTAGCAATTTGTGGTGCTGTTTATTAAGCCTATTTAAGAAAAGGATATCATATTTTTCCTTTATCCTTTTGTTCTCTCATTCTATTTTGTTGCTACCTTCTTTCATTTATTGATCTTTCCATGGCTAGTGATAAAACTATTAAACTTGGTGAATTTTCCTGTCTTTATTCATGTCTAAATTGCCTATAGTTCGAGTTTTAATTTCCTCTTTGATTAATTCGTACGAAAATTTCAAAGTACTTTACTTTGGTGGGAGGGAAAGTTGCCTGCCATTTTTTTGTTGTTATGGCTGATGTTTTGTTTTTGTGGAGATGGGGATTTAACCCAGCTCTCAGCAAGCCCTCTACCAATGAGCTACATATTCCTAGTAACTGCTGTGTTCTCTTAATTTCTTGTGTTATTTTACTGTGATCAGAAAATGTGACAGTGTAATTTCTACCCTTTTCAAATGTCTGCTTAACAAGGATATATCTTTTCATTTACTTTTTACTTTTTTATTTTTTGTTCTAGTACTGGGCTTAAACTACAGGCCTCAAAACATTTGCTTGGCTTTTTCTGCTCATAGCTAGTGACATACCACTTGAACTACACATCCACTGCCAGCTTTTTGCTGGTTAATTGGAGATAAGAGTCTCTGGATTTGTCTGACTGAGCTGGCTTCAAATAAAGATCCTCAGATCTCAGCCTCTTGAGTAGCTAGGATTACAGGTGTAAGCCACCACTGCCCAACACAATATATCTTTGTTTAGATACACAATCTTATTTCTGAAGTAGATCTGAACTAGTTCCATTTTTCACACTAATTAAAATTAAATGATACTAGATAAGGCATATAACACAGATCATGGAAATGACCTTCAATCTCTACCTGATTACAATCTAAATTAGTCTCCACATTGCCTGATTTATTGGGAAACCAGGTTACCCATTTCGCTAGATGAGTAAGTTGGTTAGTTCTTTGCATTTAGCTTCTTTGACTGCAGAATGAGCATTGCACTGTAAGGTTTCCGACAACTGTAGCATGTTGTGTAATTTGCCTCTTGGAGCTCCTTCAAGTGAACACCATCTATTAATTAGCAAATTGAATAATTGATTCATGCAAGAGATGTGTGTGCTCCTTTTATGCCAGGCACACATGGTGACACTGTCCTCTAGGAATTCACCGTACAGCGTTGCTAATTGGTTTACGAACTGGATAAAAACTAGTCAAGGTTTCTCTTGAGAAAAGTCATTACAGTGGGTAACTTATTAAGGGACAGAAAACTATTAGATCTTTTGGATTAACAACAACAACAAAAACAATGTTTAGTTCCATGAGAGAAAGGCTAAAAAATATTCCCCACCCTCCCCCCCGCTAGAAATACTATCCCAAACCCTTTAGATGAGGCGATTCTGATTCTAATGGAAACACCAGTCTTCATCTGGGTCTGTACAACCCTGTGGTAAATCTCACAGTAATCTTGCAGAAAATTGCTACTGAGTACCAAACAAAGAACCATACCAGGTATGATGGCCCACGTCTATGATCCTAGCTACTCAGGCTGAGAAGGAGAGGATTTCAGTTTGTGGCTAGCGCAAGTAATGAGTTTAGGAGAACCCATACTCAATCAATTAATTACCTGTCATCCCAGCTACCCAAGAAGCATAAATAGAAGTCTCATTGTCCAGGCTGGCCCATGGGGGATAAAGTAAAATGTCATTTAGAAATAATGGGAGGTGGGTAGCATGAATCAAGTGGTAGAGCATTGAGTAAGCAAGCCAAGTAAGTTCAAAGCTCTAAGTTCAAATCTCAGTTCTAAAGGACTTATTTACATGGTTCCCAATCCCCTTCCCGTGAGCTCATGCAGCACCTTTGCACAAAAGAGTAAGTACCTGTTCTGGGCAGACAAATTATAAATGATTGTCCCAGCAGGGCAATGAGTTAAAGACACCTTCTCTAGACTGCTCACCCAGAAAGAGCCTGGTGAGTTCAGAAATGTCAGTCCACTCTGCTCCCTGGCCTTTGCACAATGCACACCCATGTGATGGCTTAGTTGACTGAGAGTATAATTGAGTAACAATTCGAAAATACTGAGATCCTCATGTCAAACTGTGACCTTTCTGGAAAAGTAAAAACTTTCTAATTTCACCAAGCTTTCCTAAGTGAGTAGTGGTTTCAGTTCTAGAAGGAAGCTCATTATTCCTATGAGGCCTTTGTCCAGAGATTACCACCTATTCAGCAACAAGAAGCCCGATATCACAGTGTGTGGGTGAAATGTTTTAAAATTCTCTTCTACCGGAGCCTGAACCTTGTTGCCTAGTGACTACTGCATTGCTTGCTGCTGTCACTCACCATCTCCAGAGTTATCCTCTTCTCTCATAAGGAAGGTTATGATTGGACAAAGGTGACATCATAGCACATGAAGGAATGGCATCTCTGTCGAAACAGCACCAATAAGATGACTCAAGAATTGGGAGCAACGTGTGTTTTGAGTCCTTTGTGCTGCTTCTTAACACATTGTAATGAACATTCTCCGGATTTCTTGTAAAGCTAATATTGCAGGTGTTAGTAGTAGATTTCTGCCCACAAAAATATTCCTTGACAGCATATGGATTATCCTCAGATTCATTTAATCAGTGCTAGCTCAGCCAAAGCTTTTCCCCCTACCAGGACCTTGGTCAGCACTTGACAGGCTGAACAGAACAGATCACAGGCAGAAAATGACTGCCTCGCAGCTCATTATCTCACTGTTGCTGGCTGAGTGGAATTTCACTTACAAGGCAGGTTCTTCTTGCTGCTTATCTGAAAAGTACCTAAAGTGGTTCCAAAGCATCAATTTCAAGGACAGCCTTATAATAAGACTCTGGGCACCTACAGGAGGCATCAAAAGAAAAGAATAGAAAAAATAATGATTAAAGTTGAAAGCATATCTACTTTCAAAAATCAAGTAGTTGGAGAAATCTCATACATTTTTGAAAATAAACAGAAGCTCTTTTGATTACTTTTGAAATTGATATCACACACATGTACTGGTTTGAATAACCGAGCCCAGTTGACTTTTTGATTTGATTTTTTTTTAACTTACACTGTGGACTCTGAAATATTTCAGCCATTGAAGACATCCACAACACAATTGCAGTGTAGCTTGCACTCATTGTGGCCGACTGCTTGATTAAATCATCTGTTAAACGCTTTCTTTTCTTGGTAAATATTCAGTATACAGCACAGTCACAGCTGGTATAATTGGATAATTGCTTCCAATTAATACTCTGTTTCAAAAGCTCCAATTCCACACAAAGCTTATAGTAGAGCTGTAACAAAGGCAAACCCCCATGGGAAACATGAGAGCAAATTTCTTTCTGCAGTTCTACTGGAAAGCAATTACAGAGAGAACTAGTAAATTATATATGACCCTGCTTTTCCTTCTACCCATAAGAACCTGCAGGATATCAGCTGAAAGATAGTGCCTGTCCCCAAAAGCTAGCTGCAAGTAGTTGAACTTGTCACTCCTCCTTTGAATCATCAGCCTTGTTCTTAAAGCGAATCAACACTGACCATACGCTTCTTGGGGAAGAATGTTTATACAGAATCAAATTAGTCAGAATTATCACACGCTTTCATTCAAGGAAAATCAAATTGTATATATAATTTTCTTTAAAAATTATGCAAGTGAGTGGGATTTCTTTAAAATTACTTTTCCCCTGGTTGGGGGAACTCAGGACCTCATGCATAGGTAGGCAAGCCTTCTACCACTAAACTAAATCCCCAACCTTAAATGAAGTTTGACATGAGCCAAGGCAAAGTTTTATAAGATTATAAAATACTGTAATTTGATCAAGATTCAATTTCTTATTTACTTTACCTATTAAAAAGTTGATACTTGAATATGATCATGAGAATGATTACTGAATGAAGTTGATCAGATAGGCAAACAAAAATTATTCTTCTAATTCTTTAAAATTCTAAAAAACTTGGATAGCTAGTTTCAATTATGTCTAAAAAGTAACTTTTCAGTAATACAGGCTTTTAAACAAATGAGAATAGTTAAGCATTCACTCTTAAAACAACTCATTTAATAAAAATGTAATATATGCTCAGGACATATTTTCTTCTTTAACTTCCTGGGTTATACATTTTTTTTTCATTTAGGAATTATTTTGAAGGGTAACCTTGACAGGTGTCTAGCCTATATTATTCTGTCAAAACTATTGGATTAATAATCTGTATTTACAAATGCAGCAGTAGTACTCACCTGACGCTATATTGAACTGTACAACTTGTGGGTGTGGATGGGAGCAAAAACCAGAGTGAGTAAACAGGTGACATTGTCCAAAAACCAATGTACTCTTTATCTGACTCATGAAACTGTAACCTCTGTGTACATCACCTTTATAATCATTTTTTTAAAAAAATCTGCATTTAACATTTGATAAAAGGCTTATATGGGGGGAGTTTTTCCTCCCCTTTTGGCAGCAATGTGTTTTTGAACTTAGGGCCTTATAATTGCTCAGCTGGTAGTCCACTTTGCTGGTGCGTATTTCCAGCTCTGCCTTTTGCCAGTTGGGTTGGTGATGGGGTCTTGCAGTCTTTTCTTCCCATGCTGCCTCTGAACCTTGACTCTCTAGATCTCAGCCTCTTGAGTAAATTATAGGCATGAATTCTCATTACCTAGCAGAAAGGGAGAATTTCTTGAGTCTTGAAGTTTGAGGCCATTATGGGCAATGTATTATTGCCTCATCTGAAAAAATGTCTGATCATCTTAAATATTTATTGAAATGAACTCCGGAAAATGGAGGGTTTTTCTTTGTTGTAAAAAAATAGGGGGGGCTGGGTGGAGGGACACACACACACATTGCTGTTAGCAATCTCAAATAACAAATAACCAAGCATGTTCTTGTGCCTGAATTTTTTTGTACCTAGAAGCAGTAAACTGCTCATTAAGCCACAGATTCAGGACTCAGACTTAATGACAGTCACCTTCCAGTGCTGAGGAGGGAACTCAAGGTCTTGCAAAGCTAGACACTTTACTGGCTACATCTCTCGGCCCTCAGATTTGATTTTGTTTAATGATTTTCTAGCTATTGTTACAAAGGGCCATTTCTTTATATATAATTGATAGCATATACTTTGTTAACTTCACAGAATTGCTGTGAGAATCAAATGCAATTAACATAAATGCATATTGCAGCCAGGTGCTGGTGGCTCACGCCTGTAATCCTAGCTACTCAGGAGGCTGAGATCTGAGGATCGCGGTTCAAAGCCAGCCCGGGCAGAAGAGACCGTGAAACTCCTATCTCCAATAAACCACCAGAAAATCGGAAGTAGCGCTGTAGCTCAAGTGGTAGAGCTGAGGGACAGCGCCCAGGGCCAGAGTTCAAGCCCCACGACCAACAAAATAAATAAATAAATGCATATTGCTTGCTATGCCCAGCAAGGGGAAAACAGTAAGTTCAATTTTCCATAAAACCATCATACATCATTTACTTACATTCACATAGTCCTCGTGTGTGTGTGTGTGTGTATGTGTGTAAGCCATAGGATTCCTGGTCCGTCTTACCACCAAACTATCCTCAAAAGCATTTTAGTATTTCTTCTAATTCATTTCAGTCTACCTGGGAGCCAGTCACATGACTTGGAGGCTTTCTACTCAATGATCAGCTCTGAAATAGAAACTGTTTAGTGTTTCAATTTCCTATAATGTTTTCCTTATTGCCCTTAATCTGTAAGTAGGAAAAAATGTTTTAGAATGCTAGGAAGCTTTTCTCCCTTCTCTGTGTGTTTCTTTGCTCTCCCAGTCCATCCTCAAGCCCTGGCCCTAAGTAGTTACCCATCTACTTTCTCTAATAGAAGACTCAATTTGCCTCTTAGAAAATTCCATGCAAATAGAATCACAGACATTTAAAATTGGTTTCAGGTATACTACATTCTTGTTTGGTTGTTTTGAGACAGTCTCACTACACAGCCCAGTCTAGCCTTTAATAATCTTCATACCTCAGCCTCCACATACATTTTTATATCTTTATGTAATTATACATGAAGATGCACTAAAATGTCCTACTCACTTGCTAAAGAGATTTAGGATGTTTCCAGTATGGGAAACTAATCTTTTTAATGTCTACTAATTTAACTAAGAACAGTCTGCTTCAGTATTTACAAAGCTTTCAGGTCTCTTGGGTAAATACTGAAGTTGTTAGATGTTACGGTTGAATGTTTTGTTCCATCCCAAGGCCTTTGGGTTAAAATGAGGTCCTTAGGATGGGCCGAATATCATGGCTGTTATTAAAAAGAGATCTGAACATGAGACCTAGACATGCATACATGGAAGAATGGCCCAATGAAGCCTTATTTGTCAATCCTTTTAATTTTAGACATTCTATAATTGGGTATAGTGGTATTTCATTGTGGTTATTATTTGCATTTTCCTAATTTAGTGCTGATTTTTGTGCCTACTAATGTATTTTCAGTTAATGGTCTATCCAAATATTTTACCTGTTTGTTTTTTTTTTTTTCCTAAACTAGGTTTAGGTCTCCTTAATATTGAATTATAGGAATTATATTATAAACAAAATCCTTTCTCAGGTATAAGGAATACTGTGAATATTATCTTCCAGTAACACCATTAAGAAAATACAATTTAAAAAACTTGGAAAAAATTATATTAAGTGAAGTAAGCCAGGCCCAAAGAAACATAGGTCCCATGGTTTCTCTTATTTGCAATAACTAGTATATGTCTGAGTCAAGCAGAAAAGGTCAAATAAGTTGATGTTAGGGAAATGAACCCTAAGATATGTATTCAAATGTTTTTTTTCTTTCATGCTGTTTCTGACACATTTATAAGATTATTTCTTTGTTGCTTTGTATGTCCCTCCCCCCACGGTATAACCCTTGCTTTCACTGTATTTGATGTTGTTATAATTTGTGGAGGGGAAGGGAAAAACCAAATTGTTTAAATAGGGATACAGGTGGACCCATTGCAACAATGAGAAATACAAGTCATTATGTTGAAAACGAACTTTACAACTTTGGTGGCGACGGGGAGGAGTGTTGGACGGGGGGCGGGGGAGGATGGGGTAGGAAGGGGAAACAAAGAAGGAGGCTACAATGCTTGGTAAGAAATGTACTCATTATCTTGCCCATGTAATTGTAACCCCTCTGTACAGTATTTTCACAATAAAAAAAAATACAATTTAAACAATCAGTTCAGAAGTTCAAGGTTGAAAATTAGGATCAAAATATTGGTTATAGATTATTGCATCTCATAATGGATGTCTCACTTTTCAAACAGATGGTATCATGGGTATTTCTGAAGTTAACACTATTGTATTTACAAATAATCTTAATTTCATATTCTATCCCATTTTTCCTGTATTTCAATATATATATCTTATGTATGTGGAAATAGAAAAAAAGCTCAGCTTTAGCAGGATAATTATTTAACAGCTTTACCTTTCAACAATTGAGATGATAAAGCAAGATCAGTTCAAAGATAGCTGGAACTATACAAGAACCTATTTCCAAAAAACCTAAATGCATACATACATACATACATACAACAGAGTAAAAAAAATAAGTTTTCATTTCTCTGACTCCAACTTTGTAATACAGGTATACCATCCCTCCACAAAAGAACAGAGAAACACAGAAATGTTATAAAACAATGTTTATTCTGTAATACTTTATCATAATGAATTGCATTTCTTTGGTAAAAATAAACTTTATAAACATTTTAATAATCAGAGGTTAGATACAAAAACAACATTCGTAAGTTGTTTTAAATATGAGCAAAGACTGGCAAGTGAGAAATGGCTCACATGTGACTGGTCATCTACTGGCAGTTCAACTCAGGACAATTTATGCTACATCAGAAGAGAGAAAACAGTTTAATAACGAATTTCTTGAATCAGGAGCACTCATACTTTCATTTAAAAATAAATAAGTTACAATGAAATGGCAATTATACATTTTATACACTATATGATGGCAACATAATACTTTAAAATTAAGCATTTAGTTTAATAAAAATGTACAACAATTTTAAAAACAAGTTTGTTTTGACAATGGCACTGGCAGTTAGATGCAAAGAATGTACTTTAGGGAAAAGATGGCAGGTATAACATTAATACAACATTAAAATACTCTATCTTGCCTTTCAATAAATATTTTGACTACATCATTAACATTGAAGTAAACTCTGCTTAAATCAAAGTTTACACATTTCAAACTAACAAAAAACTATAAAGTACATGTAAACCAGAAAGCCTCAGAGTTGGTTTTTTTTAAATTAAAATGCTATAATCTCCACAAAAGGATGTTAAGTTATTGTATTTAAGACAATAGTCTTTACAGCTTAGTGAAGTATTCACATCTGTTGCTTAAACTGCTGGGGAAGGCCTCCTGGTCTACCAAGACACACACGTTCCCTCCAGAACACTTTCTTAAGCTTTGAATCTATGCTAACATAAGTTTAACTGACCACCTAGTATGACCCTTTTCATAATGCTTCAGAAAGGAGCCAAAGAAAAATAGTATATATACATTACATCGTACAATATACAAAGGATTCTAAGGTAGAAGTCATGCTGGTTTTGAGGACAGAAAGACTCCAGAGTAGAAAAAGGTGATTCACTAACAGCTTTCTACTAATATAGGTAATGTTTCTTTCCCTCAATTTAAAAAGTAAAATATTAACTAATTTGGTGATATTGCACAAATAAATGTCAAAAGTGTGTAGTCAAGAAACACTGATTCTACTGGGGATGCAAAAGATGAAGATTAATTGTGTTGAGATAAAACTTTTACTAGAGATGTATTACAAATGAACTGGCTGCAACAAAATTTATATTATTTTGATGTAAGGCAAATTACGTTAACTTAAATCACAGTTTTAAAATATGTTGAAAAACATGTCATCTCTCTGGAGTTTCCAAGTTGTTTTCATTTCAGCAATATTTGTTAATTATTACTGGGAACACAAAATCCAGGCCGCAGGACTTAAGAGTGACTTTCTGTAATTGGATGGTTTCTATCTCAACATACCTGAGCAATGAGGTTAATATCCATGGAAGCCATAGTAAGGGAACCATAATTAAAAAAGTTCTTCCCCTTAAAGATAACTGCCGTAGTATGTTAACAGATGGAAAGTGATATACTGAATTTTATGCAAGAATGCAAAATTTTGTAAATCCTGTGTATCTTCTCATCAGCTTTCTGTGCACATGTATTCACTGTTGTCTGATGATGACTGTAGCTTTAACAATTAAGTTTTTGAGAGGTGAACATTGAAGACTCAGAGGAAAAAGTGATAAATTTAATGTTATTGCTATATATAATAAGACAAGGATCTCTGGAGATCCCTATTAGGGTTGAGAATAACTTTTCCTCTTCCTTATCTTAGATCATTTTCATTTACTTACAAAGAGTAATTACCTAATGGACAGGAACCAGGAAGAATATCTGTGATAGAGAATTTCAGCTGAACAAAGTAAAGTGGAATAAATCACTGCAACACTGTTAACTGGGCAATGGTGAGGCTCAGGGACAGAGCACTTACCCAGCATGGATAGAGCCTCAAGCTCCATCCCCAGCATGGCAAGGAGAAACCAATTACCCAAACAAAAACACTGTTACTAAGACATATCCACAGGGTCATAATGAATAGCTTAGAAATAGTTATTAAATTGATTTCTGTAATATCTTTTATGCTGTGGTAAAAACATTTTTTCTTTGTGTTTATTCATTGTCCACAGAAAAGGCTACTTTCATTTAGCCACTTTCTAGAGATATATTATATATGAGGAAGAAATTCCAAATACTTCACTATACATTACCTAACAAATTAAAATTTTATTATGCTTCAGAGCACCAATTCTATTAATATAGCTATTTAGACTCAATTATATTAATATGGAAAAAGGACAAAGAATGTTAATGCCGTTATCCTTGGCCTAAAGATTTATCAACTAAAGAAGATGCTCTTCTTATTATTCTCATTTGAGTTTTACCCAAATAAAAATTTAAGTTAAAATATAAACATTCATCTTTTAAAAAATCCATGAAATGCCTTTTAATCACAAAAATGACTGAAAGAAATTGACAATATGAATCCTTGACTGCATGTGTATATGTATGAATATAAATGCATATAAATTATATGAAAAACAAAAACAAGATCATTGTCTATAACAGAGGATGTATCATGAGATAAATTAAATAAGTTGCTCTCGCTGTTTTAAGAAACAATGAACTAATGGTATTAGCATCCATCGTTCTTTCTAAATAATATAGTCAAACTATGTAAGTGATATGAAAACTGTCTCATACAAGCAGATTTGTTCAATACTTAAATCACCTTGGTCAATGCACTTTTGGAATAGTAATAAAAAATCTTTTAGCATGGATTAATGGCACATATAGGTATTACACTGCCCCTTCAAAGAGTTTGGTGTAAGACCTAATTTTATATGAGTTTTTAAATCCCTGAAGATATTTTATCTCTAGTTTTACTAAATCTTTTAAAAAGTATTTCAATATACAATTTTAATTCATACAAGGCTTGGAAAGAAGTTTCTACTCAATGACCTTACTTATGATGACATAAGTAGTAAGTATGTAAAATTATATTCCATTGCTGTTAAAATGCTCTCAGAAAACAGTGTATTTAGGAAGGAAATTAGGACTGGGAGCATGGCTCAAGTGGTACAGTGCTTGTTTAGCAAGCATGAAAGGGCCCTGAGTTCAATCCCCAGTACTGGAAAAAAAGAGAAAGAGAAGAAAAAGAGGGAAAAAAAGCAAATGAAAGATTCTCTTATTGCAAAAGTCTGTCAGAATTATGTTATCCCATTACACTCTCTATGGCTGCATTCACTCAGTGAATAGTTTCTACTCAATAAAGACAGCCAGTGACTAAAATTTCAACAACTGATGCAAAGCACTTTGGGAAAGAATAAAAGGCCTGAATGAATGCTATGCATTATTTGTGAAGTAAAAACATTTCAAAAATACTACTATAATAGGAATTGGTCTTCTTAGATGAAATCACATCTCCAAATTACCTTTTCTATTACTTCTGTATCTAGAAGAATTTTGTAGATATTTAGGATCTTTTCCAATGCATACTGGACTTCGTTCATGCCACAACAATAAAATAATTTAAGACAAAATAAAAATCATAGTCTTACCTATTATATTGGAGTCAGAAAAGGATTATATGAAGAAGATATCAGCAATTGATAGTAACTATAGCTAATTACAGATGGGAGAGAAAAACTAAAAAGTTATAGACTTGCCAAATCTTACATTGTGACACATTAATAGAAGAGCTTTTCCTATAAGTTTAAGACAGTGGCTAGGGATTTTCTTATATTAAAATTTCTAAATCTTGAAAGCACTTATCACAGAAATTATGTTTTTAAGCATTTAGATCACATATTTATGGTTGGGCATGATCCTAACAGCAACTGTTTAATTTTTTAAAAAAAGAAAAAGCAACCAAAAATATTGTGAAAGAAACAATTGGCACCCCTCTCCCACCCTAAACCTAAAGAAGTCCATTATGGCTTTGATATCCCTTGTAAAGAATTAAGTAGAAGAGTATTGCCACACTATAAAATAATTTCACCTACTAAGTACTTCTATTTTTTCCATTGCTTTTGACTTTGTGTCTTTGCAGTACTTATTAGGGAACCTAGACATGTACGAATTCCAGCAAGGTGGAGCAGAGATCCAGCTGCTTCTTTGAGCTCCTCATCAATTTCTTGACATGACTGTTTTCGCATCTTTTTGCCTGGCTGCCCTTTTTGAGAGTTATCCGTACAAGCCTGTGGCGCATAGCCACTGTCTGCAAGGGGATCATCTTCATAATCAACATCTGTGTCTTCTTCACTATGAAATCCTTCACTGCCACCACTTCCCACATGGCTGCTCTTTGGGATAAATTCATATACCTCATCCACAGAAGACAGGGACGACACACTAGACCTAGATGCACAGCGCTGTGCTGCCATGCTACTTGCACTGTAATTGTGATCTTCTTTTGGATCAATGCTGGTGGCTAAAGAATCACTATCTTGTAATCGCACAGCACTGGGATGATTAAATGCATTGCTATAATTCCTCTTTTTTTGCAATGATGTTTTAAGAGGAAGAGGCTTCTCACCTGTAGAAAACATAACTATCAATAGGTCAAATGAATCTGATCACAAACACAGACCACTGAAAATTGTAACTCTGGAGCAGTAAGTGCTTTGTATTAATAATGTTTTTACAGGCTTCCCCTGCCTTTTACTCAAATCATATTCTGTAGGAATTAATCTGAAACATTTAAAAATCATTTAAAAATACATCTTTATCTTTCCACAAAACATAATTACTCTGAACTATTTGTCCAGATGTCTTGGCATGGATCTGCTGTTTAGCAAAACATTTGTTACTACAATGTATATTCTTCTGGATGACTTTTTTTTCCTATACACACATATGCAATCATTTTCTAGGAAGGATACCAAGAAATATAACAACTAAATAAAAGGAAATACAAATTGTCCTCTAAATGCTGAACCACTTAATGCCCAACAGTATATGACAAAAACTATTCCCATATTTTCAATTATTTTAACTTTCTATAATATTCTAAGCAAAAAAAAAGGACTATCTCAAAATTGTTTTCTTGTGTCTTTCCAATTTTTAGAGAAGTTACGTATCTTTCCACCTGTGTGGCCATATGTATTTCTTCTGATCATACCTATTCATATATTTTGTTGATTTTCCTGTTGAACTCTTTATTTCTTACTTGTAGGATCCTTATAGGGAGATTCAATATTCATCCTTTACTTATGATATATAGCTAAAATAATTCTCCTAGCCTTTTTTGTTGTTGCTACTTTTCCCTGATCCCTACTGCCCTCCCCTGCTTTTGTTGTGCAAGCACTGGGACTTAAACTCAGAGCCTTGCACTTTCACCTGACTTTCTGACTCATGGCTGATGCTCTACTCCTTGAGCCACCTCCAGTTCCTCTCCTCTGTTTCTGTCTCTTGGAAGTGCAAATAACCAAATCCAGGGCCTCACGCTGAGCCTTGCCTAGTGCTTGCTGCACTAGTAAAGTACTACTATTAAAACATACTCTCAGCTTCTCTACTTATTCAAAGTATCTGCTTCTTGTCAGACTCTAAAGTTTTGATGTCTTATTAAATTTACCCATTTTTTCCTTTATGGATTTTGCATTTGTATCTTATGGAAACTTTTTATTTTCCTATAAATTATAAATATGCTTTCCTATATTTATTGCTTTCTTTCTTTTTTTTTTTTTTTGGTCAATCACGGGGCTTGAACTCTGGGCCTGGGTGCTGTCCCTCAGCTCTTCAGCTCAAGGTGAGTGCTCTACCACTTGAGCCACAGTGCCACTTCCAGTTTTCTAATTGTTAATTAGAGATGAGTCTCATGGACTTTTTCTTGCCTGGGCTGGCTTTGAACCGCAATCCTCAGATCTCAGCCCCCTGATTAGCTAGGATTACAGGCGTGAGCCACTGGCACCTGGCTTCAAGCTTATTTTTTAAATGTGCTGGTTTTTTTTTCTCCATTTATATATATTATATTCTTTCACAGCATTAACTTTTCAACTGCCCAAATAAATTGGTACAAATATAATGAAATATAAACTGAGTTATTGAGAGGAAAACACAATTTAGTGACAAAGAAATAATGGCACTTAAACATTTCATTCACAAAAATATAATTTAAAAAGAAAAGCATGATTGCTTACATTCTAAAATCCCTTGTTCTATGGAAGTATTTAAAAGTATCATTGCAGTGGCAGCATCAATATCAGATTCTGAAAAGGGAAAAAAGTGGTAACGTTAAAGTTTTTTGTAAGAGAAGCTTCTATAAATATTTGCACATGCTCGAATATGATCAGCATTGATGATGTGGTATATATTTTCCTACAATAGGCTCAGAAAGCCTCTGCTTCTTTCTAATTACCTGGTCCTCTGGTATCCAACTAAGCTTCTGTTACACATCAGAATGCCAAAGAGATTCCCAGCAAATGCCAGTCACCTTTCTATGGTTCTGCTTCCATCAACCCTACATTCTTGAAGGCCCAGTTCAAGCATCTCATTTCTATTATCTGCTTCTCAGCTTAACTGGCTTCTTACTGCTTTCCCCCTAGTGTACACTACATAACTCTAGCCAACCTTCTTTGGTTAAGCTGTTGCCCTGGGACTTGAACTCTAGGTCTGGGTGCTATCCCTGAGCTTTTGTGTTCAAGGCTAATGCCACTACCACTTGAACCTTTTTTGGTGGTTAATTGTAGGTAAGAGTGTCATAGACTTTCCTATCCAGGCTGGCTTTGAACTGTAATCCTTAGATCTCAGCCTTATAAGTAGCTAGGATTACAACATGAGCCACTGACACCAGCTAAGGTGTAAGTTTTTTAGAGCAGGGCCTATATAGTTCTCTAACTTCTTCATATCCCAAAGCAACTACTACAATGCCTGGCAAGATGTAGTAGACATAATAGATACTGGAATTTAGCCATACCTAACTGTAAAGAGACACATATTAACCACATAGTTAAGAGAAAAATGTAAAAGCAGAACATTATCTGAATCAATTTCCTATTCAATTAGCTACTTATTTGGTTCTATAACGCTTTTTTTTTGTTTGTTTGTTGGTCATGGGCCTGAGCACTGTCCTTCAGCTCTTCAGCTCAAGGCTAGTGCTCTACCACTTGAGCCACAGTGCCACTTCTGGCTTTTTTCTGCTTATGTGGTGCTGAAGGTGCCTCATGCATGCAAGGCAAGCACTCTACCACTGAGCCACCTTTCCAGCCCCTAAAGCTTTTTTTATATTTTTTCTCCTTTACTTATATAGACATCAACTTCTGAGAATCAGCACTGGTTCAGAACCAAAATGTTTCTGACAAAGACTTTAGTATAAGATTGTATAGTTTTTTTTAAAGTCATGGAAACTCATCAAAGCAGCAATACTTGAAAAATCTACTTTAAATACTACTAACCTATTAACTATAAGCAGGAAAATTTTCACTACAATTTTTATTTGCTTAAAAATATAGAAAATCTAAAAAGGCTGATTTATTAGATTCTTAAATTAAAATCCCTTACATCTAACCTATAAAAGAACCATTTCAAAATATTTTGATGTAAGGAGTGGTGAACTTTGTTTCAGTGATGAGTTTGAAAGCATTTTATGCTTTGCAGGCCAGGAAGAAAAACCAAAGATATAAATGTAAGTATCTGTTCTAACTAATTAAATTCTACTATTGAAACAAAGTTTTATGTCTCAAAATATAATTGTTGCTTTGTTTTTTCCCAGGAGTTTGTAAATATAAAGTGGTGTTTAGATCATGGGACCTATAAAATAAGGCAAAGATTATATTCCGATCACTCCCAAGAAATTAAATGCTATTATCAAGGAAAAATATACATAACAAGTAATGAAGAGGAAGCATAAAACTGTATTGATGTATAAATCTATTTGTTAAAAAACATGTACATGTATTATGCATATATCTATACATGTATGTAAACATATCTACTTATACATGAAGCACAGTAAGTCATCAAAAGTATTCTACAATATTAAAATAGAGTTATAGGGATTATGAGTACTATTTCTTTTATGAATGATTTTGTTTTCCAAGTCTATTACAGTTAACACATAATTTATAATAAAAAACAATTATTTTTAAACTTTATTTTTATCTGTCTTTTCCTGATTTAAAGGATCAGTATTCATACATACCTTTGAGGGTTCGCACTTGGTTCTGCTTGAGAACAGAGCTTAAGTACTGAGGTGATAAAGAACTACTGAAAAATAGAAAGATAAATGTGCTTATAAAAACTCTTTATTTCACAAATGGGAGCTAACACATACAGCTTACACCAAAAAACATGAACTAATTTTTATCTTGCTTTCTTTGTTAATAATACTCAGTTTAGGAGTATTTCTACCAAAGCAGAAAGTGCTCAAGGACCAAGATTAAATCATATATTTTTGGTCATTCTAGGCAAAAAATTAATCTATTCATTTCTTCATCTATAAAATAGAGCTAACTATTTCTCTCATATGGGGTTTCTGGGCTAATTAAACAATAATAATGTTTCAAGTACCTGTAACAATAAGCAATATATAATAGTTATTATTTGGCTTTGATAGATATTTGGATTTTTAGATATTTAAGTCTGATGTGATATTAAGAAAGTTATTACCATAGAAATCAAAGAATTTATCAAAACAAGTATTTAAAGAAGACTATATAGTAATAGTGGCAATAAACTTTAGTTCCTGATTTTGTTGTGTTTTGCCTTTTCAAGTAAGAAATTAAAACATTTAAGAAAAATTACTTTCATTCTTTGGAATCTGTGACATGGTAAACGGAAATCTGTTTTGTTAATGCAATTAAAATTTTATTTCTGCCAAGTGCTGGTGGCTCACGCCTGTAATCCTAGCTACTAAGGAGGCTGAGATCTGAGGATCATGATTCAAAGCCAGCCCAGGCAGGAAAGTCCTGAGCCTTTTATCTCTAACCACCAGAACTTGAGCTGAAGAACTCAGGGACAGCGCCCAGGCCCAGAGTTCAAGCCCCATGACCAACCAAAAAAAAATTATTTCCTAGACCAGGTGTGACAGCATGCAGGTGGTGGAGGCAGAAGGCTCACAGACTAAGGCCGGCCATGTCAAAAGCATGAAACCACATTTGGAAAAAAAACAAAAACAAAAACAAAAAAACTGAACTGCAAAAGAGACTGAGGTGTATGGCTCAAGTAATAAGATACTTGCTTAACTAAAACAAAAGTTTAGTTCTCAAGTGCTACCAAAAAAGAAAAAGAGTTTTAAGAATGCTTTAAAATTCAAATAAACCACAGTATGAAATATTGTTATCAATGTAGCT
>NW_012267253.1:8530843-8548018 GCF_000151885.1 Dipodomys ordii | reverse complement strand
AAAAAATTCAAATTACACATTATAACTGCAACAACAATTCTTTGAAAACAAGAAAACATACTTGTTCCTCTATGCATTTTTTGCTTGTATAAATGTAAGATATATTAATATGATATCTTCAGACTACTCCCTTGCTTAAACTATTTTTCAAGGTACTATTAGTCTATTATTGACACTCTTACCCTTGAGATAGTGTTATATAATTTTTATAGAAGAATGGCTCAATGGAAAAAACGTGGTTCTACAAATTTAAAACTGAGATCCTAATCACTGCTTACTGATTTGCTATTTAATTTCTGAGAGTCAACCTCTCATTCATATTTGATCTACAAAATAAAATACCAACTCAGGCCACTTCACTGACTTGTAATGAGATTCAAATAAAGTAATTTATATTCAAGTGACACAGTTGCAAAATAAATGGAGGCTAAGCAGCTATTCTAATTTCAGCATACAGTACAGTTTAGTGAATGTTGGCTGAATAACAGCATAGCTTTATTCCTTTACTCCCAAGATATGAGGAGGTGAATGAAACCAACAATAGGAACAAAAAATAATTTTGAATAAAACATAGATGTTAGATGGTAAAGAAAAATAATGCAATAAATTCAGAAAGGAGAAACTCCCTAATCTGTGGAATGGCAGAGGCAAGGAAGGCATTTTTGGTCATCCTACTACTAGTGTCCTATCACACTGTCATATGGAAAAAGTGCAAGATTATCAGGTGAACCTTCTGTCATTCAGTGACAAGATATCACATAAACTATTCCACAAAAGCATTTGACACTATAAATTTTTTCTAAGAAAAAGTAAAATACACATTTTTGGACAAAGAGATGAAACTTCTAGTCTTTTGGCCCAAATGATAAAATATGTTTTAGTGATAAACAAAACTTTAGACTGTTAGACATCAACAACTTCCTTTGCCTCAAAGTCAACTTAATTTTATACAGAATAGATATGCATGAATTATTTTTCATATACTGACCAAATAATTGTTTTAATTATTCTGTCCATGTTCTACATCGCTATTACAGAGATTACACTCGTATAAGCTGTTTAGTTTGAGTCTATGTTTCAGATTTTATTGTGAGGTAAATGCAAACTGTTTTGATCACAGGTTTGCTAGTTCAAGGAAATCAGCAAATTGCAAGAAACGGTATTGAAAACTTGCCGTTTCAGCACAGTAAGTATCCTGAGAATGGTCGAAGTAACAGTCTGGTTTATGTTATCATGGCACTGTTCATGATCTATGTTATCATGGGTCTGTTCATGATCTATCAGTAAAAAGAGATAAAAAAAACCATGTGTTTTTACTAAGCTATGTTTGAGTACATGCAAACAAGAACTTATTTTTAACTTTAAATCTTTGTGTCTCTATTGCTGTGTTTAAATGATGGAACACAAATAAGAGTTTTAGAACTGTTTTTTAAACTAAATTTGTCTTGTAAGAAATAAATCTTGTAGTTCAACATAAACAGGAAACATGCATTCCCTAATTTGTTATTCTGCATGCTAAGTAGACTTACATGGAAGAAAATCATTGAAATGGTTTTAAGGAAATAAGGAGTAAAGCGGGGGGGGGGGTTAGAGGGATGGAGGGGAATGATGAAAGAGTGACACTGTTGAAGATTTACTGTACTCCTATACTACTTTGTGGAATGGCAACTCCTTTGTACAAGTGCTTAAAGATAAAAATAAAATTTAAGGGGTTGGGAAGGTGGCTCGGTGGTAGAGTGCTTGCCTTGCATGTATGAGGCCCTAGGTTCAATTCCTCAGTACCACATAAGCAGAAAAAGCCGGAAGTGGCGTTGTAGCCCCACGACCCACCAAAAAAATTAATAAATAAAAAATAAAATAAAATTTAAAAACAAACTTTTTTTTTCTTTTTGGTTAGTTGTAAGGTTTGAACTCTGGGCCTGGTTGCTGTCCCTGAACTCTTCAGCTCAAGGCTAGCACTCTACCACTTGAGCCACAGTGTCACTTCCTGTTTTCTGGTGGTTAAATGGAGATAAGAGTCTCAAGGACTTTCCTGCCTGGGCTGGCTTTGAACCACAAACCTCAGATCTCAGTCTCTTGAGTAGCTAGGATTACAGGCGTGAACCACAGGCACCTGGCTACAAACATTTATTTTGATAAAAACGAATGAGCAATATTATGAAGGCTAAACTTTAATGATTTATCTTAATGGAATTTTAGAGACGACACAATGTTTACCAGTCTTGAAATACTAGTTCTTGTCTTATACATTTAAAAAATTATTATTATTATTAAAATGTTAGAGGAGTTTGCCATTTTGTAAGTCTTGTAATGAGTACAATTTGGCAGGGGGGGGAGAGGAGGAGGGAGGAGAGCTAGGGGTGTTGGTCATGGGGCCTGCAACTCTGGGCCTGGGTGCTGTCCCTGAACCCAGGGCCTCATGCATATGAGGCAAGCACTGTACCACCGAGCCTCCTTCCCAGCCCCATAAGTACAATTTTTTTGGACAATGTCATCTCTTCCTTTGCTTTTGCCTTGTACATTTTAAGAGGTGTCTGCCTTGTCTCTCTTTAGTGGCTTTTATAATCACCAATAACTGATTAAAATTGCACTAATTGGTTCCATATTTTCAGACTCAAATCTCAGTCAAAATGTTTTTGTTGCAGTTAGTCAACAAAACTGGAAGAACCAGATATAAGATTTGAATGTTGGACAGATGTAGTTCAGTGTAAGGTGTTTGCCTCGAATGTGCTAGGACATAGTGTTAATCACCTGTTTAAAAAAATAAAAAAGGTTAATTTTTTTTTGAAACAGGATATGTGGCCTGAACTTGCCATGTACTCCAGGCAGGCCTTATACTCATCATCTTCCTGCCTCAACCAACCAAGTGCTGGTATTATAAGTGTGTACTTCCATGTCCGGCAGGAGGTCAATGTCTAAAATACAAAACTAAAACTAAACCAAAATAGTACCATGTCTACTTTTCATAATTTTTAAATCCTAAGACAGACAAATAATGAGGACTTTCACATGTCTTTTAAGAAGAAATTGGTACAAATGAGAAAGAGAAAACCCCAATGAATCAGCAGCATTATCAATTAGTTGGTAGGATTACTACTTTAGTTTGACCTAGACCTTGCCATCTTTTGTGAATTATCATCTCTGTAACAACTAATTATGACAAAAGTCCTGTCAAGTTTATAAAATTCAACTCCAATATTTACTCAAAGAAAATATTATAAAAGTATTTACCTCCCACAGATTAAAAGAAAAATAGTGTCATTCTGAAGTACTGACTCAAAGTTTCATAAATAAAAAGATACACACTGTATTTTTTTATTGTATTTCAATGTTTTTGTCTAACTCTCAGACATTTAGGTAAATTGCTATATTATTATTATTATTTTTGTCAGTCGTGGGGCTTGAACTCTGGACTTGGACGTGGTCCCTGCGATCTTCAGCTCAAGGCAAGTGCTCCACAGCTTGAGCCACAGCACCACTTCCGGTTTTCTAGTGGTTTATTGGAGATGAGTGTCTCACGGACTTTCCTGCCTAGGCTGGCTTTGAATCACGATCCTCAGATCTCAGCTTCCTGAGTAGCTAGGATTACAGGCGTGAGCCACCAGCACCCAGCCCGCTATATTAATTTTTATGAACATCACCATCTATACGTTACTTCCCTCCTACTCTGACTTGTGGTCCTTGAGATCATTTCTTTTTGTTGTTGTTCTTATAAACTTCACACTGAAAATCCTACATGAATTCTTACTTGCTTGTTTGACTTTTTTCCTGAGCCTATAATTGCTAGTCATATTATTGCAGTGGTAAATATACATATTAAAATAGTTGCTACATGCTCTCATTTGTCTTTCAAAATTATGATATATATATTCTGCTCACTAGCAGTAGTTTTCCCTATTAATTTTCCAGACTTTGATGAGTAGTGGGCAATATCTTTAGTTTTCAATCTGATGCAAAGCAGTGTTTCACTGTAACCTACATTTTTTGTTTCTTTTGTTGGTAATGGGGCTTGAACTCTGGGCCTGGGCGCTGTCCCTCAGCTCTTCAGCTCAAGGCAAGTATTCTAACCACTTGAGCCACAGTGTCACTTCTGGTTTTCTGGTTAATTAGAGATAAAGAGTCTCACACTCTTCTTGCCAGGTCTGGCTCTGAACCGTGATCCTCGGCTCTCAGCCTCCTGAATAGCTAGGATTACAGGCATGAGTCACTGGCACACGGCTTCTACATTTCTTTATTATGAATTAAAGATCTTATCTATTGGTCTCTAATTCTTTTTTGTCATATAAATTAAGAGATATTGGGGCTAGGAAGGTGGCTCAGTGGTAGAGTGCTTGCCTTGCATGCTTGAGGCCCTAGGTTCGATTCCTTAGTACCATATAAGCAGCAAAAGCCAGATGTGATGCTGTGGCTCAAGTGGTAGAGTGCTAGCCTTGAGCGGAAGAGCTGAGGGACAGTGGCCAGGCCCAGAGTTCAGGCCCCACAACTGGCAAAAAAAAAAAAGAGAGATTTATCTAGCTATATTTTTAAGATAAGTAAATTTGCTACAAAATAATAAGTTTTATTTTGGAGTATAAACATTCCAGAGATTCATGTACTTTACTATTTTGCTATAAAGTCCTAACTAAACTTCTATTGGAAGTATTATACTAGTTGCAATTGAGTAGTTAACATTATCAGCAATAATGATATTACTACTAATACTTTGTAGTTTATGTGTTATATACTAGAAATATTCTACCTATCGTATTTTATTAATTCACTGACTATATATAATAACTCTATGAGGTAAGTATGGTTATAACCATGCTTCTTTTATAGATAAAGTCATTTAGATAGAGAGAATTATGTTTTGCCCAAGTTCATGCATCTAGCAAATACAAGAGTTGGAATTTGCCCTTAGTCTTTTACTAGAATTTGTACTCTTGACAAACATAAAAGATCAAGAGGGAAAAAGTTGCTTTTATAAAAGTCTAATAAGACTGACAAGCCTGCTAAAATTACCAAGGAATAAAAGCAAAAGGCATAGATAGATATTATTAGGAATGCAAAGTGGATGACAAATTTACATGGTGCAAAGAAAGTATTATGAAGAACCTTATGAGACTATTTGAAAACTAGTTTTAGTGGTACAGGAATTGAACTCAGAAATTTGTAATTTTTGGACAAGTACTATTGAGCCGTGACCCAGGTTGGATGTGTGAAAACTACTAAAGTTAACAGTGTCTAGGAAAATATTACTTTGTAAACCTAAAAGAAAAATACAAAATTTTAAAGAATCCTATAATAACTGAAGAACTGAATCAAACCAGCCTTATTGTCTCCCTCCAAGAGGGCATCAAAGCTAGATAATTTCACAGTCAAGTTTTTCCCAGCAATCCCACTTTTCAAATAATTTAATGAATTAAGCTAATTTTAAAGTACTATTTATTATTTTTAAGTAGCTGTACAAAAGACTTACCATTCAAAAAAACAGTTTATAAACACAAGCATCTTGATCAATGTCACCCCAAAATTAACCTAATTTTGTTTACCAAAATTCAACAGAAGCTAAGCACCAATGGTTCACACGTGTAATCCTAGCTACTTGGGAGGCTGAGATCTGAGGATTGCAGTTCAAAGCCAGCTCAGGCAGGAAAGTCCATGAGACTCTTATCTCCAATAAACTATTCAGAAAAAGCCCAAAGTGGCACTGTGGCTCAGAGTACAAAGAGGCTCACAGCTACAGGACCAGGAAAAAAAAAATTCAACAGACATCAAGCCAGAGGCGATCACAATCACAAGCTAGTCATACTCATGTGATTAACGCAAAATCCCAAGCAAGATATTAGGAAACAGAATCTAGAAATGCATCTGCCAGGTATGAGTTCCAGACTGAATTATCCAGGGAATGTGAGATTGGCTTAATAACAATAAAAAAAATTAAGTGTAATCTGCCATTCAGATTAAGAGAAAAATCAGCTAGGCACTGATGGCTCATGCCTGTACAATCCTAGCTACTCAGGAGGCTGAGATTTGAGGATCACAGTTCAAAGCCAGCCCGGGCAGGAAAGTCCATGAGACTCTTTTTTTTTTTTTTTTGGGGTCTGGTTGTGGGGCCTGAACTCTGGGCCTGGGCGCTGTCCCTCAGCTCTTCAGCTCAAGGCGAGCACTAGATCTACCATATGAGCCACGGCGCCACTTCCGGCTTTTTTTTCTTTTTGCTTATGTGGTGCTGAGGAATCGAACCCAGGGCCTCATGCATGCAAGGCAAGCACTCTACCACTTGAGCCACAGTGCCACTTCCAGTTTTCTGAGTGGTTTATTGGAGATAGGAGTCTCATGGACTTTCATGCCAGGTTGGCTTTGAACGTTATCCTCAGGTATCAGCCTCTTAAGTAGCTAGGATTACAGGCATGAGCCACCAATGCCTGGCTACTTAACAAAATTTTTAAACATCTCAAATGAAAGCAAGTGATAATCTTATTAGTCTCAAACTGAAGTTTTTGTCTCCCTTGATTGCCCCCCCACCCCTTTTTCTTTGTTGTTTGTAGGGCCTGAACTCTGGGCCTGGGTGCTGTCCCTCAGCTCTTCAGCTCAAGGCAAGCACTCTACCACTTGAGCCACAGTGCCACTTCCAGTTTTCTGAGTGGTTTATTGGAGATAGGAGTCTCATGGACTTTCATGCCAGGTTGGCTTTGAACGTTATCCTCAGGTATCAGCCTCTTAAGTAGCTAGGATTACAGGCATGAGCCACCAATGCCTGGCTACTTAACAAAATTTTTAAACATCTCAAATGAAAGCAAGTGATAATCTTATTAGTCTCAAACTGAAGTTTTTGTCTCCCTTGATTGCCCCCCCACCCCTTTTTCTTTGTTGTTTGTAGGGCCTGAACTCTGGGCCTGAGCACTGTCCCTCAGCTCTTCAGCTCAAGGCTAGCACTCTACCACTTTGAGCCACATAGCCACTTCCAGCTTTTTCTGCTTATGTGGGGCTCAGGAATCGAACCCAGGGCCTCATGCATGCAAGGCAAGCACTCTACCCCTGAGCCACCTTCCCAGTCCCATTTCCCAAATTTTAATGGTTCCATGTTAGTTACCCAATCAAACGTAGCAATGTTTATAAACACTGACCTTGCTGTGGCTTCTTTCCACTTTTTGAAAACATTTGTTTAAGGACAGATTATGTCGAACAGAATTCTTCCAGCCTGTTGGTGCAGTAGCAAAGTATGGGAAGCGATCCAGAATCCAGCTATAAATTTCTTTGACAGGCAAACATTTATTTGGAGAGTGTTCAATAGCCATATAAATGAGAAGACTAAAGGAGTATGGGGGCTTTGAAGTTGCTGATTTTTTTTCTGGGTTCTGGTAGCAAGATGGCCCAAAAGCTGGCACATCATCTCCCTCTATATCATACAATGGACTAACCATTGGAAGACCTTCACTTCCGAGGCTGAAGTTTGTTAGAAGATTAGTACTTTCATGAAGCCAGTTCAAATTTGTGAGTTCATCATCTGCTGACTCACTGCCTACCAGAGTGGCCTTTGGCCCAGCAGCATCAACAGCTTCGGGCAAGCTTCCCATTTGGTAAATTTGGCTTAGTCCTGCAATCTTTTCAGCTCCTGGAGTTTCAGCTCTCTTATCCGGAGTCATTCCAATTACTGGACCCATTTACTTGAATAGGTCTGCAAGGAAGGAAGGAATTATCAATCAATCAATCAATGTAATATTTACAATTCTGAAGAAAGGAAATACATACCTAAATATCCCCAAACCAAAGAAACTTTGCAATCAATTATACAATAGCTAAGCACAGTATTTGTTTTGTTGTTGTTGTTGTTTTTGGTCCGGTCGTGGGGCCTGAACTCTGAGCCTGGGCGCTGTCCCTCAGCTCTTCAGGTCAAGGCTAGTGCTCTACCACTTGAGCCACAGCGTCACTTCCAGCTTTTTTCATTTTGCTTATGTGGTGCTGAGGAATCGAACCCAGGGCCTCAGGCATGCAAGGCAAGCTCTCTACCACTGAGCCATCTTCCCAACCGCTAAGCACAGTATTTGTATAATGAAGATACTAACAGTTTATAAAGAACCAAATTTAGTTCATATAATTTTAAACAACTATAAAATAAATGCAATTCTATAGCATTATAGGCATGCAGACACTAACAAAATTAAATACCTAAAAAATACCTAGCAGTAGCTATCTTGTAAGTGGTGGCTATTATTATTTTTAAAAAACAGGTAATAGCTGGGCAGCAGTATAGCTCATGACTATCATCCTAGTTTTCTCAGGAGGCTGAGATCTGAGGATCAAGTTGGAAGCCAGCCCAGGCAGACAAATCTTCAAGAATTTGTTCTCCAATCAATCAGCAAAAAGCTGGAATTAGGGGCTGGGAAGGTGGCTTATTGGTAGAGTGCTTGCTTTGCATGCATGAGGCCCTGGGTTCAATTCCTCAGCACCACATAAGCAGAAAAAGCCAGAAGTGGCCCTATGGCTCAAGTGGTACAGCGCTAGCCTTGAGCTGAAGAGCTGAGGGATAGTACCCAGGCCCAGAGTTCAGGCCCATGACTGACCAAAAAAAAAAAAAGCTGGAATTAGGTGTGGCACAAGTAGTAGGTAAAGCAGAAGAGCCTCAGCTGTGAGTGAAAAAGCTAAATGAGAACTAAAAGATCTTGAGTTCAAGCCCTACTACCGATACCACAAACAAACAAACAAAAAAGTAGTCTATGTCAATACTTTATATATCTTAAGAAACCATATTTTACTATAGTAGTCATATACAGGACTCAATCTTGAAAATAATCAAGCCAGTTCCCGGTGGCTCAAGCCTGCAATCATAGCCTGTAATCTCAGGAGGCTGAGCTCTGAGGATTGTGGTTCAAAGCCAGCCTGGGCAAGAAAGTCCATGAGACTCTTATCTCCAATAAACCACTAGAAAACCCGAAGTGGCTCTGTGGCTCAAGTGGTAGAGCATTCGTCTTGAGCTGAAGAACTAACTGAAGGATAGCACCCAGGCCCAGAGTTCAAGCCCCACGACCAACCAAAAAAAAAAAAAAAAAAGTAAAAGAAAAAGAAAATAATCAAAATTGTAACATAGTTTAACCAATTAACAATTAATTTAGGTAAATCCTTTCTTCAAATAATATGTGCTATAAAGATAAACCACTTAAAATATTTTGTACTGTTATCACACTAAAGAGATAATGTTTCTTTTCAAATTATTTATCTGCAATTGACAAAGAGTAATTGCATTTATGAGATTCAATGTAATAAGGTACATGTACACTTTTGGGGATGATCAAATCAAGCTAATAAACATATTTATTTCTTTTTGTGTTGAAAGCACTTAAAAGGTACTGTAGCAATTTTGGATGACATTATTACTAACTATAGCACACTGCTGTGAAATAGATGACTAGCACTTAGTGTTAGCTGAAACTTTGTACTTTTTTTGGAGGGGCGGGGGTCCGGTTGTGGGGCCTGAACTCTGTCCCTGGGCGCTGTCCCTCAGCTCTTCAGCTCAAGGCTAGCACTCTACCACTTGACCCACAGTGCCACTACCGGCTTTTTTCTTTTTGCTTATGTGGTGCTGAGGAATCGAACCCAGGGCCTCAGGCATGCAAGGCAAGCACTCTACCACTGAGCCACCTTCCCAGGCCGAAACTTTGTACTTTTTAACTAATACCTCCCTTTTCCCTATCCATTCTCTTTCAAATTATGCACACAGTACCTGCTAGCCCCATACTGCTTCCCACTTCTTAGAATACAAAAAGATAACACTTCTTATTCAAGAAATTTGTCATCAGCTAAATACTTAATATTTTTCTCATAAATTCTAATAGTTTGAACTGTACATTTTTTCATCTCATTGTGTGCTTATATTTCAAGGTTGAAATTCTCTTAGGAGGCTTAAACTATCACTATATGAATAAGAGAGTAAAATGGTGCTTCTAATACTATCCCCTTTAACTTTTTTCTTAAATGATTTTTGTTTTGCTCTTAAAACATACCTAAAACTTACAATGGGAGAATAAATGACCAGAGAGGAAACTGACATAACTTTAAAAACACAGACATATGGGACTGGAAGGTAGCTCAATGGTAGAGTGCTTGCCTCACATGCATGAGGCCCTGGGTTTGATTCCTCAGCACCACATAAGCAGAACAGGCCGGAAGTGGTACAGTAGTTCAAGTGGTAGAGTGCTAACCTTGAGCTGAAGAGTTGAGGGACAGTGCCTAAGCTGCCCGGAGTTCAAGTCCCAAGACCAACAAAAAAGAAAACACAGACATAAAAATCCAAATATATTTAACATATCTCCTATGTAATTGACCAAATTATTTATCTGACCACCAAAGTCTTCTGGTAGAAGTCCACAGATAAGGAATACAGTCTGAGCCTGACACCAGGTATAAAAGGGGTTAATTTCAGGACCATGAGCTTGTCAGGCAGGTGTTCTACCACTTGAGACACACTCTCAACCCCTTTTCACTTCAGCAATTTTTCAGATAGGGTCTCATATTTTTGCCAGCAATAAACTGGGCATAATGATACATGTCTGTGGACCAGAGATGAACTGTCAGGCAGAGCCTGAGAGTAATGTACCTTGCCCCTGGAAATTATATGTCATCTATTTGCTGACGAAGAGACTTCAATGAGTTTACCTTCATCTAGCAGTGCTGAGACTTAGGCCCAGCCCCCTGAGAAATGGGTAAATGTGTGGCTATAAAGCTATATCCCCCAGTCCAGAGGTAAGAAACAGCATTTCAACCTAGTCAATGTAATAATGCCTTGCCTCAACAGTGAGGCTGCCTCAACTGAAAGAATACAGATGATTAAAACTTCTAACATCCTCAGCACCACATAAACAGAAAAAGCCGGAAGTGGCACTGTGGCTCAAGTGGTAGAGTGCTAGCCTTGAGCTGAAGAGCTGAGGGACAGCGCCCAGGCCCAGAGTTCAAGCCCCACAACCCACAAAAAAATAAATAAATAAGCTGGGCACTGGTGGCTCAGGACTATAATCTTAACTACTCAGGAAGCTGAGTTATGAGGATCATGGTTCAAAGCCAGCCTGGGCAGGAAAGTCCATCAGACTCTTATCTCCAATAAACCACCAGAAAAACAGAAGTGGCACTGTGGCTCAAGTGGTAGAGTGCTAGCCTTGAGCTGAAGAGCTGAGGTACAACACCCAGGCCCAGAGCTCAAGTCCCACGACCAACAAAAAAAATTTTTTTAAGATAAATAAATAAATAAAACTTCTAACAAATGACTTGTCCTACGATATGTAAATCCTAATGCAGAAATACAAAATGAGAAAACAAGATATTTCTCTTCCAAAAGTCAATTCCACAATAAAGTACTTGAACAACAGTGAAGTGGATAAAATTTCAAGTAATAAACTCAAAAGTATAATGAAGAATCACTATTTAAAAGGACATGTACAAACAGCTGAATGTATGCAGCAAATACAACAAACACAGTTGGATGAACTCACAAGAAATCAAATAAACAGCTGAATGAAATGAGGAAGACAATGCAGGACATAAAGAATATAACTTCTGCAGAAATAAATCAAATTACAATCCTGGAAATAAAAAGCTCTGTAATTAACTTCCCTAAAAAATTCAATTAAAACTCTTACTAGTAGAATGTAGCAAGATAAAAACTAGGTATCAGATAATCAGCAACAAAAAGAAGAATATGATCAATTACATAAGGACAAAAATATTAAGAAAGGGGCTGGGAAGGTGGCTCAGTGGTAGAGCGCTTGCCATGCATGCATAAGGCCCTGGGTTCAATTCCTCAGCACCACAAAAGCAGAAAAAACAAAAGCCGGAAGTGGCTCTGTGGCTCAAGTGGTAGAGTGCTAGCCTTGAGCTGAAGAGCTGAGGGACAGCGCCCAGGTCCAGAGTTCAGGCCCCATGACCAGACTCCCCCCCCAAAAAAAAAAATTAAGAAAATTAAAAAAAAATAGGAAAATCCAAATAGTATACAGAAGAAATTTTAAAAGACCAAAGCTAGGAATCATGGGTACAAAAGAGAAGGAAACTAAAGGCACAGAAAACAATAAAAAAAAAAAGGCAAAAAAAATCTCTGTATCTTACGTCATCCAAGCATAGGAGCCTTGCAGAAGCCAAAATAGGTAAGCTCAGAAAAGAAACACTTTAGCTGGGCGCCGATGGCTCATGCCTGTAATTCTAACTACTCCAGAGGCTGAGATCTGAGATCACGGTTCAAAGCCAGCCCCAGCAGGAAAGTCCATCGCTCTTATCTCTAACCAACCGAAAACGAGAAGTGGAGAAAATGAGAAGTGGCGCTGTGGCTCAAGTGATAAGAGTGCTAGCCTTGAGCTGAAGAACTGAGGGACAGTGCCCAGGCCCAGAGTTCAAGCCCCACGCCCAACAAAAAGAAAAGAAAAAAGAAGAAAAGAAAAGAAACACTTTAGACATACTATAATACACAACACTAATTATACTCCCCCACCTGAAAAATGGAAAGAATACTGAAAGCTCTGGGAAGCAAGTCTCATATAATGTCAAATCCACAAGAATAAAAACATATTTCTCAATAGGAATTCTAAAAGCCAGGAGAAGGCAAGGACCTATGTCTCCTACCTATAAGCCTAGCTACTCAGGAGGCTGAATCTGAGGATTGTGGTTCAAAGCCAGCCCAGGAAGAAAAAGTCCATGAGACTCTTATCTCCTATTAACCACCAAAAAGCCAGAAGTAGAGCTGTGGCTCAAGTGGTAGAGTGCCAGCCTTGAGTGAGAAAGCCCATTCCCAGAGTTCAAATCTTAGTACCAGCATCAAAAAATAAATAAAAACAAGGAAAACATAGATAATATATTATAAGTTCTGAAAGAAAATAAATACTTGTGAATCTAAATTAATGTGTCCATCAAAGTCACCTTTCATAATTGAAGAAATAGAAACATTCCACGACAAACAAAAACTAAAGGAATTTATGACCACTAAACCAGCACTATAGAAGACACTTGAAGATTAAATGTACAAAATAAATCCCACTAGATAAGTAAATTATGAAAAGAGGATTCGAAAAGCACACATTATAAAAAATTAAAATGATAGAAAAATACAAAATGTACTAAATGTTTCATTGAAGACTATTAAAGTTCTTAAAGTCTGATTAAAAACGGAGAAAAAAGGATGTCTAGATATACCTAGTTACAGATTCTAGACAGCTGTTTTAACTTCATCATTTCATGGTAATCTACTTCAACAGTTGCTAATGAGATTCCACTAAAGATAATGTTTTCCCTAAATTTTTCTTTTTTATTAATCTCTCATTTCCGTTTTCTTGTCTATTGCATTCTGGCTTTCTTCAGATTTTCCTCTTACTACATCAGTTTTTCTTCAATCATTCTATTTGTTTTTTAAATCTTTCCATTAAAACTTAAATTCTATGAGTTTTTATTTCTAAAACTTTTGATCCTTTTGCAAAGTATTTGTTCTTTTTCTCATATTTATACCTTTCTATTTCACATTTGGGCATACCAAAATGTGAAGTCCATAAGTCTGATTCAACTTATCTTACATTAAGCCTTGTTAAGTTTGGATAGCTAGTAATTTTTACTACAATCTACTTATTTCCATTACAACCTTACTGGTGAAAATTCTTGGATAATAATGATTACATCTGATTTGCCACGCCATAGAGAATAACAACAGTTCAGCATCATCTAAAATTCTTAGCTTGAGGTTTAGGTTTGGATTTCTGTGTGTTAAGGGTTGTCTGGGCATCAAATTTTCAGTGAGATTTTATTTTTCCCATTTGCAACAATATTCTGGAAAGACAATTTTGGGAGGACATGAAAGAAAAGAAGTACTAGATAATAAAACACTTAAGAAGGCTGAGGCCTATGGTATTTAAATTAATGGAGAAGACTATTTTGGCCCGGTACTCTGTCTTGAATGGATCTGATCTTCACCCTGAATCCACATAAAGCCAAGAAAATAGCTCACCTAATTTAGCAACTACCCTCAAGGCCATAGCCAACTCAGCTTACCTCAATGTGTTTCCAATTAGTGTAGTCTTAACTTTTGTGCAAGAGCAGTGATGCATTCAAGATTGTCTGGCATTAAGAATTAGGATGTTTTCAGCATAAAGTTGGTCTGAGTACTTACTATGCTGCTGGAACCATGTTTACATTATAGTAAGCCCACCTGATTTCAGATTTATTATACTGTTTTGATCAGCCAAAGAAATCCCCATGTGCACATACACAGCTCACATGATACAGAGAAGCTCTTAGTCAGTCTCATGTTTAACTCATGTAATCTGGTATTTCCATGCCTTAACTTTGTAAAATATGTCTCCCATAAAGCAAACAGTGGCCAAAAGCACAATCAAAGTTTTGGTAATCCTCCCAAGCCATGTAGTTAAGGTACTTAATTTAAGTAATGCTATGAAAATTTTAGATTTTTTTCCTTGATAGGCAGCACATATGGCTGAAGAGAACTTGCCAAGCAAGCACAGGCCACAGGGGTTCAATCCCAGTAACTCTTAAGAAAAAGATTTATACATTGTTCAAAGTTAAGAAACACTACTCCAAGGGGCTGGGAAGGTGGCTCAGTGGTAGAGCGCTTGCCTTGCATGCATGAGGCCCTGGGTTCCATTCCTCAGCACCATATAAGGAGGAAAAAAAAAAAAGCCAGAAGTGGTAGCTCGCTAGCCTTGAGCTGAAGAGCTGAAGAGCTGAGGGACAGCGCCCAGGCCCAGAGTTCAGGCCCCACAACCGGACCTAAAACAAACAAACAAACAAAAACAAACAAAAGAACCAAAAACAAAACAAAACAAAGAAACACTACTCCAAGCCTGGCGCTGGTGGCTCACGTCATAATCCTAGCTACTCATGAGGCTGAGATCTGAGGATCATGGTTCAAAGCCAGCCCAGGCAGGAAAGACCATGAGACTCTTGTCTCCAATAAACCACCAGAAAACTGGAAGTGACGCTGTGGCTCAAGCGGTAGAGCACTTGCCTTGAGCTGAAGAGCTGAGGGACAGCGCCCAAGCACAGAGTTCAAGCCCCGTGACCGACAGAAAAAAAAGAAAGAAAGAAACACTACTCCAAACTAAAACATATCACCCTGCTGTGTCTTAAGTTAGTAGATAGTGTAATCTTATACTTAATGTATCATATACTTAATTTACACTGTAGTCACTGTAGCTGATTATGAGTTTATAATTCCTTATCTAAAACTCCTAGTGCCAGATGTATTTCAAAATTAAGAATATTTTGGACTTTAGGAAAAGTAATATAATATATATGATATGTTACATCCCAGTCAGGTCTGAAACAATACCTTATAGTAAATGTTAATATTTCTGTAGAAAAATGTATTGTCACATTAGGAGGAAATGCAAAGTAACACTGACAATCTTCTATTGGTTCAAATCACATTTGCTATCTCTTTTTTTTTTTTTTTGGTCAGTCATGGGGCTTGAACTCTGGGCTTGGACACTATTCCTGCACTCTTCAGCTCAAGCCAAGCACTCTACTGCTTGAGCCCAGCACCACTTCTGCTTTTCTAGTGGTTTTTTGGAGATAAAAGAGTCCCAGGGACTTTTCTGCCCAGGCTGGCTTTGAACCATGATCCTCAGATCTCAGCCTCCTGAGTAGCTAGTATTACAGGCGTGAGCCACTGGCACCCAGCTTTAACATTTGCTATTTCTTAACCATTAACCATTTCTTAACAACTTTTGGTTCTGAGTCAATATTTAAACTATAGAAATATCTTAATGTAGTTATTACCTTCTATGCACTAGAAAACTAGTAAGTTTCAATAGAATTTTATTTACCACAGATTTGACTCTGATCTGAGTAAAGATAAAAAGCTCATAAACATTGCTATTTTTTTCTCCATGTATTTAGGAATATCTATTTGTCTATTTGTAATTGAGGATACAGAATCAGTAATCTTATATGAAGATGCACTACAGGAATTTTAAATACATTTTGAGGCTGCACTATAGGAATTTTAAATCAATTTTGAAGCTAAAGTATTAGCCGCATTGGACTGAATTCAGTTACTCTACACATATGTAGATTTTTAAAAAGGAGAGAGAAACCCAAGAGATACAGGTATATTAATTAGAAGTACCTAGCCTGATTCTTTCAAAAAGAAATCCCTCACTTCTTTATTCATAACTCTATTGTCATAATTATTAGATTCTACAGAAAACAGTGGCTAACTATAAAATGGAAATCTTTTTCTTTGAAAAATGAATTAACATTCATTCATAAGGGTAGGAGACATTGAGCATACTTGAGGAAGCTTTTTATTTGAGGTGAAAAGTGAAGAATAAATAATTTCATTAATGAAAACATTGTGAAAGTAAAATCTGAATAAGTAATACTGGTATTAATTACATCTGGAGACAGGAAGCAAAGGGTTAAGAACATCAACTACTTGGTTGTATGGCTCAAGTATTTGAGCACCTGCCTAGCAAGCATAAAGCCCTGTGTGTTCAAACTCCAGTACCAAAAAAAGAAGTCATGATCTGTAACAAGATAGAATGTGAGTTTAAATCCCTGTTCTGTCATAAGGCTTCCAATTTAGAATTACAATAGCTATCTCTTATTTTCATTGATTTTAGCATAAAAAATCAATGAAAATAAAAACAAAGCACTGCTGGGTGCCAGTGGTTCATGTTTGTAATCCTAGCTACTCAAAAGGTTGAGATCTGAGAATCATAGTTTGAAGCCAGCCCAGGCAAGAAAGTGCTCAGGCCCTGAGTTCAAGCCACAGGACCAGCACATACATACATACATACATACATACATACATACATACAGCACTATCAACACAATGAATACTTGTTGCAAAGATGGTAGTGGATGCAGAATGTATTTAAAATTCTTATACTTCTTATAATAATTCTTTTTTTGGGGGGGGTCAGTTGTGGGGCTTGAACTCTGGGCCTGGGTGCTGTCCCTGTGCTCTTCAGCTCAAGGCAAGCACCCTACCGGTTGAGCCACAGAGGCACTTGCAGTTTTCTAGTGGTTTATTGGAGGTCAGAGTCTCACAGGGGGGCTGAGAAGGTGGCTCAGTGGTAGAGCGCTTGCCTTGCATGCCTGAGGCCCTGGATTCGATTCCTCAATACCACATAAGCAAAAAGAAAAACAAGCAGGAAGTGGTGCTGTGGCTCAAGTGGTAGAGTGCTAGCCTTGAGCTGAAACACT